>NW_017618572.1:5941708-6354208 GCF_001879475.1 Ipomoea nil
TTTAATTTTCTATTTGATTTTATATAAATTTTTATTTTTATTCTTATTTTTATTTTGTGCTTGGTTACAGTATATCATGGCAGTGTTTTTTTTTTTTAAAATAGTTATTTTTATTATAATTATTTTCGTATATATTTTGAAGTATTTTGTAGAAAACGTAATCTCATTGAATTATTTTGTGGTCAATACCTTTGAATACGAACTTTCATTTATTTGCATGCGTGATATTATCTTTTGATTGAAGCCCAAGGCTTCTCTGAGGTGAGATTTGCTCACATTTACAGAGAACAGAACAGTCTAGCGGATGGGTTGGCTTCAAAGGCAGCAGCTCAGCAAGGTGGAATACACTTTTTTGATAGGCCGCCGCGAGAGTTGGAGGAGTTGGTCGCTTTAGACCGGATCGGAGCCTCGTCAACTAGACGGGTCTCTTCCTAATTTTTTTTGTGTTTCTTTGGTTCTTTCTGGGTATCCCCTCCATCTGAAGAAAAAAAAAATTGTGGTCAATACCTTTGAATACGAACTTTCGTTTATGTGCATGCGTGATATTATCTTTTGACTGAATTTTAGGGGTCACACTTGTGATAGATTCGTGAGACGGATTGGATCGGATCAATATTGAAAAGTAATATTTATATTGAAAAATGTAATATTAATGAAGAATAATGTGTTTGTTTCTTAGTAAGAAAAATGTAATACTTTAACATTTTGATGCAAAAGTATTACATTATTCATCAAAAAGTATTACATTTTTCTTTATAAGTATGTTGGGAAGTGTTTGTCCGTTGTTACTTATAAGAGTAAATGTAATACTTTTGAGGAAAAATATAATACTTTTAAATCGAAATATAAAAGTATTACATTTTTTTTCTTCAAAAATATTACACTCTCCCATATAAGTAATAAATACTTTATTCTTGATTATTATTAAATTTTCTAGTATAAGAATTACATTTCATCTTGATCCGACCTGTCTCGCAGACAAAGATTCGTGAGATGGTCTCACACAAATTTTTGTCTTCATGTAGATGTCATTATCCTAATATTAAAATTTATTGAACAGTTGATATTGTTGTTCAGTAGAGGTTAATATGACCGGGTTTAATATATTGCTATTGAAATGTAACGTTGATTATTATATAAGTATAAAAAAAAAAATTGTGCATTTTCTACTAGTCATCATTCAAGCAAAATTGCTTGGTCTTAACAAATGATAAAAGGGAAGTCCTCGACACATACACAGGCTTAATTGCTTAAACTTGAATTTTTATTAAGTTTATTTCATATAAGGATTAGGAAATTCTGTATGTGAACCCGAGTCTATGACATAACTTTCATTATTAATTTCAACAAAAACTTTAATTTCTAGATTCCCTATACTATTCCATGTCAAAGAAAAAAAAAACACGGAAAGAAAATTCTTCAAAGAGAATAATTTTGGGTTGATGTTATTATAAGATATAAAATATGAGTTCTCCTGCATGTACTTTTAATTCTACTCCCTTACTTTTACTACATGACATGACAAATAAAGATTGACTATTTTTATCATATAAGTTCCATGAAATGTGTTTACATTAAAAATTTGTAAGAGAGAGTAAAAATTTAGAGTAAGAAATGAGAATGTATATAGTATTTTCCATAAAATATACATGTCCAATTCTGTATCAAATTGTGTGACTCCTGACAGGTGCAGCAGCCTTTCATAATTATTTGACCATACTTGTAAATTAATTGTTGACATTATGAATCATTTTGTGGTCAATTCCTTTGAATACAAACCTTCATGCATGTGTATGACATTATCTTTTAACCTGGCATGATATTTATTTATGTATTATTAGCATAATTAAAAAAATAAATTAGACCGCGAGATGTAAAAAAAATGAATGGTTGATATTGTAATTATCATAAATATACACTTATTGTATATAGGAATATAAATTTTAACTCAATTTGGATGGAAAAACTTTGTTCTCACTCAACGGGTAGGGATTGTGCCCTGCACTGACCCTGATCCTGACCCCAACCCCAACTCCGAATCCCCCTGTATGTGTGATATATATATATATATATATATATATATATAGTATATTTATATATACTACCGGAGTAATATTTAATTTTGACTGATTTTCGCCACAGGTTTTTAGTAAAAAAATAAAATGGATTCAGGTATAATTTTTTGAAACATATTAATAAGTTAGACCCATACTACGAGTTGTTTCATGCCATAAATAAACTCGAACACTCAAGAAATCTGTTGGACAAGCGGATTCACATCTCTTACATGTAGGATTTTCCCTAATAATATATAATATATATTATATATTATGATCTTAATTAAGTGGTACAAGTTGACTAGGCTTATTAAGTGGTCTGGTTGGACAGAATAACTAGAAGTTGTTAGTCAACCAGACTCTGTGCCTAATATAATCCTGGATTGATGGGATACAGGATGATTGATGTTAGCATATTCAGTTACGGTACTCAGACTGCTCAGTAGATACCAATACACCATCTAGAGTTCTGAGTCAGGTCTGAGACAAAACATGGCTAACGGATTACCGTTAAGAGGCAATACAACAGGAACATCAACTACTATCGCTTCCGCTCATACGAGGTCAGATCTCTCGTATACTAATATTCAGTATAGTTAGGTTATTCTATATCTAACATTTGGTATCAGAGTCTTTAGGTTGATTATTTTGCCTTAATCAACGACGTTTATTTTATTGTATATTTATTGTTATATACATCGAGTATTGTATATGCTGCCCAACTTTCAATCGTAATCTTTTAAGTCTTCAAAATATGCATACAGAATATGTCAATTTGGTTTTGATATAATTGAGCAATCTGTTATGTATATTTTTGAATTTGGATAGATTATTTGTAATTGATTGTTGTACTGGTAGAATTATCTATGGTTGTTTGAACTACTGAATCAACATTAAGCATGTTCATCTCCTACTGCCATGTTTTATCAATGAGGCCGGCTAGGCCTGAGCATCGGACGGATCGGATCGGATCGGATTGATATTCCGACCATCCGATCGGATTTCGGATTGCTATTTTGGAATCCTATCCGTTTTTTTTTTTTTTTTTTTGTAACTAAAACCCTATCGGATATGCAATGTCGGATTTCGGATTGATCGGATCGGATTGTCGGACTTAAGTCGGATTTGGAAAAGGTCATTAATAAATAATAATAGAAAATTTAAAACTGAAACAAGTAATAACTAATAAGTAAACAAAATATTACATGCTACAAAAATTTAATGCACAGTTTGCACTTTGCAGAGCTAAATAATTTAAGTAAACCAAAAATACAAACTTAATCCAAGTTGAAGTTATAAATTCCAAAACATCAAAAATTCGATTCATTCAAATCAGCAATCATTCAAATCAGCAAGACAGCAAATCAGCTTACATCAATCACCATTTCTACACTTCTTCCTGTTCATATGAAAGCTTAACACAGTATTAGATTATTAGACATTTAGACAACATATGTAGTAAACAGCTAACTAAGTAATAATAGTAGGCTCAGATTTCAATTTTCCATTTCAAGTAAGGATAGTGGCAAATTGCTCAAATGTGTTATAATAACACATGAGCAACATAGCAACACTATACCATTTTTTTCAGACAGTGGTGGAAGCATCACCATTGCCAAAAAAATAAGTAATAAATAATAATGCATCAACAGAGATCAATTCAGATTTCAGAGGGTGAGAGGAATACCAGAGATCCAGAATGGATGTAATGGGAGTAAGGGATACCAGTACAGATTACTGAATACTGCTCATTGCTCAACTCTAAGTGGGGTAACATTTCTATAATATAATTATAGAAAGTTTCCAAGCCACTCAGACTGTTAAGACTCGTACAGTTTCATATTGTGTAGGCCAACAACAAACAACAGTACAACACCAGTAAAGATAAATAATTAGTAAAACAAATAATCATTATGGAAAACATTACAGGAATGGATGGCAGCATTGATGGTACAGTAGTTGCAGCTCCAGTGGGTAACTCTGCAAACAGTTAAGTAAATATGTAATTAGTTCTAGACTATCAAGTTAAAAAAGTAAAAAAGAAACTATTATTTAATGGATATTTTTACCTTTCTCCAATCTTTCAACCTCATCTAAATTTTCCTCAAGTGTAATTGGCTGATTATGTAACCTCAACCAATCTTGGGTACACAGTAGGGCTTCCACAATTTTAGGAGTCAAGGAACTCCTAAATGCATCAAGCACCCTCCCACTTGTACTAAATGCACTCTCAGATGCCACTGTGGAAATAGGAACTGCAAGTACATCTCTAGCCATTTTGGAGAGAATAGGAAATCTCTCACTATGATTCTTCCACCACTTTAGAACATCAAAACTCACAGATTCATCATCCTCAACCAGATTTTCACTCAAGTAAATTTGTAGCTCTGTCTGCTTACTGCTTCCACCACCACTCTCCAATCTCTTTTTTTTTTTTTAAGTTCACTCTTCATTCTTGAGACAGGCCTACCAACTGTACAAGTAGTAGGCTGAGACTGGACAGGTTGGTTAGAGGATGAACTGTCAGAGTATGTAGCTGCATAGTCATTGTACAATGCCACCATTAAATTTTGGACCTTGGCAAAACATTCTTTGCCTTTGGTCTCTCCATACAATTGGACAAACTGGTGAGGCATGTACTCCTCCTTATCTCTAGGGTCCAGAATATTGGCAAAGAAAATGATATGGTTCATTTTTTCTGGATCTCCCCAGTACTTATCAAACTTCTCTTTCATTTTTGTCCCCATTGCCTAATAAATGCAGAAACTCAGAAAGCATAAGCATTTAAAAACACAAACAAGTAAACAACTTACAAGATATACAGAATTTCACAAATAAATTGCACAAGTTTTTTACCTTTTCAGTTCTCTCAGCTTTAGTCATATCTTCCAGCATGCAACTGAGATCAGAGATCTCAGAGAAGAATGTGTTAGAAGTGACATAAAGAGAACCAGATATTCTCACAGTCATTTCATAAAAAGTTTTCAAAAGCTTCATTAAGCTTTCAACAGTCTCCCAATCAAGGAAAGAAGGTGCGGAACCCAAGTCAGCAGAAAAAGAAGGATCATTTTGATGATATGAGTCAAAGACACTTTGATATTGAATTGCAGTGTTGGGCATAAGGTAGGTGCTGTTCCACCTTGTAGGGACATCAAGCTGCAAAGCTGATTTGGCTTCCACCCCAATGAGTTCAGCAAGTTCTCTGAACTTATTCAACCTAGCAGGTGAGTTCCTAACCCATCTCACTGCATCCCTCACCCTTTTAACTGACTCATCTGCAAACCTCAAGCCATCTTGAACCACTAAGTTTAAGATATGGGCTATACACCTCATATGCATATACTGCACCCTAACAGAAGAACCCCCCCAAGACAACAACTTGCTTTTAAAAAATCCCATAGCTGTATCATTAGAAGAAGCATTGTCCACTGTCACAGTGAACACATTTTTAATCCCCCACTCCAACACACAACTCTCTAAGGCTTTGGCAATATACTCCCCCCTATGAGAAGAAACAGGGACAAAGGAAATGATTTTTTTCTGAAGCCTCCACTGGTCATCAATAAAATGTGCAGTAATGCACATATAATTAATCCTTTGGACAGAAGTCCAAGTATCAGTGGTTAAACTGACCCTTTGGGTGCCCACCCTAAACAACTTCTTAAGACTCAACCTCTCATCTAGGAAGATTTGGTAGATATCCCTAGAAATAGTCCACCTAGAAGGAATCTGAAACCTAGGACAAGCTACAAGAATAAACTTCTTGAAACCCTGACCCTCAACAAACCTAAAAGGGAGTTCATCTATTATGATCATCTCACATAATGCGCTTCTAATGGCTTCTTGATTAAAGACCCAAGTCCCCAAAACCCCCAACAGGAGCCTCTGTTGCAGAAGTTGAAACAGTATTGAATGTGAGAAGGGACTGCCTCATATCCTTTGAAACAAGATTTTTAAGGCATGCCATCATATGATTTTTCAAAGATGATGTGCCATGTTTCTTAGACTCACAGAAAAACACTTTCAGGCAGTAAAGGCACTTGCCTTTAACCACTATATTTTCAGAGTTTTTGATCTTTTCAAAGTGATCCCAGACTGGAGATCTAGACTCAACCACCCTCCTCTTTTTTGCAGGAACAACAGGAGCAACCTGAGGCTGCTGAGCAGGATTCTCAGTACCTTGGGCTTGTCCTCCATGTCCCTCTTGAGTTGAGGGTTGAGGTCCAGAGTCAGGAACATTGATGCTTTCCATCTAAAATGATGGGCATCAATTACTCAGCAAAGGCAACAAGCCAACAATCACATTCACATAAACATACAAAGAAATCAGGATTCAGACACTTTTTGTGTCATCATGTATCAAGATTTCACATTTTCATATTTACATATTTACATATTTACATATTTACATTCAAATATTCAATTAAGGGTAATACATCCATAAACATACTCAAATAATGAAAGAAATCTAGATTCAGGAATTGTATCCAATTCATCATTATCTGGATTTCAGTTAATGGCTTCCACCAATAAATGGAAATTTCAAGTTTGAAATTTGATAATTTCACATTCAAGCCTTTAACTTTTATTTCAACATTTAATGCCTTCCACCAATAAATGCAATCTGGAACTTCTCAAGTATCAACAATATCACAGTCCACACAAATCACAAGTACAAAATTAGAGACAAGTGAGATGTAATATGGAACTTCTCAACAGATTACAATATCACAGTCCACACAAATCACAGGTACAAAATTAGGGTTTCTGCTTCCACCATAATAGATCACAAAATAGAACACAACATAGCATAATCTAACAAAAATATACGAGCATATGAACATACAGAGAGAAAAGGATCAACAGATCACGAAAACAAAAACTAGGGTTTCTGCTTCCACCATAATAGATAAGAGAATAGAACACAACATAGCATAATCTAACACAAATATACGAGCATATGAACATACAGAGAGAAAAGGATCAACAGATCACAAAAACAATGGAAAAACTAGGGTTTCTGATTTACTTGGTTTCCCCTTAATATTCCCCGGAGAACAAGGGCCTCTAATCACCAATCCACGTTCCACCACCAACTCGAGAAGGGCTTCCACCAGTCCACCACCGCCCACCGGACAATCGGACAGTCGAAGACTCCACAGTCCACAGAGACTCAGAGTCTCATATAGTCAGACTCTCAGTCTCAGAGAGTACAGACTAGAGAGAGGTGAGACTGTGAGAGTCTGAGAGACTCAAAGGAATGAGAGGATGAGATTGAGAGGAGTAGAGAGCAGAGAACGAGAGAAGAGATCTGAGAGTGAGAGAGTCTCAGAGAATGAGAGAAGAGTAGGGTTGCGCATCTGGCTTCACAAGGGCTTCAACATACATATATACTCACCTCATACGACGTCGTCTAGCATACACATAAAACCTAACCCTAGGTTAGATCGGATTGTCGGACGGGTCGGATGGGAAAAAACCAAACCCTATCCGACCTCCTTTATCCGACGTCGTTTATGCTTCGTTTCGGATATGGCTAATCGGACCACGGGTGGGTCGGATGTGGTGGTTTCGGTTTTCGGTTCGGACGGGTTAATCGGGTTGGGTCGGGTTTGCACAGTCCTAAGGCCGGCGACGGTAGATGGATAGAGAGACGGTGGAAAATTTAATATAAAAAAAAAAATTCAGTTCTTCTGTTTTTATTTGTTTTTCCCTTCCGTCGGTTTTTTCCCCTCGCCGGCATTAAAGATGTTGCCGGTGTGTTCTCCCGTCTCCGTCGCCATTCCTCGTCCAGAACATGTGGTCGTCTGCAGCTGGTCAGCGTTGCCACTCAGTTTTTCTGGGAGGGGTTAGTTGTTGGGGGGAATGCGGTCTGAGCGAATGGCTTGCTTGCTGCTGCTTCTATTCTTTCCTTCTCTCAATGGCGCCGCAGGTGGTAGGTTATTTGTAATTAAGGAGATGAAGCTGATGGGAGGTAAAAGCTTGGGCCATGGCTAGACCTGGACCATTTCTACTATACTAATAAGAGCCCAAGAGAGTTAGGACTATAATGGAAAGAAAAAATGGCGGTCAAATTTTTTAATCAAATGAATGGCTCAGATTGATCAGATTTTAATTTTTCCTTAAGATTTCCTAATTTATCCTTAATGAATATGATTATCCGTTAACTTTTCCGTTAAATATTATCTTTTTCGTTAATTTCTGTTAGTTCACCGTTAACTTACTCATTGATTTCAGTAAGAAAGGTATTAAGTTCGAACCACATCCCAATCAAAGTTGGCATAATTAGAACTCTATTTTACTCTTATTAAATTTACTACTCTATTTCACTCTTATTAAATTAAATAATAATTTAGTAGCTACAACAAAAAATAATATATATGCATTTCTTTAATTTAGAATTATGTGTCTACAATGTCTTTATTAAAAAAAAAAGTTATTCATAATTTATAAATTAAATAAGAGAAATAATTTCATTAGTTATATTCTCTTTATTTTTCTCCAATATAAAAATTCTTTACATTCAAATTCATCAATTGATTATATTCGCTACATTGTCCCTACAATGTCTTTATTAAAAAAAAATTATTCATTATCAATAAATTAATTAAGAGAAATAATTTTATTAGTTATATTGTCTTTATTTCTCTCCAATGTAAAAATCCTTTACATTCAAATTTATCAATTGATTATATTCACTATATTGTCTATTATCTTTTTTGTGCACTACTTTTTTAATTAAATATCAAAGTTATAATACAAAATAATGCTATATATTTATTTACCAAGTATTTTATTAATACCATGAAAAAATTAAAAAAAATATAATTAATAAAGTCAATCATATTAACTACTTAAGAGATTTGTTGACAAAGAAAGTATTCAAATCACACAACAAATTGAAGTGAGAACTATCTAGTAATGTCCTTGTTTGACAATCGGCAGTTAGCGGTTAGCGTTAGCAGATTATATTAGCGAATTTGACCAGTGAATTATATCAATGGTTGGTAAAAATATATTTGAAAAAATTAATTGTTTAGATTAACATGTAAAATGAGCTAAGGGTGTGCATATAATAATAATAATAATAATAATAATAATAATAATAATAATAATAATAATAATAATAATAGTAATAATTGTTTTTAAAAAAATAAAAAATAAAAAAAATATAATTAAGTCAATCATATTAACTACTTGGGGGATTTATTGACAACAAGAGTATTCAAATCACACAACAAATTGAAGTGGGAAACTATCTCGTAATGTCCTTGTTTGGCAATCAGCAATTAACTCTTCAATATTAGTATATATTTAATATTTTATGCTATAATTTTTATTTTCTCTCCCTTATGTCCCGTATTTGGTTTCAACCATATCTATACAATTATTTTATTGACAATTATAATCAATCTTGACTATATTATCTTGCATTTGTAATCTTAGAATTGCCTATTTAAATACGTAAATTTAACATTCAATTATCTATGCATGAACAATTCCAATGTAATCTTGTCTTGATATACTTTAAAGTACTTATTTAAAAAAAAAAAAAAAAATTGGACATTATCCCAATCGCGCAATGCGCGTAAAAAACTAGTATTCTAATATTAGGTTTATTTTGGATTTTTGGCCTATTTAATTTTTCTTCAATGATTCTCTTATTTCATTTGGGTCTTTAGTTTATTCCCCAAATGAACTCTTTTAACTCATAGACTATATGTTAAAATATCATTCACTTTGGAGCAAAATATTAAGTTTTAATTTGCTATTTGAATTTTAATTTAATATTAAGGTGCAAATTAAATTGCCTGAATTATCACAATTTATTTGAAATTTATGAGTTAATAATATTAATATGCAAATCCAAGCATGCTACGTATATATATTCATAGATTATTGGTCCTCTGACTATTTAACTAATACTCGATTTTGTCCCAAAGTATTAAGCGTACTCAATTTAGTCCTCTACTTTTTAAATTGTACTCAATGTGGTCTTCCGTTACAAATCACTTCCAGCCACCGTTAAAGTGAGGGGCAAAAATGTCATCCCATTTTTTGTTTGCCGCTGCTGACTGTGGGGCTGCGACTTCGGTTCTCCGATGTGTTGCTGCTGGTAGCACACCGCCATGGGCATTGCGGTCACCGGCAGTGACTGACGATGGGGCTAAGGAATAATGATTTCTTGATTCAACCTTTTCTACAGCCACATCATATTCTGGTCCCAATGTTCAAAATACTCAAAAAGAAACTGAAGCGCCTCTTCCATAGCCTCCTCGCAACCGTTCCAAGAACGCCGCCGCCGTCATAAAAACATTTCGCAAATCCGACTCCAACCCAACTCTCCTTACTCCAACTCACAACACCTCCGCCGCCATTCGTCCCGCCTTACGCGTCGCCACCTTCAATGCCGCCCTCTTCTCCATGGCACCGGCGGTTCCAAGGTCTGGAAGATCAACCAGCTTTGATTTTGGAGAGGAAGACTACACCCACTCCCATACCCATTTGAGATCAAACTCTATGGACAGTCGGCCCAAGGGCATTTCTTAAGCAGTCTTCCCTGCGTCTCAACTCCATGACCCGAAGAGAAAATGATCTCTTCGCTGCAAAATCAAAGCAACGGGTTTCGATTAATTTGCTAGACAATGAAATCTCCCTGAAGAAGAGTGGGCAGTTGAGCTTTCTTGAGAATGAAAAACAGAGTTCGAGGACGAGTAATAGAAGCAGGCGGAAGGCTACAAGCGATCATCTGCCTCGACCCTCCTAGGGCCTCGCCTCTCCTCAATCTCTCGATCGACGTCCTCAATTAGGCGATTGAAGCTTGGCAGAACCGTCGCGAGAGCGGTTACCAGTTTCGTTGTCCGAAGTCTCGTCGACGATCTCACTGTCGATCCAACCATCTAAGACCCGCAATGCATCACTGGGAACCCCTTCAAGCCTCGTTACTCATCAACGAGGGGATCACCATCAATAATCGCTCGATTGGACCCCTTCGTCGCAAACTCGAATCGCGGTTCAGAAATTGCCCCTTGCGACTGTTCCGGCATTCGAGACCTCGAGTGGCTGTTCTGAAGGTCCGACACTTTCTCGTCCCTTCTCTGATCCGGCGAATCGTTTTGAGGAAGAAAGATGGAGGAAGGCGATAGAAAGGGGTTACTGTGTTGCTTTTGGCTAAGAGAAAAGAGAGAACTGCCAGTTCTGGACTCTAGGTAGAAAAAAAAAATAAAAAGCAAAATGACATTTTTGTCCTCATTTTAACGGTGCTTGGAAGGAATTTGTAACGGAAGACCGCATTGGGTACAGTTTAAAAAGTAAGATGACTAAATCGAGTACGCTTAATACTTTGGGACAAAATCAAGTATTAGCTAATAGTCACTATTTTGGGTATTAACTCTATACATTAATAATAGCATGCATTAAAGTTGGATTTAGCATATTATTAACTCATAAATTCATTATTAATTATCACTCATTTTGGATCCTTAGGCCAATTTTAGGCATTATGACCTATTAAGGTAGCTTGTTTTGGTTTTCCCTTAATTTTGAGCATATTTTAGTTTTATGTGTCTTTGGGACTTTAGAAGGCAATTTATATCCTACACCACGGCGCGCGTTGCACTGTGCGCTCAGATGCAAAACGATGTCGTTTTATTTATTTATTTTTTTTGAAAAAAAAAAACCCTGTTCAAAAATGTACATAATGTTATACTAGAATACACATAATTATATACATGAATGTACATAATTATATAACAAAATATACATACTCTTTTTAAAAGATAATACACATAATTTAACATAATACATAATAAACATAAACTTTTAACATAATACACATCAACTCTTAACATAATACACACAAATTTTCTGATTCGGATGTACATAATTGTATAAAAAGAATGTACATAATTGTATAAAAAATGTACATAACTGTATGAACAAATATACATAATTGTATGAACAAATATACATAATTGTGTGAACAAATATACATAATCACAGCAACTTCCTACCACGCCTCCCAAAACGACGTCGTTTTGGGAGGCGCGCGGCGCACAGTGCTACGCGCGCCGTGGTGTAGGGTATAACGATTGACTTTTGAACCTATTTTGAACAAGCTATTTGAGACCTATATTGGGTCATTAAAGTATGGATCCCATCATTTTGATTGATGTTTAAATAATAATTGTAGCACTTTTATTTGATTATAACATGTTTATTAAGTTTTAATTGTTACTAACTACCATATTTTGATATTCATCGTTGGTAATAATGTTAAGTTTTAGGTCTATTTCAGTACTAGACCATTTATCATTCATGTTATAATTCACTTGGGCCATTGAGGTTTATGAGCCTAATTTGAGTGATTTAAAACTATAATTATTGTCTTGGCCTGTTTTGAGACATTAAAGATTTAAGGATTTAATTGTTTTTTTGGCCATTAAGAATTACAAACTATTATTTAAGTTGATTAATTTTTAATCTATCAATAGTTTTTCAGGGCCTTAATAATAATATTAAGTCCTTAATTTTATGGCAACCGCAATATAGTTGGTATATTGTCTGTATAATGGTCATTTGGTTATTACCTTAACTTCAGTCTCCCTAAGTATCATAATAGCCATGGTTAATTATTATGTGATAAATTGAGATTAGTATTGGCATCCCTTAATTACAGTTTTACCTTTATTGTAATTATTACTAATTGATATTATTAATTACTGTTATTAAGTATTATAGGCTAATCTCATTTTATTACCTTTCATAATAATTATTACCCGACCGGGTAGTGCCCGATTGGCGTTGCCGACCACCGATCGGTAGCCCATTAGCGAGAGAGCTGGTGAGAAACACGTGGCGACTCTACGCATTGACAGGTAGGGCTCCCGGCAAGGCGACACGTGGTTGCTACGTGGGCGACATGCCGGACGGCCGGACTTGTGTCTCCGGCTTCTCGGCTATAAATACTCGCGATAGCGACAGTGTGAGGGACTTTTGGACGATCGATAGGTTGTTATTAGAGAATCCCGACCGCAGTCAGTCGGTGCTCAGAGCAACCACTTAGATTGTACTTAGGGCCTTCACCTCGATCAATAAAAGACATTTACTTGCTTTATTTGGTCTTGTGTTTATTTAATTACCGCATTACGTGGCAATTAGTACTATCATTTTGACGCCGTCTGGACCCGTGCAAGAAAGCTAACGTCTTGACGAGCACCCGGTCTCTTATCAATCATGTACCCGTGGGCACAAAACCTCTTCGGCGACGATCAAGCGGATGCGGCCAGTTCATCCGATCATCAGCCAACCCAGCAACAAGGTCAGACAATGGACCTTAATCTCAACCTCTCACCACCCCATCCATCAAATACATACCCGGCCGCTCAACAGCCGGTGAATTACATTCAACCGGGATATCCTCCACCTTGTCAGCAATTCCAGCAGATCCAGTATCCTGGTCAATATCCGTATCCGGCTCCACCTCAACCGTACGGGTACTGGCCCGGTCAACCGATGTATTACACACCACCGGTTGGCTACCCTCCATACACACCTGCGTACACGGCTCCAGCCGCCGCCCCTCCGGTATACCCGACCGCCCAGGTCGAGCCGCAGCATCAGCCCACTTCCCGGGTTTGACGCTCGGCTCGTTCGCGGTTGGGGTCGGGGGGTGCTGTTGCGATGGAGGTACCACGGCAGGCCCCTGAAGCACAACCGGAGGCTCCGGCCCAAGCGGAGGACCCCGAGTAGATCAACCGGGCAGCGGCTTTTCAACGCCTTCGACCGGCAATGCGACAACGCTTGGGACCTCAAGACCCGAGCCGGCAACCGGGCGACGTGCAGATGCAGGAAGCCAGCCAGGAGGCCTCGTCCGGGCATAGCGGGTCAAGATCACACCGTCGACGACGCGCTCGGGAATCAGCCCAAGCCGCCCAGACGGCTGAGCTTAACGAGACCCGAAGATTGCTCTATAACCTCCAGGCAGAGTTCGCTCGGTTCCAGAATGAGCACCCCGTAACACCCCCGATCGACCAGTCGTCCTTGCTAAGGACACCCTTTACAGCGGAGGTAATGGCTCAGCCATACCTGCTTGACTTGAAGGTCTCTGGGAAGAGGAGTTATGATGGGCGTATGGACCCTGAGGTCCACGTCAACGGCTTTTACGGCAACATGATGATGAAGGGCGTGTCAGACGCCGTGATGTGTAGGGCTTTCTATTCCACGCTCACTGATCGGGCGGCGGAATGGTTCCGAACGTTGCAGCCGGGCTCCATTGCAGATTTCAACACCCTGGCAATCAAGTTCGTGAGGAAGCCGTACATGTATCTGGAAAAGGCCAAGCAGCTCGAAGGGGAGAGCTTGACCGATTTCCTCGTCAAGTGGAAGGCGGCGGTCGGGGAAGTAGAGGCAATGGACGATGCGACCGCCATCCATATGCTTCATATTTCTCTCCGGGCGGGTTACTTATATTGGGATTTCATCCTCCACCCCGCGGCCACGTATGAAGAGGCCCTTCGAAGGGTCACAGATTAAGCCAACGCCGGCGAGGCGAACGCTGTGAAACGCTCGTAGGAGGTCAGGTCCTCGTCCCGTAAACCGGCCGGCCGGGCGAAAAATCGATCGGGTGACGACCATCCCCGATCTCGCACCAGGCCTGGTGAGTTTACGGCCTTGAACCGATCCGCGGCGGAGGCCATGCAGTACGCGCAGTTGGTGAGCTGTCGTAGGCTCCCAAATTAAAACCTTACAAACATAGTAGCGGGAGTAAGGATCGATCCCACGAGGAGTAACTAGTTTAATGTATGTGCTCAAATTAAAGTAAAGGGGGGGGGGGGGGGGAGGGTTGGTATGAAGGTGATAATCAAAGAAAATAAACGAATAAAGCAATGAAAACAATATATTGAAAGCACCTATAATAAAAAACCTTGGTTAGTAAAGATTCACCACCGGAATATAACACTGATCATTGATTCATGAACCAATTAATATGCAATTGAATATTTGTCGTGAAATTATTTCATTTCCGTTTTCCCTTAGTTGTAGGTAACTAAAGCACACGCGGTTTAATTACCCCTAACTACTAAATAACCTAAGACAAGTGCTATAGATTTAATTTAATAGCAGCAATAGGAACTAGGAAAACCGACAAACTAAATAACACAAGCACAAGCGGTTGCATTTAACTTAGGAAAATATTCTACCCGAGTCCAATTATCACTAAACCGTCAATAATTAACCCAGTTGCTACTGAATATTAGAATAATTTGTAGCACAACATTATCTAATATAGCAAATAATTATATCAAGTAAATAACTAGTAGGCCTCCCTAGCAATTAAATGATACAACTATTCAAATAACTTAGAAGAATATTTAATACCCAAATGCATAAAAATTATATAATAAAAATAAATAAATAATCTTACAGCATAATCAATTTCGGGGCTTCAATTCACTAAACCAAGCTAAAGAAATTAGCAATGAATGGACATTGATAACAGCTTTACAGAATAATCGAGAGGGGAAGAATAAACATTTCAACAAAAGAATTTTACAACTATTTATACACCCTCCAAAATATACTAGAACCATTATCTGCCATTCATTTTCCGATTGTTTAGCCGTACGCACGAATCGGTCGAAGTGACTTTCCGCTGCTGCCGCATGCCGTGCGCATTGTAATTGACGCATTCTATTCTCACTGATGCACTGTACATAATGAATGAAATTAAAGAAGCAACATAAAATATAATATAAAGTGTTAATTGGTTTGCATGCAAAGAATTGGACGGGTTGAATAGATTATAAAACATATTATTATTAACTAAATGAATTAAAATATAATTAAGGAATTAAGCTCAAAACACATTATTAATTAAATATTATTATAAATTATTTGTTTAACTAATTAATTAATTAAATTCTAAAATGAAATAATTATTAAATAATTATAAATAACTAATGAAAAAATATTATAAAGATGTACATAAAATAAGAGTGTAAAATATGCCTATCAGCAGTCCTGCAATCTCATTAAACTCCCCCATCCCGATCAAGATGGCCCTGACAAGAGTAAAACATTGTGCTTACCATCGATGTGCCGGGCATGACACTGAAGAGTGTACCCACTTGCGCCAACTCTTAGAAGATCTTCTCAACCGTGGAAAGTTGGACAAGTGTGTGGGGAAGAGAGAAGAAACAAAGAGGAATACCGATCGGAGGGACCATCGACGATCCCATCACCGCTCCAATCGCTCTGATCGTGATGGACGTTCCGATCGGTCGGGTCAGGACCGAAGAGATGATCGTCGAGACGACCGACGAGATTCCGACCCCTCATCAAGGAGCCGACCGGCAGGCAAGCCGACAATCCATGTGATTTTTGGTGGATTGGATGATGCTTCCCGATCGAGGGAAAATTGCCCGGTCGCCATAGTGGATTCCCGGAACATCGGGAAACGACAAAAAATGGAGCCCATAACCTTCTCCCTCGAAGATCAACCCAGCAGTGGTGACCATGGCATGGAGGCTCTCGTGGTCACCATCGATGTGAATGGGACGGACGTCCAGAGGTTTATGGTAGATACTGGGAGCAGTGTCAACGTCCTTTATTTGGACGTGTTCGAGAAACTTGGACTCGACAAGAGAGAGCTAACTCCGGTCGGTGTACCATTGTCGGGATTTACCGGGGTTCTTATCCACCCCGAAGGGAAAATCACGCTCCCAGTTGAGATCGGCACCCCGCCGAAGTCGATCAAGACTGAGTTGGAGTTCGTTGTGGTCAACCTACATTGCGTCCACAACATTATCTTGGGCCGACCTGCGATCATGAAGATTGGTGGGATTATTTCAACGCCTCACCTGTGCATGAAATTCCCCACTCCTAATGGGGTCGGTGTGGTCCGTGGCGATGTCCAATCCGCCCGGAAGTGTTACACCCGAGCGGTCAATATGCGTGATTCTGGTACGTCTTCCCGGGTGAACACGATCGCGAAGGAGGCTTCCCATGACCGGAAGGAGCAACCCGAGCCTTCCGAGGAAATAGAAGAAGTTCCCCTGTCCGAGGACCGACCGGACAGGAAGATCAAGATTGGCCGGGCCCTCACCCCCGAGATCCGAGCAGAAATTCTGGCGACCCTTCGGGAGTTTGCTGACATTTTCGCATGGGGGCCCGAAGACATGCCCGGGATCGACCGAACGGTTATTTGTCATAAGCTAGCCGTCGATCCCGCAGCAAAGCCGGTCGTGCAGAAAACCCGGCACCTTTCATCTGATCGCCGCGAGTTCGTCAAAGAGGAGGTCAAGAAAATGGCGGTGATCGAGTGCAATATTGTCCGGTGATCTATCCCGAATGGGTGGCCAATATTGTCCTTGTTCCTAAACCCCCAGCTTGGAGGATGTGCATTGATTTTACCGACCTCAACAAGGCCTGTCCGCTCGACCCGTATCCGTTACCGAGTATCCACCAGATGGTCGACGAGACGGCCGGGGCCGAATTGATGAGTTTCATGGATGCATTCAAGGGATATCATCAAATCATGATGCACCATGAAGACGAGAGCAAAACAATCTTCGTGACCCCGGACGGGCTGTATTGCTACTGAGTGATGCCGTTCGGCCTCCGCAACGCGGGAGCGACCTATCAGAGGATGGTCAATATGATCTTCGCCGATCTGTTAGGCCGAACGATGGAGGCGTATATTGATGATATGCTGGTCAAAAGTCGGGACCGATCCAACCACACTCGGGATCTCCGGGAGTGCTTCCAAATCATGAGGAAGTACCAGTTGAGGCTGAACCCAACCAAGTGCCCATTTGCGGTTCAGACCGGGAAGTTCCTCGGCTACATGATGACCAAGAGGGGAATCGAGCCCAACCCGGCCAAAGTCAAGGCAATTCTGGACATGCAACCACCTTCTACCGTTCGGGAAGTCGAGCAATTGACCGGTCGGTTGGCTGCGCTCAGCCGGTTCCTCTCCAAATTAGCCGAGCGCGCTCTACCTTTCTTCAAGGTATTGCGTAAAGTGAATGGGTTCGTCTGGGACGAAGAGTGCCGAACGGCTTTCGACGAGCTAAAGGAGTATCTCATGTCACCAATTGTGCTGTCGAAGCCAGAGCTCGGGGAAGAGCTAGACGTGTACCTCGCCGTATCCGATCGAGTAGTAAGCGCAGTGTTGTGCCGAACTGATCCGGAAGGGGTCCAGCGACCGGTGTACTATGTAAGCCATGCGCTACATGGTCCCGAGCTCCGGTACTCCCGGCTTGAGAAGGTCATTTACGCCTTGTACATGGCCGCGAAGAAGTTAGCCCGCTACTTTCAGGGTCGAGCGATTCGCGTTTTGACCGATCAGCCGATCGGGCCAGTCCTCCGAACTGCTTCATCATCTGGTCGCCTAGTCAAGTGGGCGTTAATGCTGACCTAGTATGCAGTCGAATACCGACCAAGACCAGCCATTAAAGGTCAAGCCCTTGCAGATTTCTTGGTCGAATGCACCGCTCGGGATACCCGACCCCCCGAGGTCGCGGACCCTGAGGCCGAGTGGTGGTCTTTGGCTATTGATGGGTCGAGCAGTAAAAAAGGGGCAGGAGGAGGAGTGGTAGTCACGACCCCAGAGGGATTTAAGGTCTAATTCGCCCTTATGTATCAGTTCCATCCGACCAACAATGAAGCCGAGTACGAAGCCTTCGTCAATGGCTTGCAATGTGCTCGGGACTTGGGGGTTGAATATATCCGGGCTCAAACGGACTCCGCGCTCGTGGTCGGGCAGGTACTCGGTGATTATGAAGTAAACAGAGAACGATTGCAGCTATACCGAGACTTGGCCATTGAGAAGCTTGCCCAGTTCCGGGGGTATATCGTCCGGCACGTGCCCCGATTGGATAATGCCGATGCGGACATCTTGTCCAAATTGGCTCAAGACGCCCCGGAACACATGTCGAAGATTGCTCGGATTTTGGTGATCCCACGACATAGTATTCACCGACTGCCGGTCAATCCTATCCAACCGGCATAAGACAATTGGATCACCGATCTGAAAGAGTATCTTGAGCACGGTCGACTCTCAGACGACCCTCAGTGTGCTCGGAAGGCCAAGCTTAGAGCCCCGACGTTCCAAGTCTTGGATGGTCGTCTATATAGGCGATCGTATGGAGGCCCTCTCATGCGTTGCTTGACCGCATTCGAGACCGATCTTGTTATGAAGGAATTACACTCAGGCATCTGTTCATCACGTCAAGGAGGACGATCGTTAGCTCGTCGAATCATGTTGATCGGGTATTATTGGCCGTCCCTCCAGCTGGACTGTGAGAAACTCGCTCGGGAATGTGAGATGTGCCAATTATTTGCCCGGACGCCCGAACGACCAGCCACCTTCTACCAACCGGTCACGACTGCAATTCCCTTCGCAAGGTGGGGGGTGGACATTTTGGGACCCTTCCCTTAGCTTTCCGGCCGAAGAAAGTTCGTCATTGTCGCCATCGATTACTTCTCAAAGTGGATCGAGGCCGAGCCCTTAGCTACGATCACATCTCAACAATGTGTTCGGTTCTTATGGCGCAATGTAATTTCCCATTTTGGTGTGCCCGTGCATCTCATCAGCGACAATGGCCGCCAATTTGTAAGCCAGTACTTCCAGAATTTCTTGGCCACGATCGGGACAACTCACGTCCGGTCGTCGGTGGCTTACCCGCAGGGAAATGGACAAGTGGAAATCGCCAATCGAACAATTCTAGAGGGTCTGAAAAAGAAGCTACACTCGGCTGGTCGTAGTTGGGTCGATGAGTTGTTATATGTTTTATGGACTTATCGGACGACCCCGAGAGAGGCTACTTTGGAGACCCCATTCGCCCATATCTACGGAGCAGAAGCTCGATTCCCAATCGAGGCATGGATCCCAACCGACCGAGAACGAACCTATAATGCCGAGGAGAACGAACACTCGATGGTCGTAGATCTCGATGGGGTCGAGGAGAAGAGAGAGCTAACCGCTCGGCGTATGGCCGAGTATCAGAAGAGAGTCAAGAGTACAAAGGACGTTCGGGTCAACCCTCGATACTTTCAGGTGGGAGATTATGTCCTACGTCGACGGGAAGTCAGTCAACCTTTGGAAGGCGGGAAGCTAGCTCAAAATTGGGAAGGGCCGTACATCATCAGCGCAGTATTGCGGCCGGGGACTTACCGACTGGAGACGACAACCGGTCGGGTGATCGAGGGGACTTGGAATTCCGAGCACCTCGTTATGTTTAGGCATTAGCCTATTTTTTGTAATTTTAGACGAAGTGGGGGCTCGACCTACGAGTTGGTTCCGTTCGTCGTTTGTTTGAAAATTATTGTTGTAAATATTTTCTTAACCGCCTGCGAGCGGGAAAATTTAATGTATATACGATCGGTGATTGCTCGACCGTTTGCACACGGCGGCCCGATCGATTTTTTCGTTAATCTTAGCTTCGCTCGAACCTACCTGATCGACGCGCAACACCAACATGTAAGAGGGGTTCTACGCTCCACGAATACCTCTCCCTCGATTTTTATCGATAGGGGTGTGCAGTCAGGCTTTAATAAATGTTACTATTTTAGCTCTAATAGCTAAACTTAACTCAACCGGGCGAATATATCGACCGGTCAAGTGCACTCCTCTTCGGCAGACACCAGGGTCACGCTACTGATCGGGGAAGCCAGAACTCCAACATAATTCCCCGATCCGTCCAACTTCTTTCCACTATTGCACCCACTCGTGCCTCGAGCGCACAATAGTGTGAGGGATAAGAAGAGGGAAGTGCTATAGGCCCGTCGCTCGGGAACACCCCGATCGAAGAGGTTTAATAGTTTTCAAAAATTGACAAGGCCCAAAGGTCGGGTAAACTCGATCGGGTAGGCCAGTGTTCTGGTCGAAAGATGCACGACCAGGCCATAAGGCCATGAGGTCGGGTGTTAAACAGCTAGAAAGGTGCACGACCAGGCCATAAGGCCACAAGGTCGGGCGTTAGATGATCGACATGCATACGATTAAAAATAAAATGCGATAAGTACGAG
Organism: Ipomoea nil; assembly: GCF_001879475.1. NCBI lineage: Eukaryota > Viridiplantae > Streptophyta > Magnoliopsida > Solanales > Convolvulaceae > Ipomoea > Ipomoea nil. The sequence continues at coordinate 5,962,798 of NW_017618572.1, forward strand.
CCGCACAAGTTAGACGAAATTTTTTTTTTATTAAACTCAAAAGGTGCCCGGTATAGACTCGGGACCGGGCTCCCGATCAGGTTCACTTACAAAAGAAGAAAAACCTACGCCTACTTTTTTGCATGCTCCGCCTCGCTCTTCTTCGAAGGCTCCTCTTCGCTCGGGGTGGCTGCAGCTCCGCTCGGCTCGGCCGTCTTCTCCTTTGGGTCGAACGGTGGGGGCCCAGGGTCGAGAATGTCCTGAGGAAGCATGGTCAAAACCAGCTGAAGATCTTCCCCTTCGAGCGCTTGCTCCATGATCTTCTGCATTTTTTCACGCATCTTCCTCTGGCCGGCTTTGTATGCCCACCGCCCGAACGTCCAGACCAGTTCCTCCCCGACCATGGTATACCGAACGGACCGGAGGAATCGTGTGCCCGACTCGTTATCCCGGAAGAGGAATCGGACCAGCTCGTCCGGATCGTTCAGACGGGCCTTCAGTTCTGCGGCCTCCCCGACCGCTTGTTGGGCGACCTTCTCGGAGAGATCCCGTTCTTCCTTGGCCTTCTTTAGCTCCGCCTGGAGGTCCCAGACTTCTTGCAATCGCCGGTTGGCGACCTTCTTCAGGGCTTCGGCCTCGTTGGCTTGCAGAGCCCGGTGTTGAAGAAACTGAGCCGCTCGGGAGATCTGCAATAAGAAAACGACCGGTATTAGCTCGAGTGGGGCTACTTGCATCTAAAGATGAAAGGAAGAAAGTTTTACCTCGGCCAAGTCGTAGCCGATCTTCTCGGCCACCTGGGTCGGGGTCAGCTTAGTTAAATCCTCCTTGGCTGGCCTGGCGTTGCCGATCCGCGCGAGGATAGACGACCCGCCCTTATTACCCCCGTCCGAAGGGCTTGGGCTACGCTGCTCCCGTCGGCGCTTCAAGGCGCCCGTGTCCGCCACGCCCTTCTCGGGCACTTTCTCTTTGCCTATGCTGACTGCCACCCGGGCAACCAAGACTTCAGACGCGTCCACCAGGTAGCCTTCGGGCATGGTAACGGTCGAGGCGCCCATGGGTTGGGCGATCGGGATCTCCATCTCCGCATCTACTTTGGTCTTGGGCTTTTTCTTCCCAAGAACTATCTTGGCGACCAGGGCCGGGGGGCGTCATCGTCTCCAAAACCTGCCATCTCTGCAAACAAAAGGAAGAAGAGGGTTAGATTGGGGTTAAAGGGCGTTCGGGGTGTTAAGGTTGGGGAGAATTGGTTAGTGTTAGACCTTTTCCCTTCCGTTTGCCCCGAGCAGGCGCCCTTGCGACCGTCACGCCCATCGGCTCGGGCTTGTATTTCTCGGCCAGATCGTAGACCGGCTCGGGTAGTTGGGCCGCTTCGTAGCTCTCGGCCGTCCTGAAGATCCTGTACTCGTAGATCTCGCCCGAGATCTTGGTGACCGCGTCCTTGAGGGCCTTTGTCTCGACCGGAATGACTTGTTTTCGGAAACGTTGGCTCCAAACCCTCTCAACCGGGAGGATCAATGGGTCGTATTTAACTGAAAATATCCGGTTCTTCCACCCCTGATTGTTCCTGGGTAAGCCCTCGATCGAGCACATATCTACTCGGGATTGGGTCATTAGAAACCCGCCCCCGTACGTGGCTGCCAGGACCTTCACCTGGTACACGAAGTTAAATAGCTCCATGGTGCAGGCCACGTTGTGCCGACCGCATATTTGAGGAAAGCACGCGATCATCCGGTCCGCGTTCGGGTAGATCTATCCGGGCACGACCTGGTAGTAGCCCAGGAACGCTGTGAGAAAGCCCGAGAAGGGGAAAGTAATCGGGGCCATCAGGGAGTCGTAGTGCATCCCGATCCACTTTCCCCGGTGACGGTCGATTATGTTCCCGAGCTGGCGGCTGGTGTCGAACTCGACCCGACCGCTGAGTGTTGCGGCGATTTTGGCCGTTTCTCCTTTTGTCAGCTTGCTCATCTGACTTTCGACGCTCTCGCTGTTGAGGAACTCGAACCCGTCCCCGCCCGGCGCCGCCTGCTCGGCCGGGTCTTCCTCGACCGGTTCTGCAGCATTCTCTTGGTCGCCCTCTTGGGGCTCGGCCTGAGGGTAATCCCCAATTACCCTCGTAGGCATTTCCCGAACGCCTTCGGCCGGGGAATTTCGTCCGCTCGTGGACGTTCTCCCGCTTTCACCGCTCGAGCTTCCCGACCCACTGGAGCTCGACCCTGATGTCCCAGACGAGCTCGATGACCTTTGTCGCTCGGGGGCTCGCTCGGGAGTTTGCTGTGGTCGTTGAACGACCTCTGTCGAGTAGGACATTATGTCCACGTCCTCGCTGATTTGCTCGACCTCATCGTCATAATCTGCGATTGATGCGTTTTGGCTGTCCGAGTTTGACATTCTTTCTACCTAAAGGTCGGTCGGGATTAGTGTGGGGCTCGGGACGTTTAGGTCGAAGTTAGTCTTGCCCTACCAACCGCTATATGAAAATGTAAAGCAATTAGTAAAGATGAAGATTAGAAAACTTACCTATTGATGAGACTTTGAGAAGCTCAGAAATTGTTCCTCGACTGGTCTGCTGAAGTGCTTCGCTCGGGACTCTCTGAGTATGCCGATCGATTCAGAAGGTTGAGGAAAGTTCAAATGAGGGCCTCAAGGGCCTATTTATAGGAGAGCGTTTGGGCCGGAAACCAGTCCACTTGCATGACGCGACCGCTGCTGATTTCGAGGCAACCGTTGCAGTCGCAGAGGCCGGCAGTCGTCGACACGTGGCAAGGAAGGGAATGACAGCTGGCCGGTTGGTTTGGTGGCTGACGGTTGGGCTTCATCATCCCGTCCCGTTTTTTCCCGGATGGTCGAAAAGGCATGGGTTGGGGGGCTCTTGGTAGGGAATATCCCGACCGACATGCCTTTGTCCTTTTCTTCTTGTCTTTGCAGGTGGCAGGTCAGGTTTCTTGTGAAGAACCCGGTCGGTTCCCGACCGAGTAGTGCCCGATTGGCGTTGCCGACCACCGATCGGTAGCCCATTAGCGAGAGAGCTGGTGAGAAACACGTGGCGACTTTACGCGTTGACAGGCAGGGATCCCGGGAAGGCGACACGTGGTTGCTACGTGGGCGACATGCCGGACGGCCGGACTTGTGTCTCCTGCTTCGCGGCTATAAATACCCGCGATAGCGACAGTGTGAGGGACTTTTGGACAATCGATAGGTTGTTGTTAGAGAATCCCGACCGCAGTCAGTCGATACACAGAGCAACCACTTAGATTGTACTTAGGGCCTTCACCTCGATCAATAAAAGGCATTTACTTGCTTTATTTGGTCTTGTGTTTATTTAATTACCGCATTACGTGGCAATGTTGTAATGAATCTTATTGAATAAAACTTTAGCCTACAGGCAAGTTTTATGTCATTTCATTCTTCAACTCATTTGATAATAGTTTCATCATAAATAAAAATTTTCAGTTGGATCTAATTGAGTAAAACTTTAATCCACATGCAAGTTTTATGTCTCTAGATTCTTCTGGCTATTTAGTAATTGATATAAAATATTATCATAAGGGTTTCTTATGATCCACGAATCTTGCTCGATTCTTCAGACTAACTGTAGTAAGTTATGTGATTTGACATACATCTTTTGGATTCCAATAATACTAAAATGTATCTTTTGATCCAAATTCTAACTTGGTTTTGGAAGGTGTATTTTATTTTTTAGTATGTCCAACTATGGTGGGAAATTATATCTTCACTATTTAGTTGGACTTTAATTGGAACCAAAAATTGGTTATTTAGTATGTCCAACTAATGCTGGGGAATTATGTCTTCATTTATTAGTTGGTCAATAAATCAATTATGAGTATGTATATTATTAAGTTCACTTTATTAATTTTGCTGAAGAATATTTTAATCAGTGGGAGTGATCATTTAGAAAAAGATCACTAAGTTACTCAACTAAAGATTTTGGATTTAATTGTTGCATTCATACGTTCCAAATTGGGTTGTATGTTAAACAATAAGTCTAAAAGATTCCACAAGTATTAATCTTGTATTTGTTTATATAAATTCATAAGTTCAAATTCATAAGATTCCACATATTTATGAAAATGTTGTAACAATTTATTAGAACAAAAGCATTTAACTTGTGGTGCACTGTAATTTAATAAATTCTTCAGTGATTAATAGTCTTTAGTTTTTTCAAAATTGATCCTGGGCCATTTTGGTTTGTAGGGCTCAAAACAATTCCGTGGGACATATAAGTAAGACTCATTATGTTCAGTTCATTTAAAATGAACATTGAAGTTATTTGGGAAGTTATGGTGTATGATTAAGATTCCAAATTTATGGACTTAGATCTTTGGTTTATTGTCTAAGTTATTGGAATGCTTCTGTGACTTGACTATCTTTTGGCTATTTTTGATGAGTGGGAGTGACAGACGTGTCAACTCCAAGCTCTTAGCTGTTAGAGATAGTACTTAAAGTTAACTTATAAAGAAGTCATAGAATATAGTTAGCATTATGCTAACATTAAGAGATTTCTACTTAAGGCATCATTCTAAAAGTTTTAGAGATCATACAGTGTACTTTTTTGTACAATTTGGATATGTTTCTCTTTCAGTTGTGCACATAATGTATTTTGAGAAACATACATTAAGGTACCGAGAATAAACATAGGGTTTGTTTATAAAGGACCTATGTTGGAGAATTAAAATGCATGTGACCATAGTGGATATTACTCTGATTAAATAGAGGGCATGTCACTATGATTTGTGTGTTTTGTTCTTTGGTGAAGGTAGTGCTAGTACTTGCAACAAGTGGGAGAATGTAGGATTTTCCCTAATAATATATATTATATATTATATATTAGGGTGGCCTTAATTAAGTGGTGCAAGTTGACTAGGCTTATTAAGTGGTCTGGTTGGACAGAATAACTAGAAGTTGTTAGTCAACCAGACTCTGTGCCTAATATAATCCTGGATTGATGGGATACAGGATGATTGATGTTAGCACATTCAGTTACGGTACTCAGACTGCTCAGTAGATACCAATACACCATCTAGGGTTCTGAGTCAGGTCTGAAACAAAACATGGCTAACGGACTACCGTTAAGAGGCAATACAACAGGAACATCAACTATGGCTGGAGATACACGGTTATTGCTTCCGCTCATACGAGGTCAGATCTCTCGTATACTAATATTCAGTATAGTTAGGTTATTCTATATCTAACATTACAACCAACACAGTCCTCTGTTCTTGGAGCGGAACCAATTTGTTTAGCCTTACATCCGTCATCCCACGGTATCATTTCTAATACATCGGTAGGGCAGACTCGGACACATTGAGTACATCCTATACATGTATCATAAATCTTTATGGAATATGACATTGGATATATAGAGTTCTGAATGTCATAAATTTTCGATCTAGTAACCTTGATAAACGAATCCCTTAGGTTCTTATTTTTCCCAAAGTTATTATGTATGAATAATTGTTATTTTGGTTAAAAACTTAAAATTTGAACAATTTGAATCTTTAGGTATGGTTTAATGTTTTAAGTATTTCACTATTTTGTACTAGTTGTATTTTTGTATTTTTAGATGATTAGATGTTAACCTAATTGAATATATAAATATACAATTTAAATAAAATATTATTTTATTGTGTACTAAAAATTGGGAAGTGCATAATTATTTTTAAAATTGGGACGGGAAATCCCAGTTCTCGAAAAATTCCTGCGGGAAAATTCCCCATCCTTGTTGGGCGAATGGGGCGTGGTCGGGGATCGAGGGATGAATTGGGGGCTAGGATGGGGACTCCATTCCCCACCCACGCCTTGCCTCATTATCATTCGTAAAGACCCAAACTATATAGTATAGCTTGCCCCAAAAGGTTGAGTTCTCAATCCCGGCTCCACAGAGCATTTAAGAGGATATAAATCTTTGTAATTGGCTCTAAATACGGACTATTGATCAATAGTGAACTAAGTCTGTGTGAACATTTAATAACAAAGCTAAAGTGTTGAGTGGGGGTAAAGATCCACACTAGAATTATTATTATTTATTTTTTAATATTTTGGCTAAATAGTTTAAAAGTACATTTTCTTGTATAGTATTTTTTCTTAACTGAATTACAAGACATACTTTTAAGTTGAGCAGCTGACGTTTGGCCAGAATCCAGAAGTGATAATAAAACAAAGTCAAACGCAGCGCCGATCAATTCAATGAACAAATACCGGAGGCGAAGCATCAGGATCGCGGAAGAAACGGTCGTTTGCAAACTGTGACCAGAAGATAGAACAATCTTTGTTATGGGATTACGGACGGGGTCTGTTCTGGCCGGCGATTTCTTGTATGTGGCAAACAAACCTAGGCACAGTAGATCAATTTCAGTTTGGCAGCACTTTTGGCTTCACTGATCCTTCGTGGCAGTAGCTGAATTTCTTAGTTCTCTTCAAACAAAGCTTTTCCTTTTCTTTGATTTAATTAAGGTGCTTAATGTGTTTGAGAATTAATAGCAATTTATTATTAAGATTTTAATTTAGTTTGGTGTTGCTTAGTGATTATTATAGTTTGCACTGTTAAGTTGTACTGTATTTGTCCCGTAGTTGTGGTATCATGGTTGGCCATATTAGACTTAAAGATGCAGAATTAGTAATTGTTATTGATTTATGTCTTTATCCTTTATTCTATGCTATTTTTTGTTTGAAGAAGAAAGATTAATTCATTAAATCGTAGTCAAAAACGTTCACAAGGAATGAGGGTGGTGTGTCCATTCACTCCCGGCAACCTGACACAGAAAAGGCCTCCCTTGCAACAGCGTGGGCAGCACAGTTCACAGATCGCTTAACAAAACTAAATTCAGCATCCCCAATTGTGGATGCCAAATCCTTTACATCATCTACCAAAAACCCAAAAGCAGAACTAAAGCTAGGTGCACGAAGTGCGTTATACACAACCTGGCAGTCCATCTCTACATCCACGCTTCCCATACCCGTATTATTGACCCAACTAAGGGCCTCATAAGATACTTATTACCTCCGCTTCCTTCACTAAAAAGGTCCCAGGGAGAAGAGTGTTCTTGGCCGCTAAGAAGTTCCCTTCGTCATCGCGCAGCACCCACCCGAACCCTATTACGTTATTACCACGGAAAAAAGCAGCGTCACAATTTAACTTCAACCTCCCCATTGCTGGTTTTGTCCAGTGTGTAACATGGTCAGCAGCTTGGCGTCAAATAGGTTCCTCATTCGCACGGCTCCAATTCACCAAATGCATTAACACCCTATGCACAGTCAAATCTCCATCAAAAGCAACATTTTTTCAAACAAAATCGTTCCTGCTACACCATAGCCCCCAGCAAACCATTACGAAGTTAGGCAAATCAGCATCAGTCATAGCATTTAACGCCCAAAAAAACCAGCCTCCAATATCATTACCAGTGTAGCTAGCTAAAAGCCCCCACCCTAGTTTATTCCAAATCCGTAAGGTATGGTGGCAGCTTGGCACAGTACTGCACATGTGACAGTCGAGAGAATATGCAACACATTTATAATTAAGGATATCCCTAGTTGCCAAATATGCAGATGGTAATTGTCAACAGAACATCTTCACCTTTGGGGGTATGTGCAAGCTCCAAATTTTAGCCCAAGATCGATCATCCCCCGCCACGGTAGTAAGGTTCTTATAACAAGATTTGATGGTTTAAGCACCCTTCTGGTCCCATTGCCATATCCACCGATCTTGAGGCATACGCAAACTAACAGGAATATTCATAATTAAGTTAGCATCACAGGCTGCAAAAACATCATTCACACACTCCACATCCCACCCCGTACCTTGCGTATTTAGCAGAGAAGAAACATGAGCTGCATGAATAGTCGGATGCAGTAGCGTTTCCACGTACGGATTTGTGTCATCCGGCAACCACGGGTCCGTACCAATTAGAGTGTCACCACCGTTGCCAATCGCCCGCCTACACCCCTCCTTCAGACAGTTATGCACCTCCAACATACCCCTCCAAATATAAGACGGGTTACTACCCTCCCTTGAGTCAAATAATCTACAACTCGGGTAGTACCTGGCCTTAAACACATGGGCAACAAGAGAAGTATGCATAGTTATAAGATGTCAGGCCTGTTTCCCCAAAAGAGCTTTATTCATTTCATGTAGTCTGCGGAAACCCAATCCACCCTTTGCTTTTGGCACGCACAACCCCTCCCATGCTCGCCATTTGATACCCCATGAGTTTCCTACACTTCCGGTCCACCAGTACTGATTCATAATAGTCTCAACCTCACGGCACAATCCCTTGGGCAACAAAAACACCATCATTGCAAACGCCGGCATTGCCTGTATCACATTCTTCAATAGTACTTCCCTCCCTGCACGGGAAAGGTACTTGGCTTTCCAAGAACGAATTCTAGTTAGAATACGATCTTTTAGGAAGCCGAGAATGGCTCTCTTCCTCCTGCCCACCAGTGATGGTAGCCCCAAATACTTCCCGCTCGCCTCACCCTCCCCCACCCCTAGAATGTCAATCACTTCGTTTCGAATGTTCTGGGCCACATTAGCACTAAAACACATAGCAGACTTATCGTAATTAACATGCTGGCCAGAAGCTTTAGCATACATATCTAACACATACCTCATATGCATACTGTAACAACCAAAAATTTTATTTTATAAATCCAATTTTAAGAAATTTCAAAATAGTCATTTTCACTCCATTAAAAATTTTTACGATCAATTGGTGTTTAAATAAATTATTTTAGACTCATTTTAAATTAATACAACACAAAAACTTATTTTATTCCAAAATCCTAAATCTTCGGGTATTACGCGTACCAAGTTTTAAATCGAGAAATCAATCTGAGTGAAACCGGGAGAATTCAAAGAAGCTTTAAACAAGTGTTCATCTAGAAAACTTTTTGAGAAAATTCATTTTCAACCCCAAAGTATTTAAAATAGCATTTCTAGCCTTGGGTCCATGATGCTAGGTGAACCACAACCTCCCAAAAGCTTTGCCTGAGAACATATTCTAGCCAAATTCTTACTATTTTGCCCTCAACCAATCATTGGCCTTTTTCCTAGGGTTTTGCACCCTATATAAACAACACTATCCATTTGTTATTCCTTGATCTCCATCCTTGCCTCTCCCATACTCTTATCTAATAGAAGAAAGAAAGATTGTAGTAAGTTTCAACATTCATTTTCCATCCTAGCTTAAGGTTTCCTCTTCTCTTAGCCTTCAATCTCTGAGGTTTCTTAGTCTTGGCTTGTTTAGGTGGTGAAGAAGGTGGTGTTGAGTAGAGAAGAGGTAGAGATCCATACAAGAAGAAGAGGCAACAAGAGGTATAACCCCATGGACTCCCTCTTTGATTTTGGCTCTGTGAAGCCTATTTTATTGAGTAGAAATGAGCAGAAATGATGAGATTTTGTTGTGTTTAAGCTTGGAAGTGATTTAGTATTTGTCTTTGAAGTGTTGAGAATGTTTTGGATGTTTTGGACATGCTTGGAATAATTTTTACAGGTGAAAATCTCCATCTGGTGCACACGCAGTGTGCACCAGATCAGAGCAGCGACCCTAGCCGCGGCCCATCAGGAGGGCCGCCGGCTAGAGCCGGGGCTAACTGGGCCTAGGCCCGGCCATGTGACGGGTTACTTGGGGCGGCTCATGAGGAATCCCGCCCCAGGTCCCTGAGTTTCAATCTGGAAGGTTTTTGTGCAGTGGCCGGGCCCTTGCGGCTCAGCTACGTGTCGTCTCGGGCCAGGTGTCACGGGCCCTTGTGGCTCGGTACCTCGAGAACGTCTCGACGCACGTTTTGGCTTAGATTTCGTTGAATTTGGATAAAAATTGAGCATGTTATGATGGTTTTATTGAAGAAATTGTTACACAGTATACATTGTTGAGTTCACTGTGTATGAGAAATATTTTGCTCTGTGATCTGATGATTATTTTGTGTTGAGTAGAGAAGCATGATCACTTGAGAATATGATTTATTATGAAAGCATGACTAAATGTGATATTTGATCCATGAATTTTGAAGCATATTTTGTTGATAGAAATTGTATAGAATTTGCTATGTTGCAAACCGAGTATGATATGATATCCTTGAGAATTTTATGGATTTTATACATGGATTTGGAGCATGTTGTAGAGTATTTTGCATCTCACATATATCATATTTCAAAAATGCATAAGGGGCCAACGTGAGCCCAAGTATTACTTTAAAAAAATCCATAAGCATGTGGTATATCATTATTTGATGCATTGAGAAGTTGTAGAGTTGTTGCATGCATGAGATTGATTCATGAGAGATATATTTATGTATTATCTATATCGGTGAGGTTTTGGACGACCCCGTTTGGACTATGTCCTCTCGGATGATTTTATGGACATTACGGTCCCAGTATATGTAACACGGTGTATTCCCACGTTACGAAGTTGGAAACTGCCCGCCAGGCTTGGAATCCTGGTTAGGGGTGTGTACGCTAAAAGTTTGATACGTGATTCCACAGAGTTTGAGCATAAAACCAAGAGAGTGGTTCGGTGGACAAGCAGAGTATTAGGTCGGCTAGACGCCGTGCCCAGATTGGTTCATTCACATGATGAAGTTCCTACCTCGTCCATTTAAAGAGAAAGTATGAGTCATTGAGACTCCAAAAGAGAAAGAATGAGTCATTGCGACTCTAAGAGAGAAAGAAGTGAGTCATTGCGACTCTAAAGAAAGAAAGAAAGAAAGCAAGTCATTTATGACTTAATGAGACCTCCACAGAAAGTACTCTATTTTTTTACAACGAGTGTATGAGTATATTTATAGTATTGCACGAGATTGCATATGTTTATAGCATTGCACGAGATTGCATATGATGAGTATAGTATTGCACGAGATTGCATATGAGTATAGTATTGCACGAGATTGCATATGAGTATAGTATTGTACGAGATTGCATATAAGTATATTTATAGTATTGCACGAGATTGCATACGAGTATAGTATTGCACGAGATTGCATATGAGTATATTTATAGTGTTGCACGAGATTGCATATGTGTATGTTTATAGCACTGCACGAGATTGCATGTGAGTATAGTATTACCTGATATTGCATAATGAGAGTGTTGATTTAAGATTGTGTATCGAGCATGATTGCTTAGTTACATTTGAAGTCTTGTATATCCAGTTACATGATGAGAACTTGAGAGCATGAGAATAACTTTTGTATGGTTTATTAGCATGATATTACTTGTAAGCATGAGTCGATTGTTAAGTTGTTGTGACGCTTACATGTTGAAATATCTAAGTTGTTAAGTCCTTGGTACCGAAGCATGCCTGTTGATATTATAGGTTGCAAGCATATAGAAAGTATGTGATGTGATTAAAGCTTTCTATGAGATGAGTTTGCTGTATACGATTGTTATTAAATGTTTTCCAAAAGTATATGCTATAGTACTTTGCAGGGTTGAGTGTGGTTATACTTAGCTTCGTGCTAACGGGTGTTTTCTTATTTGTCTATGTGTTGCTTGTAAAACCCCTTTCAGGTGGGCCCAGCAGTGAGAAGTGGTCGAGTTAGACTAGTCTTTTAGATTGAGATGTCTAAACTCTCTATGACTTGTTTACGTCATTATCTATCGGATGTTAGACTTATGATATTTTGATGTTTTTTTATGATGTAGACATCAGGGTGTGTTTATCCTCCTTATGCTTATTTAAGTTGATGGATGATTAGTTATTTATTTGATTTTCTAGTTCTACCCTTAGCCTGTGCAATCACTACGGACTGGTGGTTGTGGCGGTAACATTCCCACTAGAATTGTAATTAAGTTTTATAAAAAGTGGGGTGTTACACATAGTCTCGGTAACACTCGGCCGATGGAACAGAAAACAGTCATCTACAAATAGGAGATGGGAAATAGAAGGAGCGCCCTATGCAATACTGACACCATGCAAGTGACCCTGAGCCATTCCCTTTTCAATCATAGCACTCAACCATTCAGCAACAAGTAAGAACAACTAAGGCGATAGCGGGTCTCCTTGGCGAAGCCCTCTTCCCGAGATTATAAGCCCAAGATGCTGCTGATCATGCAATATACGGTATTGAACTGATGATACCGCTTCCATCAAACTATCAACCCATCGACTGTCAAACCCCATCTTGAGCATAACCGCACGCAAAAACTGCCACTCGACCCGATCATTGGCCTTTGACATGTCAAGCTTCAAGGCTACAACTCCTTCAGGTCCTTGCATTTTCCTCTTCAGATAGTGGTTTACTTCATATGCTAGCATGATATTGTCCGAAATTAGGCGGCCCGGGAAAAATGCACTCTGCGCGCTAGAAATCAGCTTATGCAACAAGTTTTTTAACCTGCTAGCGCAGATCTTTTCCGCTATTTTATACACGACGTTGCATAGCGCGATTGGGTGTAGATTCTTCATAGACTCTGGACACGTCTTCTTCAGAATTAGAACTATGAAAGTCTCATTCACTTTCATGGGTAGCCTTGCCGTATCCAAAAACTGCCTACAGAAGACCGTTACCTCGCCCCCTACAATATGCTAAAAGTACTGGAAAAACCCAGGCCCAAAACCATCCGACCCCCGAGATTTGTCCAGGTGTATTTGAAAAATCGCTGTGCCCACCTCATTCATACTTAGAGGGTCGTAATAACATTGCATTATCACGATCGGTCACTTTTTGCGAGATAGCATCAATCACCTCCTGCGTATCGCCGTAGTCCGGAGTAAATATATTCTTGAAATAATCTACCATAACCTCGTCTCTTCCCCTCTCATCCTCCACCCACTCGCCACTGTCATCCCGCAATCTCACAATCCTGTTCCTACGTCGTCTTGCCTTCACAGAATTGTGAAAAAACCTACTATTCACATCATCCCCCTTGTACTAGTATTCTTTCGCCCGCTGTTTCTAATATGATTGCTGCTGCTCAAGTAAGAACAGCAAGTCCTTCTCCACCGCGTCATACTCCCGCATTCCTACGGCATATCACGCCGCGATCTCAACCTTTCCAGCCTCAGCAAGCCGTATTCAGTCTTAGGCTGAAACTCTCTATTGTAACCACGCCCCCATTTAGAGATGTCAGCTGCACACGCCTCCACACGGGATAGGATGTCCTGCCCAACAATATCAAAACAGAACATTGCTTTCTTCTGAACTCTCGGCTGGATAGATGGCGTTATTACTAGAGGAAGGTGATCACTATATGGTACGATAAAGGACTGCGCCCGAGCACCATCAAACATGTTCAGCCAATTCCCAGTAGCCAGAATACGGTCCAACTTCTCTTCTACCATATGTGCAGTGCCCCGCGACTTTTCCCAACTAAACTGATGCCCAGAGAAAGGTATATCCTGCAATCCAGAGTCGGCCACCGCCTCTTTAAACCCAGCTATTAACCAGTTCGGATGTTGGTTGACACCCACTTTCTCAGACTGCTCAAGGATATCATTGTAGTCCCCCATGATTAACCATGGTAACGTGGACCGTGATGATAAAGTCCGTAACAGCTGCCATGCCTCCCTTCTTCGGTGCCGCTCAGGGTACCCATTGTAACCCGTAAACCGCCAGCACGGGCTGCCAATGTCTAGCCTGATTTCAGTATCAACTTGCAAAACTATTTCTTCGATTCAGTGGATGAAGTGTTGGTACTTGGATAACACATGAAAACGTCTTTTTAATGCTGTAAGCCTCTTGAGTTACCCCATAGCCCTATGAAAATTGCGAGCAACAAAGTTTGGAGCTGATTTGATCTGATTTGTACTGTTAGTGTTTAATTTGTGTAATTGCCTGAGTGTAGGGATATGAGCAGTAACAACATATTTAATATTGCTGCCATCTTGCAAATTTGTGTAATTGCTTGAGTGTAGGGATATGAGCAGTAACAGCATAGTTAATATTGCTGCCATCTTGCAAATTTGTGTAATTTCCTGAGTGTAGGGATATGAGTAGTAACAACATCCATGACTCAATACAATAGTGTTTGGTCTACTCTTTTTTTTCCTTTTTTTTTTTTGGTATTTATTGTTTAGTTCTCTAAGTAGTAGTATTTTTGTTTGCAAATTAATTTCATTGTATGAACATAATGATTAAAGAAACTCCATATTCAGATTGAATGTTTCATCATGTCCATTTTGTGAGCAAACATGCAAAGACTCTTGGAGTTACAAAGCTCCTCATTGTTGTCAATAAAAAGGATGAACCCACTGTCAACTGGTCAAAATAAAGGTGGTTCTTTGTAGTGTCTTTCAGTGTTAATTTTGACATTGAATTTTTTCCATTCCCTTTATGGAGTTCTATTGTTTCAGGTATGATGAAATTGAGGAAAAATGTTACTTTTTTGAAGTCATCAGGATATAATGTGAAGAAAGGTAAGTGAACAAAGGCTTGACTTGCAAATAAAATTCTTAGAGATTTTAAGTCTTATATCTCATAATTTTGCTCACTAGCCAAATCATTTAGTATTCATGTTCTTCAATATATTAAGCATTATTTGTTTATGTTGCTTTTGTAATAAAATATCTATTCTTTGTATATTTCATAGTGACTTACAGTTTTTTATTGTTGAGGTAGATATGATTTTGAATTTTTGGGGACCTTATATAGTGATCTGGTAGAGAATTGTACATTCTGTTCCCTTAATGGTCAGCTGAATTTTGTACATTATGTTCCTTTTGTTTTTTGTTCTAGCTTTTTAAATTTTCAGTTTTATTGTCATTGATATGACCAACAATCATTATGGGTTTGGCAATTGAAACTTTTATTAGTATTGCATTGCTCATTCCTGATTTCTTGGTTTCTAATAAGAAAATGGCGGTTCCATCAGACCTGCAAAAAGTTTTGGATTAACTGTGACGCAGGCTGGTGTACTATTATTACTAGATGAAGATGGAACTACTGTTATGGCAGAAGATGTTGTTGATGGAGATAAGGAGCTCATCCTTTCCCTGCTATGAAACATGTTTGTGCACTTGCATGTTTTTTTTTTTTTTTTTTTTGGGTCTTAATGTTTCATTCCCAGTGTCATTCTGTTGGCTTATTTAATCTAGGGAATATATGTTACATGAACTCCCATTGTTCAATGCCTTCATTTTGAGTACAAAATCTAGTGCTCATAAAGAATTTCTTATTTTCTATTTATTCAATGTTCAAACCTGATTACTCTGCATTTGATTTCTTCCACATCAAACACATCAGATGCAAGAAGCAACATGATTTTGGCATCCCTACAGTTCCCTGGATGTAGGCACAATTTTTTAAAATTTTTTTAATAACATAACACGTCGGTTTTTAACAAAAAATCGACGTGTTATGTTAATTTTTTAAAAAAATTAAATACATAAAACGTCGGTTATTTCGTAATAATCGACGTTAAAAGTTGTATTAATTAAATAAAAAAATATACGTCGGTTTTTATTTAACCGACGTTGTATGTTTACTCTACAACGTCGTCCAGAACAACGTCACTTTTTAGCTGACGTTAAAAGCCCTAAATAGCCAACATTAAAGGCCTTCTGTGTAGTAGTGAAAGTTAATAATTTGGGATGAAGCTCCAATGATGCACAAGCACTGTTTTGAAGCCTTGGATTGAACAATGAGAGATTTATTATGGTTTTCCAATCCTTCAAGTACAACTGATATTACTAGTGATTCCAAAAGGTAAAAGGCAAGACATCATTTCAACAACTATAAACTCTTCTTATCTTTAGAGTAGGTGTACACTTTAAGATTGAAAAAGAATCTCTAATTGAGTAACATGGAACCTGGGATTGAATGCAACAAGTTGAACAATTTGTGAATTAGATTGCCTCAATTGGTGATGGTTCAAGTGATGATTAATGTCCAGAAGTTGATATTCCTAAAGATTTGTTGTTGCCCTCAAATGGTGACCCGATTACCACAATCGTTGATAGTACATTTCCGATGTTTAAGAATGGAGATTGTGACAACACTTTTCTAGAAAAGCATGTAATTTGGCACCTACACTTGATCTTGTTAATTCAATTAATGAATACATGAGCAACATGCATGTAGCAGAAAGTAGGACATACTTGAGTTGCGATACTGTATTGTTTGTCAAACTGAAACGAATCATGGGATTCTCATAGACGTGCACACACCTGAGTTCTTAAATGGCCTGCAAGCATCTCGCATTCCTAATCATTCATTGACTTTAAATGTTGGATCGCCTGTGATGTTATTGATGAATATATTATATATATACCACACACTTGGTTTATACAATGGTACTAGGTTGGTAGTAACCAGATTGTCAGAACATATCATATAGGCCAAAATAATGTCAGGCAACCAATACTAGGGCTTTGATTTCTAGATTGAGTATGACTCCTTCAGATCCAAGCTAAGATCGTCATTAATGAAGTTCAATAAAAGACAATTCCCACTAACGTTCTCATATGCAATGAACACTCATTTATGAGTGTTACTTAAGAAATCGACCAGTATTTGTACATGTCGATTATATGTTTCTCTAGTTAGTAATCCACAGAGTCTCAAATTTTTAATTTGTAATGAATTACAACATATATATACTTCAACGACTAATATTGTTTACAAAATAGTTTTTAATAATTTGTAATATTCATTTCCTTTTATTCAACTATTAATAAAGATTATTACGTTTACTAATCACATATTCCAAATTTCTAATTTTAATGTATTTTGCATTCAATTCAATTTTAATATGAAATTATAAATGAAATCTCATTTGTTACAATTAATAAATAATAGTATATTCATTTCATATAATTTTTACAATATATTATTATAATAATATACACATATTTTTACAACAATTTACACGGGTGACATACTAGTCATTTTAGTCGGATAAACTTGTACCGTTAAACAGATAGAGAAAGACCCTAACCACCCCAAATATCGTACGTAACTAATTCACTATATGTGAAAGGGGTGGAATGCTTTGCTCATTCCTAAAGAAGTTTTGAGGGTCAACTTCTGTCTTAACTCTAACAAGCCTTTCAAAATTGTTCTTGAAATACTTGTTCCCCCAATTCTCAGACTGCGCACCATAGGTTGAATTAGGCATATACTATTTCTCCCAATATCAAGATCCCTGTAATTTACATACGCTTCTCTTGGAGACTGGGAGACGTAGGGAGTGTAGTACTGAAACAGCCTTCTTGTCCAGCTCATGTGGGTCTCATAGGCCTCCTTCCCTGCCTCGCCCCAATTCATAACGTACTGGATTTTGTACAGAATCCCAGCCCTGTGCGGGAATGGAATCGCCGACTCGGATATCTCCTCCATTCTTCCACCGTACGGGCTCATGAGGAGCAAGCCCGAGGTGTTCTCTCGTAGAAAGTTCCAAACCCCTTCCAGGCCTTCCACGGGGATTGGGGTCTTCACGTAGTCGGATTTTCCTTTGAAGTAATTTGGGTTCCCGTTGTTGATGATAGTGCCCGTGAGAGCTTTAGGGTCTGTGCCTTTCGGGAAGCCGTCGATGGTTAGGACGGCTTCTATCCAGCTCATTTCTCCCAGGTCTTGTCTTGTGGCTCCTAATTCTGGGAAACTTTGTTGCAGGATTGGAAAAAGGGTGTCGGCTGGGCCGAGGTACAGGGAGTTGAACATGACTTGAATGGCGTTTTGGGGTGTCTGTGGGAGTGCGATTATTCTGATGAAGAGTTCTTGGGGTAGCTTTGGGGCTATTGACTGCCATTTGTGTAAGATGTTGGTGGCGTTTTGGTCCGGAGTTTTGACGATGTGGAAACTGGTTACGGTTTCGGGAACATCAACCAATTCTACTTTCCATGAAAGAACCACCCCGAATGTATTCCCTCCCCCTCCTCGGATCGCCCAGAACAAATCTTCTCCCATAGATTTCCTGTCCAAAATCTTCCCCTTCGCATCAACCAAATGCGCATCCACGACGTGATCCGCCGCGAGGCCGTGTTTTCTGAGCATCATCCCGTAACCGCCGCCGCTAAAGTGCCCTCCAATACCAACGGAGTGGTACACGCTCGCCGGAAACCCAAGAATTTTACTCTTCTCCGATATCCTATAGTACAGCTCCCCAACCGTCGCGCCGGATCCGACCCACGCCGTCTTTTCCGCAGGATCAACGGTGACGTTATTGAAATTGATCAGATCAAGAACCAAGAACGGGTTCTGATCAGCCACCTGCTTCTCCGCCGGCGTCGTGTACGAGAGCCCTTCGTAGTCATGGCCGCCGCTGCGAATCCGGACCTGCAAGTTTAGCTCCGCCGCGCAAAGGATCACCGCTTGCACCTCGGGTTCTTCCCTGGGCGTTATTACGGAGAAAGGCTTCGGAGTGTCCGAGGAATTGAAGCGGGTGTTCTTGATCGGGTGCTGTAGGACGGACACGAAGGAGGAGTTGTCGGGGGTGTATATGTCGTTGAAAATGGTGGCGGTTTGGTTTTGTGAGTTGCGAATCAGGCATTGTTTCAGGCCTTCATCGATATACGCTAAAGCTTTTTGGTTCGAGTACGAGGATAGGCAAATTAAAGAGACAAAGAGAACACATAGCGTATTTGGATTCTTCATTTCTTTTCTTTTCTTTTCTTTTCTTCTCCCCAATCTTTTCTTTTCTTTGATTGAAGAGATAAGACGAAGGAATTGTATGGATATCGTGCATGGTTTTATATCACCTCTTGCACCAAATATAATTAAGTCAATGTTGTCAAGTTTATGGTTACGGTTTCGAATGAAATTCGAGCCATTAACGGGATTTGAATTTTTTTTTTTTTTTTTTTTTTGAAAGGAATGGGATTTGAATATTATGTGAATGTAATTTATTGGGCGGAGAACAGTAAAAGGCAAGTCCATTCATTAGTGGCTAAGGAATTCTTGAGTTGAAATTGGTAAGCAGTAAGTCCATCACATTGTTTCTCGAAAATGTGATGACTGTCTATAAAAAAATAAATTAAAGTTGTTTTTTCCCTATCAATTATATCTTGGTGTAGTGGTAAGCGTTTGATTCTAACACAATCTTATATCTTGATAATACAATATTACAATTTATGACTAATTTTTTTTTATTTAGTGTTCTTAGCTTATTAAAGTGTCTATTTTGGGAAAAGTAGCAATGGTATTTATTTTGTATTAATGTTATTATTCAACATAGAAGTCACGAATTAAATTATTAAAAAAGTAACTTTATGGGATGTGTTTAATTAATTTGTTGGGAAAATTAAATTAATTCACATGTTCTCAAACATAACAATTAAATTTTTTGAAAAGTTATTCCAAACATTTGGTTTGTATAAATTTTTAAGGGAAATATTTTAATCTCAAATATGCACCTATTACATGCAAACAAACAAAAAAAAAATGCTACAAAAGTATAGTCATTGAATAAACTGCAAACATCCTTAGTTGTTCCCAAAGAATTTCAACCGCCATTAAGCTAGAATAACTTTTTCCCTTTCAACAAATCACACACTTAACTAACACAAACTTTCTTAAGTCAAACTATTAAAATCAAGGTTACAAAATATGCTTAGCGCCAGAGGCTCGCTTAGCGTGTGAATTGTATTGTATTAGTATACAATATAAATGATAAAAGAAAAATTTTAGCTCTGTTTTCTTCCATGCTGACATGCATATATTAGTAGGGTATAGTTTAGGATCCAGTGCGAAACCTTCTTCCGATGCAAAAATGCGGTGGAACAGGCTTCCCTAATGATCAATGGCTCTTAAAATAAATTCTATACAAAATGAGGAGGGACATGCCACATCATACTATCGAACATTCTTTCCAAATCATGATGACACATACCAAGCTTCATTTCCAACAATAATAGGAATAGCATAACAATATACAAAAGGGGTAATCATATCAATCCAAATTCAAACATGGAACAAGTGTGGAGGGCTTTTCATCCAGCATCAATATCATATATCAAGTAACTAACCAATGGAAATAGATCCAGAACTTTAAGTTTACACACCCCCTATTGGGATTTCAAGCCCAACGGGTTAGTTACTAGCTCTGATAACTTGGGATACGTTTCTACCAAGTTGCCCAAATCAATCCAATGCAAATAGCAACCCGGTAGCTTTCCAATACTACCGGATCAGTCTACAAAGGTTGATCGATGCTTCCCTCGCAACCGATCTATCCACGGCTTCCAACAACAACAAGACTCATTGTACAGAGCCGCCAATCTCAAATCAACACAATAGTGTCACAAAATAAGTCCCCACAATGTCCAAATCAACAGATTAACCTCAACAAAGAATTTATTACAAAAGGGCATATCCTCCAATCAAGAAATACATATATAGGGTTCCAATAGATAGATACGTCTACAAACAGATCAATGGTAATGACTCAAGCTTGTGACAAGATAAGGATTTCCAAGAGATCACACTAGATTCAATGGAGTTTATACAAATGCATAACGTGACATCAAACGCTCATAAGTACAAATATCAATGTCAAGGCATAGGTTTCAATCTTTCAACACATATAATATATGTAGATATCAAGAGAAGAGGATTCATGGTCGAATAACACTCTATAACCGAAGTAAGGAATTCACAAGACACCGCAATAGATCAGACTTGAACAAGAGATAGACCAAAACACACCGGAATAGAAATAGGCAGCACTGGAACAGAAGCAAAGATAAACTAACGGGCTTGAATGGCGGGTCAGGACCCGCCACTCACTACTGTGATGGCAACGGTGGTGAATGGCGGGTCACCCTCCCCAGCCATTCACCCCAAAATACACCTTGCGGGGTTGGTTCACGGACTCCCCGGACCTGTGACCCAATACCGTTAGGCCAAAAAGGAAAACACGAACCAGAAACATCATACTTCAACAACATAGAACAAAATGTACATCAGAATCTCACATTTTCAAGACAGTTTTTATCTCAAGGATTCAAGAATACAAGAAGTGACATACTTTCAATACAAGAAATCCTTAAGAAACAAGACACATTTCATAAAACATCCAACCAAAATAAGCTCAGGGGAAATACAAGAATCCATACATCATCATAAAGAGTAGAAAATAAGTTTTATTGGACATGGGTTTACCTCTTCAGCTAACTCCAAATCAAGACCTCCAAAAGCTCAACCTAGCAAGTCATCACCTCCTTGCTCATCTAAGAACCCAAAACCCACCACAAGAAAAGGTAGGATCTTACCATGATCTTTCTCTAAGAATACTAAATAAAAGAGGAATCTTGCTTTGAATCTTGAAGATGAAATGATGATCAGATCAATTTTTTTGAAGGAGAAAGGAAGGGAAATGGCGTGAAGATCAGAGTAAGTAGGAAGGGAGAGATGTGTTGTGTAGACAAAAGCTTAGTCTTGAGTATATAAGATAATATAGATATAT
The DNA here is from genome assembly GCF_001879475.1 of Ipomoea nil. NCBI lineage: Eukaryota > Viridiplantae > Streptophyta > Magnoliopsida > Solanales > Convolvulaceae > Ipomoea > Ipomoea nil. The sequence continues at coordinate 5,984,129 of NW_017618572.1, forward strand.
ATACATGTACGTATTAGGGTGAATGATTTAATACAAAATGGGCTTGGTTCTATATGTAACAATTATAAATTCAAGAATAAATATTGAGCCAAATAATTTAAATCTTGAATAAATAAATACATAGAATAAGAAAAAAGTTCATAATACTAAGAATTAGATGTCTTGGAAATAATATATATGGACTAGTATAAGAAATTGAGCTAAATGATTTAGAAATATTCTAGGGATTATTCTAAATTCAAGAATTGAGCTCAATAAAAAAATAAAAATAAATAAAAAATTTCACTCTAAAAAATATTCTTGAAAGATAATTCCGAAATAAATTATCACGGAGTGTCAGGGGCTTAGTGTTTTATTTGCAGAAAACAATAAACTCATTGAAAATTTTATTTCCTTTTACACTCCCAAAAACTTTCCAAATTTGTGTACTCCTTTTCAAAAGTTCACAAAACCAACTATTATTCTATCATCAACACTATGCCTTCTTCCTTTGATCGGTAACATTTCAGTTGTGAACAAAATTTTGAGAAGGGATGTTAACGAATTAAACATGAACGAACAGAAGTTGCTTCTGTTCGTTTCTTAATAATTTTGGTGTGTGCATTCGTATTCTTTCATTAAGGTTTTTGAACATCTTGTTTGTGATCGTTTGTTAAGTATTAATTAGTGTTTGTTAACGTTCGCTAGCACATTCGCAAATGTGTTCGTTAACATTAACAAACACGTTCACGAACATGTCCATTAACATTTGTGAACACATTTACAAATGTGTTCGTTAACATTCACAAACAAATTCATGAACATGTTCATTAACATTTGTGAATGTGTTTGTTAACGTTTGCAAACATGTTCATGAACACTAAATAAACAAGTACATGTACATGTTCATGATCATAATTTATTCTTGAATAAGAAATCACGAACAATAACCAAATAAACACCCTAACGACTATAAAAATTAAATAATACAAATAAGTGCAAAAGTATTTTTTTTAAATAAAAAAATATAGACTAAAGGCCTAAGCAAAAGTAGTATATATACTAGTATATGAAAACTAAATAAAATAAAATAAAGAGTTTTTTTTTTTCCCAAAATGCTTCATCGACTATTGCTCATTCTCAATTTTATATTTCGATTTTCAATTGCACCAAATGTGGTCACTAGACTTTCAAAAACTAACCCATTTCAGTCCTCTATTAAGAATTTCATCTACTCAGTGTTAAAATGGAAGGCATTTTCATTCGTTTACCTATTATACGCCTAATATACACTGAGAAATAGTTAAGGGACCATTTTGAAAAAAAAAAAAACTCATTTATTTATTTCATTTTTGTTTATTTTTATTTTTTAAGACTATCAAATTAGAATTTCTATATAATTTTTTCTAAAAAAAAATAAATAGTTAAAATCTCAATCCAGCCTCAAAATTTTAAACTTTCTCTACAGACTTTTTTCCTCTATCTAAGAATACAAACATTTCCTCTATCCCTATCAAGTTTTACAATAAGTTCCGTAAATAATCATACTAAAAGTTCAATAGACAATCAATAAGTATGTATCACATTAAATATTATTTTATCTAGTTTAGACACCCAAAGAGTGCAAAATATTGGACTAGACGGTAAGTTTTTCCAGTAAACTTCTCAACTGAGCCAAAAGATAAACTTTCATCTGTGACATGAAAGTAAGTTTACTTCTCGGTCACACGGCCAAGTAAAAGACAATTTTGGTCATTGACTTATAGTGGCACAGACAATTTTAATCCTTTATAAGAAAATCAGACAATTTGTAGACACTCTTATTGTGACGAGGACTTGGTCCTCCGTCGTGGGGCGGGGGGGGGGCATTAATATCTTTTCATCATACCTCCTTCTTGCAGCCTTAGATTGTCGTTCTCAGGGAGATGGCGTTCTGGGGAGATGACCCATTCGAAAATATCCATTATTCTCTTCGTTTCTGGTAGGCGGTCCAACAAATTACGACTACTATTTTATCGCTAAATTTCCATTTCCTCATTCCTCTATATACAATGGACCATCACCCCCACAAGATCAGTTACAATACTGGACATCTTTTGGTCGTCTCGTTCTTTCTGAAACTCAGATTCGATTTCATAACCCTTTTGATAAACTCGCCGAATAGAATTACCTATTTTCCGTTTGGCGTGTTTCATTTTGATCTAATTTTGTTATCTCTTTGATAATAATAGCGAATTGTGGTAGAGAAATTTGATATTCTGAAAAATGTTGAACGGGATGATGGATCCGGAGATGGTCATAATCGCTCAAGAGCAGATGAGTCGTATGTCACCCGTTGAGTTGGCTTGGATTCAGCAGCAGGTTCCCCATTTCTTCCTGCACTTTTCCCTTCTGTTTCTCCATCATCATCTACCTATATCTCTTCATCGCTGCCTTTTCCGAACTTAATTAATGGATTTCACCCCAACAATGGCTACTCTCCTTCACCGCCGACCCCACTGATCCCTGAGCCCGACCCATCCCCTTCGTCCTCTTTGCTCTCTGACTTGCCCCTTGCACCTTTGACACTATCATCTACAGTACTTTCAATGGACATCACGGTAGATCCGTGACACTTTCTTCTTCCGTCAAATCTCTGTTGTGCTCCTTTTTGCCCATGCTTTCCACCCTCATCGTCTCTCAAATAATTGTGTGTTTAGTAGGCATAGCTTTCGGGGTTTTGGCGGTGGCTCTGTTGACTGGGCTTCAAATTGTGGGTCTTGAAGTGAATTACAACAACTCCAGTTGGCTTTGATAATTTTGTATGTGTTTCTGGTTGTTCCCATGATTTTATGGCTGCATATTAACTGGTCCTTGCCGTATTTGATTGTGGTGGTGGAATCAAAGTGGGGGTATGAACCCTTGCGGAGAAGTGCCCAATTAGTGAAGGGGATGAGGCGAGTAGCAGCGTCGCTGTGTTGTTGTTCCTACTTTCCGGCCTTGTGTTGTTGTTGACGATGGGTTATAATTCATTGTGGTTTGGCATGGTACTGCTGTTCACTGTGTTTTTTTTCTTTAAATCCCTGATATAAAATTAGTTTTTTTTTCTTTTTTTTTTATATATATAAAATATGTTTATAGAAGAATGTATTCTACTTATTTATGTGTTCTATAGTGGAAGAAGAACCCAAATGAGGTTGGTCCCTCTTTCAGTAGATTAGTGCTTCACCTGAGGGCTGCGTTCTTTACATTTTGTTTGGTTCCCAGAACACTATCAGTGCTTCACAGATGATGGCGTTAGTCTAAGTGTTGAGAGAAGTGAGAACGGTAATCTAGAAGGCTGCAAGAAGGAGGTATGATGAAAAGACATAAATGCCCCCTCCCAAACGGCCCATCTAACGGGAAAACTGACGGAGGACCAAAATTGTCCTCGTCACAATAAGAGTGTCTACAAATTGTCTGATTTTCTTATAAAGGATTAAAATTGTCCGTGCAATTATAAGTCTAGGACCAAAATTGTCTTTTACTCCACACGACCAATGGCGCACTTCTCAGTCACAGAGGTGCTTCTGGCACTTCTCGGTCACAGAGGTGCTTCTAGCACTTCTCGGACAATGACAAAATGTTGAAAAATATTTTTGTAAAGTTGACATAACTTAGTCTGCAAGGCTATTTTCTTTCCAAAGTTAGTACAAACCATAGCTACCATTTCCAAATCCCTAGCTACTAAACATTACATCATGCTAAAGAGAGTCTACAACTATGACTACCAATTTTATGTGTTAAAGGACAAGTAAAACAAACCAAAAGCAAAACTAATTAGCACAAAACAAACAATCCTAACCTAAAGCCTCATCATATACCAATATTACAAGTTCTTGTCATTTTGAAGTTTGTTTGTATTTTATATATGAATGTTAATAAACTTAAATTTGAAAGCGAAACTTTTTTACCAAGGTATGTAAAAAAAATAATAATGTTACTTTCAACTATAAAAATAATATTTAATGTGATACATAGTGATTGCTTGTATGTTGCATGTTGAACTTTTAGTGTGTGTGTGTGTGTGTGTGTGAACATAAAAAGATAAAAATAAAAAGTATATGAGTGTTTGTGAAAGTTAAGAAACTTATGTAAAACTTGATAGGGATATAAAGGAAAAGTTTGTATGTTTAGACAGAGGGAAAAAGTTTGTAGAGAAAGTTTTAAAATTTTGAGGTTGGATTGTGGGATTTTAACTATTTATATTTGTAAAAAAAAAAATCTATAGAAATTCTAATTTGATAGTCTTTAAAAATGAAAATAAACAAAAATGAAATAAATAAATGAGTTTTTCTCAAAATGGTCCCTCGACTATTTCTCAGTGTATATTAAGCGTATAATAGGTAAATAGACAAAAATGCCTTCCATTTTAACACTAAATAGATGGAATTCCTAACGGAGGACTAAATTGGGTGAGTTTTTGAAAGTCGAGGGACCATATTTAGTGCAATTGAAAGTCGAAATGCAAAATTGAGAATGAACAATAGTCGAGGGACCATTTTGAAAAAAAAAAAAAGAGTGAATTCCATTTTTGGTCCTACTGTTATAGGGACGTTTCCAATTTTAGTCCACCTTAATTTTTTTTTTGCCACTTTATAACCACTATTATTGAATGTGTTCCACTTTTAGTCCCACCGTTAGTATTTCCATCAAGAGGCCGTGTAATCTAGGGGTATTTTGACCTTTCTTCTAATCCAAGACTATGTTTGACTAAAGAAATGAGAACATTAAACCTAAAACTTAAAAAGACCTCGCCGGCCCATGTTGGAACGAACGAAACGATGTAGCTTTGGCTTCCCATTCTCGTTGTTCGAAGAGCCATCTTCAAATATCGGAGGAGGAGGACGAAGCGCCTGGATTAAAAGAGAAGAGACAAACATAAAAAGACCAATATACCCTTTGATTATACGGCATCTTGACGGAAATATTAATGGTGGACTAAAAGTGGAACACATTCAATAACAGTGGTTGTAAAGTGGCAAAAAAAATTAAAGTGGACTAAAATTAGAAACGCCCCTATAACAGTAGGACCAAAAATGAAATTCACTCAAAAAAAAACTCTAAAATAAAATAAATTATATTTAACTGAATAAATAACCGGCATATTCATGAAAATTATTAAATGAACACTACACGATCCTATTAATGAACATTATTAAACGATCACTAACAAGTTTGTTCACAAGTTCTTAACAAACAAGCCTACAAACGAGCTCTAAAATATGAACATAAACAAACACCGTTTACTAACATGAAAACAAGTAGTTACCGAAAACTCTATTCACTAACACACTTAACTATTGTGCCCTACTTATCATATTATTGTTAAGGGAACCTGTAGTCACTATTCAAGAATGTGCACGTTGAGTAGCATTTCAATCAATGAGTTAAATTTAAAATTACTGCACCAACCAGGACCATAATCGTACAAACTCCAATGTATAGTAAGCATATATTTAGTGTGAACAAACAATGAGGAAAAGACTTCACATACACGTAATGGAAAAGTCCTTGAAATACAATAATGCAACAATATAATATAACTGAGGGGAGTAACTTATTTAAATCATGGATATTATATTCAACGGTGCCTTATTATAACATGCATGCGGTTTTCATCTTTCGCAAGAATGAAGCCTGGCCTCTCTCTGATCTTCCACTGCACAGTCACGACGAGTGTGCAAGTGGAGGAACGCTTTGCTCATTCCTGAAGAAGTTGGTGGGATCAACCTTCGTCTTCACAGAAACCAACCTGTCAAAATTGTTCTTGAAATACCTTATCCCCCATTTCCGGGCTTGTGCATAGCTTGTGTTGCCTTCCTCGTTTATCCCTAAGTCAAGATCCCTGTAATTCACGTACGCTTCTCTTGGGTTCTTGGAAACATAGGAAGCTGTGTAGGCATACAGCTTTCTTATCCAATTTATGTGCCTCTCAGTCTCGGAAGCTTTACTGTCATCATGATTCCAGTATGCTAGGTACTGGATTTTGAACAGATTCCCATGTCTGTGAGGGAATGGGAGTGATGACTCGGAAATCTCATCCATTCTTCCCCCGTATGGGTTCAAGATCAGCTCGGCCAAATCGGCTTCGTCTTGGAGGAGGAATTCCCAGATCCCTTTTAGGCCTTCCATGGGGATTGGCTTTTTCACGTAATCGGATTTTGCTTTGAAGTAGCGCACCTTGGATAATTGAACCCTGCGTTGCAAAGCGTTTGTGGGTGTTCCGATTGGGAATCCTCCAAAGTATAGACAGGATTCCACCCAGGTCATTTCCTTGCAATCTTTCTTTGTTAGCCCGAGCTCTGGGAACCTTTTTTGGACGATATGGAGCAATCGGTTAGTCCGGCCGAGATAGAGGGAGTTGAAGGAGGCTTGAACGGTGTGATGAGTTTTGGTGGTGGTGGAGTTTACTCTTTTTAAGATGAGTCTGATGAACAAATCTTTAGGGAATTTGTGCGCAATAGACTGCCATTTGTGTACCAGTGCTGGGGCGTTTTGGTCCAGAGTCTTGTTGATGGTGAAAACCGTGACGGTTTCTGGTACATCAACTAAACGTATCTTCCATGCAAGAACCACTCCGAAGCTATTCCCTCCACCCCCTCTAATCGCCCAGAACAGATTCTTCCCCATGGCTTTCCGGTCAAGAATCCTTCCCTTCGCATCAACCAGGCGGGCATCGATGATGTTATCCGCCGACAGCCCATATTTTCTCAGCAAAACACCGTACCCTCCGCCGGTAAAGTGCCCGCCGACTCCCACCGTGGGGCAAACGCCGGCCGGAAACCCCAGCTTTTTACTCTTCTCCGAAACGTGATAATACACTTCTCCGATGGTGGATCCCGCCCCGACCCACGCCGTTTTCGCCTCCGCATCGACCGTGATGCTCCTCAGCTGGGCGAGATCCAGTACCAGAAACGGGTTCTCGAAATCCGTAGTGTAGGATAGCCCTTCGTAGTCATGGCCGCCGCCTCGGGCTCGAAGCTGGATCCCATGTTTCTTGGCGCAATGCACGACCGCTTGCACCTCGGACTCCTGGCGGGGCGTGACTATGATCCGCGGCCGTGGGGTGTTGGTCCTGTTGAACCGGAGGTTCTGGATGGGGAATTGTAGGATGGGCAAGAACGAGGGATTTTCCGGCGTGAAAACATCGTCGGAGAAACTAGAGTTTTTGGAGAATCGGATCAGACAGCGGCGGAAATGATCGTGGTGAGTAGTGTGGGGTGATTTAGCCCATGAATTGGACGAGAAGAGAAGAAGCAGTGAAGAAAGGGACAGAAAGATGGAGGCTGTAGAAGATGTCTGCATCGTTTCGGATCTTGTCTGTTCTTGTGAGCTCGATCAGTTGGGTGTTTTGCGATAAGTTTCCATGTTTATAGCCACGGGGTAGGGTGAATGTGATTGAAAATGAGATTGAATATGTCAATGCATGCATGCATGCCAATTGAATTCATGTGATCAATTTGAACATTCTAGCTCCAGTCGTACGTCTAGATGATATATTTGCAATAATGTCCTATGTTTCGTACCTACGTACCACGTGATAATGATCAAATTGAATCGTCTATCGATTAAAAAAGTCAAGAATCCAACTTCAAATTGCTATATTGAGTTAATTTCTGAAATGGTCCTTCGACTATGACATTTTCTCAAATTGGTCTATTGACTTTTAATTTTCTCAAATTGGTCCTCCGACATCTGAATTTTAAGCCAAACTAGTCCTCTGTTAGCTTTGGAGTTAAGTTGGTGTTAAAATGGAAGGTAAAATTGGAAATTTAGGTTTTGCATGCCAATTTAAAGCAATCTGTGATTCCTTTCAGCAGTCTGCGCACATAGTTCTTCAAACTCCTAAATCTACAATCAAAACGTGGGAATATCAACTAAAAGGCCAGAAATCTTTGCCTTGGGAAGGTTGGGGATAAAGTCGAAGATGAAAATTTGTTGCCTTCTAGTTGATTATCTCACATTTTAATTGCAGATTCAGGAGAGCAAAAAACTATTTTGAAGAAATATGTGCGCACACTGCGGAAAGGAATCACAGATTACTTCAGATTGGAGTGCAAAACCAAAATTTCCATTTTTACCCTTCATTTTAACACCAACTTAACACTAAAGCTAACGGGTGACCATTTTGGCTTAAAATTCAAAAGTCAGAAGATCATTTTAAGAAAATTAAAAGTCAAGGGATCAATTTGAGAAAATGTTATAGTCGGAGGACCATTTTGGGAATTAACTCTTTCTATATTTCTTCCCCAACTGCACCTTTATGACCAACTAAGCTGCCCATGCGGACTTCAAATTGTTATATTTGTCCCAAGGGAAGAAGGACTAATTGCATACATATATGATACATCAATGATCTATTGGTATTTATTTCTTATGGGGTGGTATTTAACTGCATAAGAAATTGTAATTATGCATGCATGTGAAAATCCCCTTAGCTTATACGTCAGGAGAGCTATGACAAATGATTAAATAGGTCACTAAATTATGCATAGAAATTGAGTTACATTACCGAACTTAAAAAGAAAAAAGTGGAATTGACTCTAGCTTAAAACAAGTCTATCTAAATTGTGCAATAATATAATAGCAAAAATTTGTATGAGGTCGTCTCAGAGATCCTTATACGTAAGACGGGACAGGTTGGATTCTAGACAACTGAGTTTGTAAGTAACACAATTTAATTAATTATAAGTATTATAATATTTATCATTGGTAACAATCAATTTTATCTTAAATACTACAACAATTTCACATATAAGTATTACAATATCTATTATAGGAAATGATTTATTACTTTTTAATTCAAATTAGTATTAAACTTTCTACAATAAGTATTATAATTTCTTTCATAAGTAATATTTCAAATATAAGTATTACAATATTTACATTACAATTACACTTTGAAAGTATCATAATTTCAGTTATAAGCATTACAATATTTATCATTAAATTAAGAACAATCATTGTATCCTAAATAGTATCAAAATTTTCAGATATAAATATTACAATATCTATGATAAGTAATAGTTTATTTATTTAAAATTGGTATTAAATTTTCTATAATAAGTATTAGAGAAAATGGTCAAATAGGCCCTGAACTTTACTCGATCAAACAATCAATTAGGCTTTTAAACTTTCAAAAGTTACAATTAAATCCATAAACATGTTATTTTGAAGCATGGAAACCTAAAAATCGGTGGGTAATATGTAATTACAACTTACCTAGGGTTCTGGTGACCTTTCCTACACTTCCCGACTGATAGAACATATTGGTTCACTTCAATATGTTGTGTACAGATTGTGTATAAAAATAAATGAGAAGTATGAAATTATTGAGAGAATTTAGCTAAAAGAAGCTTTGTTATTCATTGTTGTTATTGAATGTTGTAGATAGATAGTAGAGGAGAGAAAATGGTCTCCCCTTGTGTGGGGAAGGACCTCCCCTTATATGGATGGAGAATTGGAATTTTTGGGAATAAAATAATTCTCACGCACTGCTGGAAATTTTTTATTTTTCGATCACTTTTCTAACCACCTAATAAAAAATTAAAAAGTGACATTTTTTAAATTTTTCGTCGAAGAATTATGGTGGGGAAATAGGTCAGAATTTTCTACAATCTTTACTTAGTGGTCGGAAATACCGACCACAATGTAAAGTGGTCAAAAAAAATTTTGACGGTCTAAATTTTTTAAACTGAGTTGAGAATTTCCACCCGTCTTTCTAGTAGCCGATTTTTCTGACCAATTTACAAATTTGGATGATATTTCTAACCACAACTGAGTTGGGTGATCGCCCCGAGTGGATATAACAGGATTTTATTATCTAAAGATTATAAGTTTAATTTTTATCAAACGCCGTCTCAATCTAACTCATCAGACAAAATTTCTCTGGTCATCACCCAAAAAATAATAAATAAATAAATAAATAGCAAGTCACAATTGAAAATGTAATTGATAATTTTGAATTTTTAGATAACCGCTACGGTGTGATATTTATATTGATCATGCCGAATATACATTCTATCTTGTAACTCGGACGACCATATAAATTACGTCAACAACCAATTTCGATCCTGCCCATATGTCAAACCCATTGGGAGGTTTCAATCTCTGTCCAGTATGGAGAAACTGATAGAAATGTCTACTTGACTACTTCGTTCAGGTTTTGGAGCCAATAACCTTTAAGAAGATTAATGTCAACAAGAAGAAAAACATAGCTTCGGTTATTGAGTTCTCTACGGCTGTTCAAAATCACGTTTGAATTTCTTTCCAAGAAAAATGAAAACCTCAAGAAATACACACGGAGAAACTCAGAAACATCAATATCTAATTTTCTTGTTAATTTGGCTGTATCTCTTCAATGTCATAATTTTCTTCCTACAAAAGGAAACTTAAAGAAAATAATTTTATATCTATAATTCTATATATACATATATTTGTATACGTCCATGTACGTATATACTCCATATGTCCCATTTTAACTGTTGTATTTACTATTCATTGGTCAAATCAACTCTTTCTTCTTTGGTTGTTTTCATTAACATTTACTTATAATTTTAAATTTGATTTTTTGTGTTTAATAGTACTTTTCATGCAGTTTCTAAATATATAAATTTCACATATTAAATCTAAACTTAATATTATGAAAATTAAATTGTAAATAACTTCAGTCAAGTCTCGTATACCGAACCCGACACATAAAATGGGACGGAAGGAGTATATATATATATATATATATATATATATATATATATATATATATATATATATATATAGGTTCCTGTGAGGACAGGTCCTCCCGTGCGGTCAGTGCGGCATACATCATTAGGTATGCATAAATGCACCACACAGTGTTCGAAAATACACCATTGTGTGTGATGTATTTTTTTTTTGTGTGGTGCATTTTTTGGCATTTCATTCTGGTGTATTCTCGAGCACTGTATGGTGCATTTATGCATACCTAATGGTGTATGCCGCATTGACCGCACAGGAAGACTTGTTCTCACTAGAACTAAAATATATATATATATATATATATATATATATATATATATATATATATATATATATATATATATATTATGAAAACCAAAATTATGAATCTACGTTTCAAAAAAAAAAAAAATTATGAATCTACAGTATAAAAATTATGGATGTACCCCTGTGTTCACCCTGCGTATGGTTAATACATTTCCACAGCATAACTATCCTAATAAATTGGTCTAATAATAGCTAGAAGGGCTAATGAGCCGTATGAATAACTACGCTGGGTCAGTAAGGCAATTTATATCCTGCACCACGGCGCGCGTTGCATTGTGCGCCCAGATGCAAAACGATGTCGTTTTAGATTTTTTTTTTTTTTTTGTTTTGAAATTTCTCTACCCAGTGTTTGACGGTTAATTTTCCTTAAAAAAAAATCTCATGTTCAAAAATGTACATAATTGTATACATGAATGTACATAATTGTATAACAAAATATACATACTGTTTTTTTAAAAGATAATACACATAATCTAACATAATACATAATAAACATAAACTTTTAACATAATACACATCAACTCTTAACATAATACACAAAAATTTCCTGATTCGGATGTACATAATTGTATAAAAAAATGTACATAATTGTATAAAAAATGTACATAATAAAAAATATACATAATCACAACAACTTCCTACCGCGCCTTCCAAAACGACGTCGTTTTGGGAGGCATGCGGCGCACAGTGCTACGCGCATCGTGGTGTAGGGTATAACGATTGGGGTCAATAATTCCAGTGGCTGGGCCGAATGAAACCTGGGCTGAAGTGGGATTTAATTCCCAAATGTCAGTTGGGCTTTTAATTTTGTGGATGTGTTGAAGGGACTTATGCCCTGGAAATGTGTTCACCGTGAATGATGAACACAAGTCCAAACAACGTCGTTTTTACGCAAAAATAAAATAAAAATAAAAAATCGCGGATGTGGAGTTAACGGCGCCGTTTGATCAAATTATGAATTTTCTGTTATGAGATTATAAATGTAATGAAAATGCATAATCTCATAACAGAAAATTCATAATCGCATAAAAGTAAAATATTTATTAAATTATGAATTTTCTGTTATGAGAATGAGATTATGAATGTAATGTAGATTCATAATCTCATAATAGAAAATTCATAATTTCATAACAGAAAATTCATAATCTCATAACAGAAAATTCATAATCTCATAACTGAAAATTCATAATCTTATAACAGAAAATTCATAATCTCATGGTTCCAAAGTGAATGTGTAGGCATGGTTCCAAAGTGAATGTGCAGGCATGGATTCATAATTTATGAATGTCCGTGATTTCAGACGGGAATGTGTAGGCATGGTTCCAAAGTGAATGTGCAGGCAAGAATTCATAATTTATGAATGTCCGAAATCATTGCTCACCTCAAATTAAAGTGAAACCGCGAAATGTGAAAATGAAGAAGAAAAGTCACGCAATTAATTAAGAAAAAGAAAAAAAAAAAAAAAAAAAAAGATAACGGTGTACTAACACCGTTGGAACCGTGTTCACCATGAATGGTGAACACGGTTCCATGGCATAACGATTGGGACTTAATTGGCAGGGTCAATTTTGTGGATGGGCTGAAGGGAATTAACTCATGTTGAGCTAACTTTCTGCCTGGGCCGAATCTGGGAATTAATTCCCACGGCTTGGGCTGTTATGGTTTTTGGGCCTATGGGCTGATTTGGGAATTATTCCCATAAGCTGATTTGGGATTTAATTCTAATGGCCTTTTGGCCCTTTGATTTGGTAAGCCTTTTGGCCTTGTTTGTTAGACCTATATTTAGGTCCTTGGTAGTTTAGGCTAATTTTAGCCCTTTGCTTTGTAAGGCTAAATACCTCTTGTATTTTGAGCCCTAAGTTACTTTTGGGCTTAAGGCGTTTATGTTTTAGGCTTTGGCCTTTTTAGTTTGTGGAATAAAAGTTTCGGCTAGTTTTTAAAAAAGAAAACAAAAGTTATTAACATGTGTTTCTTGATTATGATGATGCTTTCACCTTTGTCTGAATAAATGGAATGGAGTTGGTATGTTGTCTGAATAACACATGCAGCAATTTGCTCCCATCCTTACTTGATATGGAAAAAATGCATTGTGAGCCTAACTGTTGAACTAGAAATAGATACTTATATTTTTACTATTTTACTTGCATAATATATTTAACATTTTAATTTTTGAAACTAACAGGAAGAAGAAGACTAGAACAGTAGAACAGGTTGAAGTGTTAAACAGTAGATGAATTCCTGACTTGTTGAACTGAATTTAACTGTCTGTCACTCTCATTTAGTCATTTAACTGAATTTATGCTTTGTGAAGTTGGATTTTTGGGCAGTAAAATTAGAACTTGTAAAGTTGTAGTAGCTGTGAATTTGTAAGTTTAATTCGGTTTGATTATTTTGGCTAGCCGTTTGTAAATTAAAATTGTATTGCATTTTGAATTGTTTGCCAATTTTCATGCATTTTCTTTTAAAAATTATTTGTAAAATATTCGAATTGAATCCGAAATTCGATATAGCTTTTCCAAAATCCGAAGTTAATTATCTAAATAGGTTTAGCATGCAAATATTGAAGGGTCGGGTACCAAAAAACTTAATTTGAAATCCAATCGAATTAATGGATAAGGCATCCGATCTGTCCGAACCCGTCTAATGCACGGGCCTACTATTAGTATTGTCTAAATGAACATATAGTGTTCCATTAATGAACATATCTAAGATCCATCATTATAATGTAATTACAATCAATACAATTCCAACCTTTTGTTTCATCTGTGGAGTGCTTGGACATGGTGACAAATTCTGCCATAAAATGGTGCAGGGGTGGGATGCGAAAACTGAAAAGCCTTACAATCTTGAGTTGCGTGTGGGGTGTCGAAGGAATAACCCTACAGTTGGGCAGAGATGGATTGCGCCGAAAACCTTGTCGGAGCGTAGCCAGTGGGTTACGCTGTGAAGGAGGGTTGACCATGGCATGAAAGGAAAGAATCTTCATATTCCTGTCGTTGATTCCCTTGTCATTCGGGTTCACGAGAAATGCTCGGAGACCTTGCATGGTAAGTCCTCCTTTAATAAGGAAATTATTGATACCGGAATTTGCATGGAATCCCACACATGCATGGACGACTCTGAGGATGGTATTACCATTTTGGACCAAAAACAACGACGCATTGGGTTAGTTGGGGACATAAATGTTGTGTTGATAGTTTCTATGGAAATTGAATGCATGGTGTCAAAAAACATGTTGTTGGTGGGAATTGGTGCAGTCAAGCCCCGCCCGTCCCAATGAGTTCTTTATGCTGGAACTATCATGGACTTGGTGACCCACATGCAGTTCATGAAATTATGGCCTTAGAAGCTAAGGTCAAGCCAATGTTCATCTTTTTAATGGAAACTAAGGTACGCCGTGATTATGCGGAGCGGTTGAAGGTTAAGTTAAACTTAGAATGTCTGTTCTATGTGGATGGTGGTGGTGTTGGAGGAGGTTTGGCACTGTTATAGTGGGATAGAGGTGTTGCTAGTCTGATAAGTTACTCAAAGAACCACATTGATGTTCAAGTGAGGCTGCTTGGCAGCAACCCCTGGAGATTAACGTGCTTCTATGGATTTCTTGAAAGGAATCGACGCCAACAATCTTGGGACTTCTTGCATTCCCTTTAGTCTAAGTCCGATCTGCCATTGCTCGTTGCTGGAGATTTCAACGATATTGCATCTCTGGGTGAAAAGCAAGGAATACACCTTTATCCTACGTCTCTTATGGAAGGCTTTAATCTTATGCTAGATGATTGTAGATTGCTCGACCTTGGGATGAGGGGTCAGAAGTTCACGTGGGAATGTGGAAAGGGGACTGAGAATTGGGTTGAGGAGCGTTTAGATAGGGCGGTGGCTGGGGCGGAGTTGTGTACTTTATTTCCTTAAGCAACAGTTTATAATCATGATGTTATTACTTCATATCATACGACCATTTTTATTGCATTGAAGGGGCTTCAGATTGCGAGTAAACATAGACAGTTCCTCTACGAAAACGCTGTGTTGAAGGAAACAGGGTGTAAAGTCATTGTTATGGGGTCTTGGAATGTGTCTGCGGAGGATATACAGCCTAGCCGCCTGGATCAGTGTGGTGCGGCTTTAAAGAGATGGGGTGGTAATTTTGCAAAACGAGTTGAAAGAAAGATTGTGACTTTACAGTATCGTTTGAATGGTTTGTGAGATAGACGGGATGAGGCTGACATGTTCTGTGAATTGGACGCGAAGCTTCGAGGTCTTAATGATTAGTAGAACATCTTTTGGCGCCAAAGGGCTAAACAACATTGGCTCTTGAATGGGGATAGAAATACTAAATTTTTCCATCTCTACGCATCGTTTAGGAAGAGGAAAAATAGAATCATGAAGCTCCGTGATAATGCTGATCAGTGGGTTGAGGGTGATGGCTTACTGGACTAGCTATGAGATAATTCTAGAATATCTTCACGTCTAAAGAAGTCCACTTGGATGAGTCACGTGATCATTTTGTACCGAGAATCGCTAAGATGGACAACCATCGTTTGCTCCAGCCGTTCAGAATAGAGAAAGTTAAAGAGGCCCTCTTTTCAATGGCACCGGATAAGTCACCAAGGCCATGATGGTTATAGTCCAGCATTTTATCAGCATTTCTGAAGCAAAATCAGCCACGACGTGGTGCATTTTATCATTGATTGTGCGAATGGTGAGGGTTTTCCGGTTGGCATGAATGATGCGTTCATTACTCTGGTAAAAAAAAAAAAAAAAAGATGATTCCTATTACTATGGGGGATATCCAGCCAAATGCTCTCAGTAATGTGACATATAGAGATGGGTGGTGTGCACTCAAATTGGACATGGCGAAAGCGTATGATAAAATGGAGTGGACCTTTTTAAAGAATATTATGAGCCGTATGGGTTTTGATTGTCGCTGGATTGAGCTTGTCAAGCGTTGTGTCACTACGGTTCGGTATAAGGTGAGTGTTAATGGTGGTCTCACTGACTTCATTGAACCAACGTGTGGGTTGAGACAAGTGGACCCATTGTCTCCTTATTCGTTTATCTTGTGTGCAGAATGCCTCTCTCATTTACTCTCTGGAGCTGTTAGCAAGGGTTTGGTCTCGCCGTGTGTTGTGGCTAGGGGAGTACTCGGCATGTCGCACCTATTTTTTGCGAACGACAGTCTTTTATTCTTTAAAGCAACGGTCTCAGAAGCTGAAGCTATAAAGAACTATCTTGTTAGTTGTTAGTTATGAATGCATGTCCGGCTATTCTGTCAATTTTGGCAAATCATGCATAGTTTTAAGTCGTAACACAGGAGAGGTCGTAAGGAATGTAGTGGCAACTGTGTTTAACGTGAATCAATCCGCCAATATTGGAAGGTACTTGGGTCTGCCTGTTAGAATATTTTATTCTAATGTTATTGTGGTCCATGTATTAAAGTGGTCTGGACAATTAAAATCCCGTTGTGATAGGTAATGGGAATAAAGTATGTAACAGATCAAGGGGTTATTCTTCCCCTCTCTCTGGCTTTCAATGAGGCTATTAAGCCTACTTAATGGTATGAGTTTATAGCCCATCATTGCCATAATTCCAATATTTAATATTGGAATGACTATTATGGTTAGCAGGCAATATATAAGGGCCATAAACTATTTTCTATCCTATCACAGAGAATACTAAACGTGAAAGACTAGAGGGAAAAGAGAAAAGTATTCTGAATACACTCTGCAAACCTGAAGAAAGAAGATGTTAAGAAGAAAGGGCTAAAAGCTTCATCAATCTCTCATGGAATCAGGTTAGTAGTTTAACGCTTCCGATTAAAGTATTGGTTAAATCATTCCATGCCTATTGTTATAGTTTTACACTGCCTATGGGTGTTGCCGCAATAAGAGAGGAGTTTTTTCCTATGGGTTGTTCTCTTTCCGGTAGCATTGTCATTGTCTTCATCTTTAGTGCTTTTTTTTTTTTTTTAATTTATTGGTAATGTGTCATGTGCAATTGGTTTACTGATGGTAGTATAGAGGGAAACGTCATGCAATGAGATTATGGTGTAGGAAGCTGTGTATTTGCCTCGTTGTGTTTGTGTATATGGCTAGGATTTTAGTTGTACTATGAACTCTTGATCTTGCAAGCGCCTGTATTGTTGATATATGGAAGTGATAGTTCTTTTCCCTACATGTTTCATGTGTTATGAGATGTGTGTCATACATTCTCATGTGAAAGTATTGAACAAAATATTAATATTTATTGTATATGTAGAAGGTTAATAAGTAGTACATTTTGTTCTAGTTTCATAACTTGTTTACTTGATAGTAACAATAATGACTTTCCAGGTAGTCCGAAAATTGATGCCGCAATATGTCCATTTTCATCAACAGTTTCCACATCCATTTTGCACCTGTTCATTTTGAAGTTCATATTTTTGAAATTAGTATAAATGCGTGTATAGAGTACTTGATTTTGTGTCTGTGTGTGTGTTTTTTTTTTTTCTTTGTAAAATTTTTTTTTTTTTGTTGAATTGATACTAATCTTGGAGTACCCACTGCTGTCATTCCACCACAATGCATGTAGTTAAATAGTTTACCAGCCACTTTGTGCATAAAAGTTTTTAAGCAGTGGCTACATCCTATATACCGATTATTTTTATTATCAACATTGATGCTGCTTTTGCCTTTAATCCAAGCATGTTAAGTGTAGAAAATGAATTGAAATAAAATGTAAATTTATATTAGTTCTGATATATTGAAATGATGCACAATGTTCTATTGCCTTACATTGACATTTTTAATAATAAGTTTTAAATATAGCCATGTAAGATAATGATCTAATTACCATTTACATATTATTATCAGTATAAAAGCATACAAGTCCTTTAGGTATTCTGCTTGAGATACTTTTGGTTCAACCATTATGGTTGAATGAATTCTTGTGGATAGAGAAATTCCTAGTTTATTTATGGAATAAGATTAGATAAGGTAGTAAAAATTCATACGTTTTAAATCATATTAATAAAGAAATATTATCTACCTTTAAAGTGAACAACTGTGATGTTGTACAAAGATATTATGGGGTAGTTTCCCGCTTCAATTTATTGGGTTATTTGAATTTCTTCTTTGTGAACAAATCTTCCCCAAGAAGTTAATATGATTGGTTTCAAACTATTTTTTTAAAAAGATTTTTTCCTTGTTATTAATAGAATACTTTGTAAATAAATATATAACATTATTTTATATTATAATTTTAATATTTAATACAAGATTGTACGGTGTAAAAAGAATACATTGAACAATGTAGTTAATATAATTAATTAATGAATTTAAATGTAAGAGATCTTTGCATTGTAGAAAATAAAGACAATATAACTAATGAAATTATATCTCTTTTTTAATTTTTTGATAATGAATAAATTTTTTTTCTGAATAAAGGCATTGTAGACATCGATTTCTAAATTAAAGAAATGAAGTGTAGAGCGCATACGGAGTGAAGTGTGGAAGATCTACGAAAAGGTAAGTGTGGTCTTGGTCTTGAAAGGTAATCGTTCTGTTCTTGATGCAATCCTTTCTTAATCCTTTTACACATATTAATCGTTATGATTTTCCAGGAAATAGACAGAGAAGCAATGAAGGTTCAGGTCTTTTAATAGGGTGGTCACGATGAGCAACTGATTTAGAGCGAAATGTTCAAAAAAGCAGGTATTGTTGAATAAACAACTCTAAAAAATAATGTGTTAATACCTGGTAATGGTTTGATTTGTTTACATTTGCCCCCGATAGCTGTTGATGCCAAAATTTTTCTCAATTTGCTGTTAGGATAGTTGTAGATCCATATATCTGTTCTAGATGGTGATTAGTTTTTAATATTCCCTGTTGTATATATAACCTTGGTCATAGCATTAATTACTTATATATGCTTTTGTCTCTTCAGTTTCTGCAATGTGAGTTATTTTAACTCTCTGTTCAACTTATTTTAGTGTTTTAAAAATGTCTCCCTAAGTATTATTTTTCATATATGTTTATTTCCAGTGCAGTTTTTTCATGTATTTTAACTTAAAATCTTTAAAGGTTCATGCAGATGAGTAGTTAAATTCTAATGCGCTTTGATTTTTTGTTACTCAGTAAGACATGTTGTTGTCCTTGTGTTATAAATAAATTTACAATACAGATTTGTTAGGAATATATTGTATAAGTTTTGATGAGCCAAATGTATTTTGTAGACCCCAATTTTATTTTATTTGAGTCAGTTCTGGTTCACAAAGTATAGTGCACCACTGCCATGAAGCCTACATGAAGTCTACGTGAAAGCAGTTTGAAGGAAGAATAAATGAAAGCGGGATCACAGCTTAACACATTTATGAAGCATCAAGGCACCAAAGGTTGAGATGGACGAGATGGTAGAAAGACTTGTTGAAGCATGTTTAGTGCGAAATGATCCATAGTTCAATTCTCATTGAGAGCAATTTTGGTGTAAAGATGAATTGCTATCGTGAAGTAGCAATATCAGGAGATGATGTCACAAGAAAATATCATGATAGTAAAATACTATCATGAAAGAACAATTTTATATCGTGATAGGTATAATTATCGGATGATGATATCACTACTATCGGGTGATGACATCACAGTGTGGTAAGGCTAGTGGAGAACACGTGGAAGAGACAAGACAAAAGAATTTAAATCTTGGATTGTATCAATTGGATACCCAGTTGAGATGGAAGAAGCTTTGCTAAGCAAAACAAATGGTTCATAGTTCGATTCCCACTCAAAGCAATTTTGTGAAAACGTGATATCTAGTCCATGATATACAATAGAACATGATATCTGGTCCATGATACAAGGTGGAACACGATAGCTAGCTCATGATATGAAAAAGAACATGATATATATAGTCCATGATACAAGGTGGAACATGATATATTATTGGGACGTGACATCATCAAAAGGAGCTATGACATCATGATAGAATTAGACAGAAACATTATTTTGAAGCTCTGTTTCTGTAGAAGAAGTCGAAGGAGAAGAAGAAGCTAATATACGAAGGAAATCTTTTTAATACTCAAGCAAGAATCAGCAGATAAATTATTTGATCAACTTGGCACATCAGATCAATAATTCAACAAAAGTCATGCCAGAGAAATTCAAATTTGGAGGCTACCCATTCCAAAGAAAAACTTTGTCAGATTAAAGGAGAGCAACGGCAAGATTTCTCAAAATCTTCTGACAGACGGCGAAATGATTTTTGCAGACTAAGTTGGCAAAATTATTTGATCAACTACAATTCAAAATGGACGATCGAGATCGAAAGTTGATCAACGGGCAAATAGCTTTCATCTGCTATAAATTGCCCAAGCAGACTTGAAGACCAAAAAAAAAATACTTGAATACGGATTTACAAAAACGAATTCTACAATCATCAAGTGATATATTGAGCTATACACGATTAAATTCAAGTCTGAGTGAGAGAAAAATTGTATTTCATTGTAAATCTTCTACTGAGTGTAGAAAAGGGGTAGAGTAACTGGAAAGAGTGAAAAACCCAGTTGGAGTGTAGCTTTGTGCGTAGCACTCGGTTGTAACGGGCAGAGTAACAAGGGGAGCTTGTGAAAACCCGGTGAGAGCGTAGCTTTGTGCGTAGTTCTCGTGGTGTAGGAGTACAGCTTGGTGCGAAGTACTCGGGAAGGCGGAGTAACAAGAGGAGCTTGCGAAAAACCTTGGTGGAGTGTAGCTTTGTGCGAAGCACTCGGAGAAGTGTCGCTGGGCACTTATTCACTATTGTATCTGGGTGATCGAAGAATAGTGAATTTCCTCCTTGAAGTGAAAGGAGAAGAGTGGACTAGGAGGATTACACCACCTCTGAACCACTATAAATCTCTCTCTCTATTTACTTACTGCTCATATATATATTTCGTGCATGCTTATATTATATGTGAACTAACCTGTTACGGTTTATTGCGTATCTTTATCTGTCTGGGTTTGATAGTTCCCTCGTTTGCATGCAAGTGAAATTTTATATACATCATCCTACATCTATATCAAGTGTTTCTAACGTGATGCATGTATAAAATCTCTCTTGAGCACGACACAATTTAAAGCATAACACTTTGCCGTTACATTCCGCTGTGCACACTCTAAGTTGTTATACTTGTTTATGCTTGTTACTTAGAGTTGAAGTTACAAAGTGTTGTTTGCAGAAGAAGTTTGAAAAAGTTAGAGAAGTCTATTCACCCCCCCCTCTAGACTTCTCGCCACCCTTTCGGGACCAACAAGTGGTATCAGAGCAGTTGTCTATTTGAGTCACTTCTTGACTGCTAGGCAGATCTCAAAAACTTCAAGATGAAGAGAGATATGGTTCTTGCTCAAAATTTGCTTTTCTCACTTGATAAATTTGATGATTGGAAAATACGTATGCAGGTGCACTTATCTGCTTTAAATGATGAAATGTGGAAGTCATCACAAATGGTCCTATCCAAATTATGGATGCTAATACCGCTACCCCACGAGATCCAAATGCTCCACGATATGTTCCAAAGCCAAAAATGGAGTGGACAAAGGAAGATAGAGGACGAAATAACTTGGACAATATTGCCAAGGACATTTTGTTCAAAACGGTCGATGACACCATATTCCGAAAGATTCGAAAGTGCACCACGGCAAAAGAAATATGGGATACGCTCATAAGCATCGGTGAAGGCGACGAACAAGAAAAAGACAACAAACTAACCATTGCCATGAAAAGGTTCGAAGATTTCAAAATGCTACCGAACGAAAGCATCACCGACATGGAAGCTCGATTAATCAAGATTCTTGGTGAAATAAATGATCTTGGAAAGACCATTACCCAGAAAGAAATATCGCTCAAAGTGTTACGCGGACTACCTACAAATTGGGATATGAAGGTGACCGCAATGCGCGATCATAGAGATCTAAGGATATTATCTACGGATAAACTCTTTAGTGATCTAAAGGCGTATGAGTTCGAGATGAATACACGAAATGAAGAAGAACGTGATGAACGAACATCTGCACTGATGGCCGAACAACCTTCCTCATCAAGGTCAGTAGTAAATAATGATTTTTTATCTGACGAACAATTTCCTTATTTGTTAGGAAATTCAAGAAGTTCATGCGAAAGAACAAAGGATCACCACAAGGGAATTCTTTTCGAGAGAATAGAAGATCAAGAAGGGAACCGGTCGAAGAAAACACAAATGTGTGTTACAATTGTAGAAAGCCTGGACATTTTATGGCCGAATGTCCACATCCCAAGGTGAACAAAAATTCGAATACTTCTAACTCTCCACAGGTTGAGTACAAGTCGAATGAGAAGAAATTCAAAAAGGACAAACGGAAGGCACTAATAAGCGATCCGTTAGAAGCAAGTGAATCCGAAGAATCATCTAGTGACGAGAGTGATTCATCACAAGAAGATACGGCGCTGCTATGTCTAATGGGCAAAACATCCGAACATGAGGAATGCTATATGGCGCGTGAAACCGACGAAGAGGTATCTACTAGTTCTTTTAGTTCATTTAGTTCCGTTGACACTTCTTTCGAGACTCAAGAATCATTTCAAAGTCTTATGGAAGATTGTCAAAAGGTCATGGCCACTCATACTCAAATCAAAGAGCGCAATAATACGTTAATTCTTGAAAAGGAAGAAATGTCACAAAAATTGCAAAATGCTCTAAATGAAATGAGTAATTTGAAAGCTGAAAATGTTCGACTTCAAGAAGAGTGCAAAGCTAGAGAGGTTAGAGAACATAACCTTCAGGAAGTAATCGCATCATTTACGCATTCATCCAAAATAATGGATAAAATGGTAAGCATGCAAAAACCCGCTAGAGATAAAGCCGGACTAGGCTACGATCCATCATGTTCTAAAACCCCTCAAAAGTTGACTAATTCTACTACTACTTTAATTAATAAAGTTCCAGTGGTAAAATTTGTGATAAGTCAACATAACACAATGAGACAAGGAGTTGGAAACAAAATTAATGCCCAGAAAATTGTTGCAAGGCCGAATCAACACAATGATATCTTGGCAAGACAACAAAATTTTAAAAGGCAAAAATTTGTATCTCAAAGGAGAACCAACGAGTCTAGTGCAATAAAACCTCATAGGAATATGGGAAGAATTCCGAGAATTGGGGCTGGGAGATTATATCCCTCAGAAGAAGATTGGTCGCTTGAAATCAAACCATGGACCAAGTCCAGATTTGCTCTATTTCATAGAATCAAGCAACTATCAGCTTCCCAACCCGCACCGAATCATTATTCGAAAGTGCGTTATGATTATAAAGTTTTTAATGGTTACAAATCACCTACTCTTGGATCAGTGGGATCTAGGTGGATTTGGATGCCAAAAATTACTAACACAAAAGGACCCAAACAAGTATGGGTACCTAAAACAAATTAATCTTTTTTGCAGGAAGTTTGGTATTTCGATAGCGGATGCTCTCGACATATGACCGGCAATAAAGCTAGTCTAGTTGAGTTCAAAAGTATCGAAGGACCAAAAGTAGTTTTCGGTGAAAACGATCGATATGGAATAACAAAAGGCACCGGAACAATTGTGAAAAATGGCCTACGAATTGAAGATGTTTCATTTGTCGAAGGATTAAAATTCAATTTGTTTAGTACAAGCCAATTTTGCGACAAAGGCTATCTCGTAGAATTTTTCAAAGATAAATGTCAAGTCAAAGATGAATCTACGAAGGAAGTTGTACTAGCCGGATCGAGAAAGAAAAATATGTATGTTGTTGATTGGAGTACAACGAAGGACTCTGTGTGCCTGATGGCAAGCAATTCAAATGAAGCAAGTTGGGAATGGCACAGGAGGCTAAATCACCTAAATTTCAAAACCATCAATAAGCTTGCACAAAATAAGCTAGTCGATGGATTACCCAACATTGCGTTCAAAAAGGATCAAATATGCGATGCATGCTAGAAGGGAAAACAAATCAAGTCATCATTCAAATCCAAAGCTCAAGAGTCAACATCAAGACCTCTAAGTCTACTGCACATGGATTTATTTGGTCCAGTAGACCCAGTAAGTATAAGTGGTAAGAAATATACTTTGGTTGTTGTTGATGATTTTTCTAGGTACACATGGACAATATTCATAAAGAAAAAGAGTGAAGTTGAATCAAAGTTGCCGGAGCTGCTAAAGCAACTACAAGTCGAAAAAGATATGAAGATTGCAACAATTCGAACCGATCGAGGAACCGAATTTGTGAATGGCGTGATTCAATCCTATTGCAATTCACAAGGGATTATACACCAACTATCTGCCGCACGAACGCCGCAACAAAATGGAGTAGCTGAAAGAAGAAACAGGACACTCAAAGAAGCTGGACGTGTCATGATATCAGCCGCCGAACTACCAAAGAGATTTTGGGCAGAAACTATCAATACGGCGTGCTATACTCAAAATCGAAGTCTAATCCACAAGTCATATAACAAAACACCATACGAATTATGGAAATGGAGGAAACCCAACCTCACGTATTTTCATACATTTGGGTGTAAATGTTTTGTACTTGTTAATGGAAAGTCCTATTTAAAGACTTTTGACGAACGTGCGAACGAAGGAATATTCTTAGGATATTCATCCACCAGCAAGGCGTATAGAATATTCAACAAATCAACCATGGTGGTAGAAGAATCGATTCACGTTGTGTTCGATGAAAATCACGACAAAAATGGCAAAGATAGTAAAGGTAATCGTGATTTAATTATTTCTAACGATATGTTGGAAGATAATGTGTTGCAGGAAGTAGAAGAATCAAGTGATATGGGTATTCACCAAATTGAGGCAATATCCTATGTGACACCCGAAATATCACGCACACCTACAACCGAAATTGCACCCAGAATTCAAGAAGAAGGAACTCCAGTAGATGAACCCGAATATGCACCCGTCATCAATTCACAACAAGTGGAATCACAACAAGTATTCCAACAAGAAGGAAACTCTGAGAATCCAACAAGTTTCCAACCAAATCGAAAATGGCTAAGAAGTCACACACATGACTTAGTCATTGGAAATCCAAGTGAAGGAGTAAAGACGCGATCATCTACTAGGAACCAACAACAAGATGCAATGTTCTCATGCTTTCTATCACAACTGGAGCCAAAGGAAATTGACGAAGCATTAGCCGATCCAAGTTGGATAGATGCCATGCAAGAGGAATTAGATCAATTCAAGCGCAACGACGTATGGAAACTTGTTCCAAGACCAACGCACCAAAATGTAATTGGCACCAAATGGGTCTTTAGGAACAAAGCAAACGAAGACGGCATCATTGTTAGGAATAAAGCAAGATTAGTTGCGAAGGGGTACTCACAAGAAGAAGGCATTGATTTTGATGAGACATTCGCCCCTGTCGCACGGCTCGAAGCAATCCGAATATTCCTAGCATACGCAGCGCACAAGAATTTCATCGTATATCAAATGGACGTAAAGAGCGCATTTCTTAATGGCTTACTTGAAGAAGAAGTTTACGTCGAACAACCACCCGGTTTTGAGGTAAAAGACGCTGGTGATCAAGTCTACAAATTAAAGAAGGCATTGTATGGGTCAAAACAAGCTCCGCGAGCTTGGTACAGCACCTTGTCAATGTTCCTAATTAGTTGTGGATTCACCAAAGGTCAAGTCGATAAAACCCTCTTTAAAATTCAAGAAAATAATCATATTTTATTAGTACAAATT
The DNA here is from genome assembly GCF_001879475.1 of Ipomoea nil. Lineage (NCBI taxonomy): Eukaryota > Viridiplantae > Streptophyta > Magnoliopsida > Solanales > Convolvulaceae > Ipomoea > Ipomoea nil. The sequence continues at coordinate 6,009,869 of NW_017618572.1, forward strand.
TATGTTGATGATATTATCTTTGGAAGTACTGATAAATCTTTATGTGAGAAATTTTCTAAGCTCATGCAGAATAGGTTCGAGATGAGTATGATGGGAGAATTAAATTACTTTTTGGGACTGCAAGTCAAGCAACTTGAAGAAGGAATTTTCATAAATCAAGCCAAGTACACAAGAGATCTTATCAAGAAATTTGGCATAGATGGAAAATCCTCAGTCAAAATTCCCATGAGTACATCTCAAAAATTGGATAAAGATGATGAAGGAAAAGACGTCGATCAAACGATGTATCGAGGGATGATTGGATCGTTACTATACTTAACCGCAAGCAGACCGGACATATCCTACTCGATTGGCGTATGTGCAAGATTCCAATCAAAGCCCAAAGAAAGTCATCTGATTGCAACCAAGAAGATAATTCGATATCTCAAAGGAACAATCAATGTGGGATTATGGTATCCCAAAGAAGGAGATTTTACACTAACTGGTTATTCAGATGCAGATTTTGCAGGGTGTAAAATAGACCGAAAAAGTACCTCAGGGACATGCCAGTTCTTAGGGGGAAGATTGGTCTCTTGGTTCAGCAAGAAACAAAACTCCATAGCTACGAGCACTGCCGAGGCCGAATATATTGCAGCTGGGAGTTGTTGTGCACAAATTTTGTGGATGAAGCAACAATTGTTGGACTATGGGATTAAATGCGAAAATGTTAGTATTTTATGTGATAATACTAGCGCAATTGCAATAACCCAAAATCCAGTGCTCCACTCACGAACCAAACACATTGACGTCCGACATCACTTTATACGAGACCACGTCGAGAAGAAAGATTTGAAGATCGATCATGTTCCCACAGAAAATCAAATTGCCGACATTCTCACAAAACCGTTGTGTGAATCTCGTTTTGCAACTTTAAGGCACGAAATGGGAATGATCGAAATGAGCTAAGTATTTCGAACTTTTTAATTCGAAAATGTGTGTACGTAATTTGCATGAAATTGCATGAAATTTGTTACCTATGTGTTCTACGTGATTTAATTTAATTAATGTGTTACAATTTATTTGTGTACATGTTAGTAATTTTATCTTACGAACTTAGGTACGTAGAAATTGATTTATTGTTTTTAAGGGTTATAAAAGTAAGGGGGAATACATCATGATAGTGGAGGGATTATATGATTTAGGGGGAATGTACTGCTAAGCTATGCTAAAAGTTGATAACAGTGCATGCAAATTGATTTGTCAGTCTGAATGGTCATCAGCTTTAATTTTAATTTTCACCTACTTAAGTCAATCTGATGTAATTTCTTAGAAATGTATCTGGCATTAATTTTGATCTTATCTGTTAAATTAATTTTGTTGGTCGATCATTTTTTTTCGGATTTATCAGATATTGAAATTAAATTGTTAGCATAAATAGATTTATTGCACTAACAATTTTGTGTCGAAGAAATTTTTGCTCCATGAACATCTACAGGTGGCAGCCAATTAAAGCTTAATTTTTGGCGCTATGTACCCACAAATGGAGTATTAAAATCTGAGTTGGCAAATTTAAATCAGTGAAAGTTCGAAGTTGCCCTCAATTGTTCTACAATCTCTCTCTATCCACTAAAGGGCAAAATGGCAATTTTGCTAGGCATTTATTTTTCCTCCAAGAGAAAAAGAAGAAAGAAGATCATCTTCTTCTTCCTCCCTCTCTCACCGCCGGCGCATGCAAGAAGAAGGAGAATAGCTTGAAAATCTCTCAATTCAATTAAACCCATCCCAAATTTCTCACAAAAATATCTTCTACACATAAATACCCATTATCCACCCTCACCATTGACCTTGAAACCTCTCACAAACAAAAACCCACTCCCCTCAACCTTTTTTTTTTTCGGACTGCCGAAACCCCACCCAAAAACCCCACCTCAAAATAATCCTAATTTGTGTCCTATCAAGATAGAAGGAGCTCAAAATCCAATTGGAGCCGAAGGATCGAGGAAAACAACACGGGTGATACGAGGGATGATCTTGGACCTTGAAGATTACAACAAGTTTGTCCAAAACTGAGACTTGGGGGTAAAAATCTTAACCTCTCTTGAAACTAGTGGGTTATTGAATTTTTGCTCATTCAAGTATGATGGTTTCTATCTAAATGAAGTAGTAGAATTTTATAAACATGCATATGTCGAAAATGGTGTTATAAAATCTACTGTTGGAGGAATTGTGTTGACAATTGGGTTAGATGATGTGAGAACTAAATTTGGTTTGGAGGAGAAGTTGTTGAAAGTTGAAGATCACGGCTTTGATTTAAATGATTTTTGGAGTGAAATTAGACACGAAACTGCACAAGTCGCGGCGTGTAACAATGGTTTTAAGGTGATGTTGAAGCACGAATTTGGTATGCTACTAGATATTGTGCATAAGACTATTGAGTGCAAATATTCTAGTAGAAATTATTTTACAAAGAAAAATTTACCTTTGATGCATGCCATTGTGAAAAATGTTGCCGTAGATTGGGGAAGATTTATATATGGCCGAATGGTTGATCAAGTTAGGCTAGCAAAACCGTTGGTGAATGGATGGTTTCCAAATGACATTGGGTATGGTTTTGTGGTTGGGGAGTTGTTGAAGTCTAAAGGTGTTGCCCTATCCAAATCAAAACCCATACAAAACCAAAATTACCTATTTCGAACCCCAAACCCGGTTGATCCTTCCATAGCCAATATCCGAAAACGAAAACCGGCAAACACATCAACCCATTCCTTGACCAAAAAGCCTCTTTCTATCCGAGCATCTAGCCACGGGGAATCAAATAATCACGGGAGGGCTAGTGATGATGCTTGTAGCCATCCTCTTGTCACCCTTCCCACACCCGTAACCCACACCCCAAATCCGAATGAAGAAGTGATTTTACCAAGCAAGGTTGGGAGTGTAGATGACATTCCAACTTATGGGGCAAGTAGTGAGTTGTTGAAGGAATATGAACGTGTGAAAGTTTGGAGGAATTGGAGATTAAGTGATCACAATTTGGTTGCTACATCAATAGGGCCGAATACTCTAGAGTTAGAGGAGTTTGCTCTAACGTGGATTGGAACAAGAAATCTTGCTACCGCGACAAGGCTATCGATGATTAATGAATGCTTTGTTAAGAAAGTTGCCATTAGTCGGGGCAAGAAAGTGGCTCAAGAAGTTCCCGAAAATGCCGTTGAGACAATAGATGGATTTGCTCGTGATGAGATTGCCCGAGCATTGGTTATTTCAAGGGAAGAAGTACACGGCACACATGGGGAAGCATCACATTTGAAGGAGACCGAAGGTGGAAGCTTGCAAGATTTGGATCCATTTCCTTCGAATATTGGGGATGATAATCTTAGTTTTGATGCTATTTCACCTCACACGGCTACAGATGTAACAAATTCCGTGAATGAAAATTTGGAAGGAATTGTTGGTGATGAAAACCGAATGGAGGAACAAGAAAATGTGCTAAAAATTGAAGTGTCACCATTGCCATTAAGCCGTGCCGAGCCAATTAATTTAGCCACTATCGAACCAATGGAGCATACACTTGATGAGCCCTTGTGTCTTGAGGATGCACCATACGTGGAACCACCATCCATGCCGAGACAACCACGAGAGGAACCACACAAGGAGGTACATTCTTCATCCATTAATATTGATGCTTTGAAAGAAAATATTATTGGAGATGTACGTAAGGAAATTCAAGAATTGAGAGGAGATGTCTTTCAAGAGTTTGAGAAAGTCCAAAATCAATTTGGTAATGTTGATACCAAATTAGATAACTTTCACAAGAAAGCTTATGAAAGGGCCGAATCCTTGTTACTTGGACAAGGATCAATCCAAGGTGATATGGCCACAATGTCTACTAAGCAAGAAGAGCATAATAGGGAAGTCTTGAAGATGTTCCTTGACTTAGGGAAGAAAGGAACGGAGTGTGAATCGAGGCTACGATTGGTGGAGAGTCAATTGAAAGCTCTACTACACCAAGTTGGCGTGAACAATGATCTCTTAATTGGAGTCCAAAGGAGCCAAGACAAAGCTTCGGCGAGTTTCCAAAGTTATGTGGATGCTGCCGAAAAGGGGGAAAGAGCTAGAGGTGCCCCAAGCCATTTGGTGAACCATTTGATTGGACCGTCGTCACAACGGCCACTAGTTGAGCTTATTCGACCTCCAGGAGCACCGAGAGGAGTCACACCCACACCAAGAGCTCAAGGCCGAGGAAAAAGGAGAATAATGGACTATTTGGTGACTGCTCAAAGCACGGACTTTCCTAGCCAACAAGAATGCCAAAGATCATCACCTTCAAGATCAATTTATGAAGAAAACAAATTAAAGCTTATACGAGAGTTGGAGACATTCTTTGGGCACACAAGTAACGAAATGGTGGATGGAAGATCATTTGAAGAATGCGTTGCTTGGTACCAAGCCGGAGTGTTACGGGGTGAAAATATTCAAGAAGCTTATGGAAATTATGTTACCGAGCAAGTCACCGCACCATACCAACTCGAAGGAGGAGAACAAGACTTCAAGAAATTAAGGGCACACGTGAATGCCTTAATTGGCAAGAGGTAAAATTTTGAAGCCTCATTTTTTTTTGGTGTACATAATAGCTAGCTTGTTCGAATTATGCCTTTTGGTACATAATATAAATTGCTAGCATATGGTTTATTTCTTTATTGTGTCTAGTATGTTTATTGCTTTAAAGTCTCAAGATTTTAAATTGGACTTAGTAATTGCATGTGAGGCGTATAATTGAGAAAATAAAATTGAAAGGGGGAAGAAAAATTAAAAGATAAAAATCAATACGCAACCCCGCATTATAGTCTCAATATACGTTTAGGACCGTCCAAAATTAAAATCTCTAGGTCTTAAATGTGTTAAACCTGTCAAATGGCTAGTCGCAATAAAATTGGACAAAAAGATTATTTTTCAAAATTGACATAGCCAAATGACTTGGGTATAAGTTTCGGCATCATCAAAAAGGGGGAAATTGTTAGGAATATATTGTATAAGTTTTGATGAGCCAAATGTATTTTGTAGACCCCAATTTTATTTTATTTGAGTCAGTTCTGGTTCACAAATTATAGTGCACCACTGCCATGAAGCCTACATGAAGTCTACGTGAAAGCAGTTTGAAGGAAGAATAAATGAAAGCGGGATCACAGCTTAACACATTTATGAAGCATCAAGGCATCAAAGGTTGAGATGGACGAGATGGTAGAAAGACTTGTTTAAGCATGCTTAATGCAAAATGATCCACAGTTTGATTCTCATTGAGAGCAATTTTGGTGTAAAGATGAATTGCTATCGTGAAGTAGCAATATCAGGAGATGATGTCACAAGAAAATATCATGATAGTAATATCAGGCAATACTATCATGAAAGAACAATTTTATATCGTGATATGTATAATTATGTGATGACATCACAGTGTGGTAAGGCTAGTGGAGAACACGTGGAAGAGACAAGACAAAAGAATTTAAATCTTAGATTGTATCAATTGGATACCCAGCCGAGATGGAAGAAGCCTTGCCAAGCAAAACAAATGGTTCATAGTTTGATTCCCACTTGAAGTAATTTTGTGAAAACGTGATATCTAGTCCATGATACAAGGTGGAACACGATAGCTAGCTCATGATATGAAAAAGAACATGATATATATAGTCCATGATACTAGGTGGAACATGATATATTATTGGGACATGACATCATCAAAAGGAGCTATGACATCATGATAGAATTAGACAGAAACATTATTTTGAAGCTCTGTTTCTGCAGAAGAAGTCGAAGGAGAAGAAGAAGCTGATATACGAAGGAAATCTTTTTAATACTCAAGCAAGAATCAGCAGATAAATTATTTGATCAACTTGGCACATCAGATCAATAATTCAACAAAAGTCATGCCAAAGAAATTCAAATTTGGAGGCTACCCATTCCAAATAAAAGCTTTTTTCAGATTAAAGGAGAGCAACGACAAGATTTCTCAAAATCTTCTGACAAACGGCGAAATGATTTTTGCAGACCAAGTTGGCAAAATTATTTGATCAACTACAATTCAAAATGGACGATCGAGATCGAAAGTTGATCAACGGGCAAATAGCTTTCATCTGCTATAAATTGCCCAAGCAGACTTGAAGACCAAAAAAAAAATACTTGAATACGGATTTACAAAAACGAATTCTACAATCATCAAGTGATATATTGAGCTATACACGATTAAATTCAAGTCTGAGTGAGAGAAAAATTGTATTTCATTGTAAATCTTCTACTGAGTGTAGAAAAGGGGTAGAGTAACTGGAAAGAGTGAAAAACCCAGTTGGAGTGTAGCTTTGTGCGTAGCACTCGGTTGTAACGGGCAGAGTAACAAGGGGAGCTTGTGAAAACCCGGTGAGAGCGTAGCTTTGTGCGTAGTTCTCGTGGTGTAGGAGTACAGCTTGGTGCGAAGTACTCGGGAAGGCGGAGTAACAAGAGGAGCTTGCGAAAAACCTTGGTGGAGTGTAGCTTTGTGCGAAGCACTCGGAGAAGTGTCGCTGGGCACTTATTCACTATTGTATCTGGGTGATCGAAGAATAGTGAATTTCCTCCTTGAAGTGAAAGGAGAAGAGTGGACTAGGAGGATTACACCACCTCTGAACCACTATAAATCTCTCTCTCTATTTACTTACTGCTCATATATATATTTCGTGCATGCTTATATTATCTGTGAACTAACCCGTTACGGTTTATTGCGTATCTTTATCTGTCTGGGTTTGATAGTTCCCTCGTTTGCATGCAAGTGAAATTTTATATACATCATCCTACATCTATATCAAGTGTTTCTAACGTGATGCATGTATAAAATCTCTCTTGAGCACGACACAATTTAAAACATAACACTTTGCCGTTACAATTCCGCTGTGCACACTCTAAGTTGTTATACTTGTTTATGCTTGTTACTTAGAGTTGAAGTTACAAAGTGTTCTTTGCAGAAGAAGTTTGAAAAAGTTAGAGAAGTCTATTCAATTATGAATGTACAGTTTGAAAAAGTGTTCTTGGAATTATGAATGTACAGTTATGAAATTATGAACACAAAGCTGTGAATATATGCTCCTATAACGAAGCGGTCTGAAATTAAATTAAAAAAAAAAAAAAAAAAGGGAAGATAACGGTGCCTGACGGCACCGTTATCCGTGCGCATGAAGCACGCTGGGCACGAGCCCACAGCATAACTATCCTAGAAGTGATACTGTTTTATTTTTCTCGCCCTTGGCCTGCCTATGCCTACAAGCCCAACCATAATTGTTTTTTTTCCTCTTGGACTACCTACCCTGCTTTGCCAGCCTAGAATTGGAAGTTTAATTTGTAGAAAATATTTTTCTTACCTCCTTAGGCTACCTATTCAACCTGCGAACCCATTTAGGTATTGTTGTTTGCTCTAGCGTCCCCTATCCAGACTACGGAGCCCCAGATTTTCACATGAGCCACCCATGCACCTAGTCTGTACGTTCACCACTGCACTTTTTTTTTTTTTTTTTTTTTTTTTTTGCTGCTTACCTAGCCTGCAATCCAAATAAGAAATGTAGAAATATTTTTTTCCTACCTCAATGTAAGCTAGCACCTCATTTGGCTGCGTGGTTAATGAAGTCAAAGGTATTGGTGTCATGGGAGTCAGTGGGTGTAATCTCGAAGGCCTGCTCGGAATGAGGGGTCCGGCTCTACCTCTTCGCTTAGGGTATCTCTTTGCTAGTCGATCTGTCACTTTCTCGCTTGGCTTGGGTAACTCCTCAACTTAGGGCCTCTTGGAGGACCATTCCTTTTCCCGATTCTTGGCCTCAGCATATTGATTAACCTTGGCCATTTAAGCAACATAGGTTCTCGATGTTTTGCGCTTGAAGCTTTCATACAGATCCCTCGCTTTTAAAGCCTCTATGAACATGGTAATAGATGACTTTTCATCCATCCCATCCACCTCCACATCTCTGGCCTGCCAACGAGCAAGGAAATTGGTGAGAGTTTTGCCTACCTTTTGCTTGATCGAGACTAGTTAAGTAAAATGTTTTCTTGTTCTCCTACTCATGAATTGAGTAGTGAATTTCATTGTCAAGTCGTGGAAGGAGTCAATAGACACCCCCTCCCCCCTGGTTAGGTTTGTGAATTTGTTACGAACCATTGTACATAGATTTTGATGGTGTTAATATTGTATTAGGATTTTAGATACCCCAATTGTTTTAACTTTTGTATTCAGGTAAGTATCTATTTTTTAGGCCAAAAACTTAGGAAAATATGCATTCCTGCTTGAGTGTGTTCAAGCTAGTCAGCTTAGTGCATTTGTTGGATGCTGGCAAAGCATCAACTATAGTGATCAGCTGAACAGGAGACAACGGATTAGCAGAGCAGATCAGTAATCACTCATCAGTTGAGTCTTCAAGAAATTTTTAGAAAAGTCCTAGGTCACTTCACCAGTAAGAAAACTAGTGTAGACCAACTAAATTTGTCAAGTAGTAAGATGAAGACACATGGATTTCTGCCAGTCATTAGGTGAAGAAAGGACACTATTGCACCACATTCCTTTTCAAATTGCACGAACTCTGTTAAAAGATAATGGAAGTTTCAGAAGAAGACGAAAAGTATATTGCAGTATCATGGAGTCAATGGCAGAAATGAACACCTATCACACTGAGGGCAACGAAATCATTCAAATTTTTTAGAGATTACAAGTCTACCCTCACTCTATTTTCCTATAAATAGAGGGCTCTAAGCTCAGAAAAAGTTGCATATCCTTTTTTTTTCTACATGCTTACTCGATCACTTGCTATAATTATTGCAAAATTGCTATGCAATCGTATTCAAGATAGAGAATTAGAAGCTTTCAACATTCATTTTTAGGGCAACTTTGAGCGTCAACATGAATCATCCAGATTCATAGTCCATCCCTGTCTATCAAAACAAACAAAATCACATTCTTTCGATTTGTGGTTGAAGATCTGCTGCTCAAGGAGACTTTGTGGCTAACCCTTGGAATAGAGATCAAATGTTGAAGATCGAAGAGCATATCCGAGTCGAAGGAACACTACCGGAGATCAGCAGTGCTTAGTGAATACACTGTGATCTGTTCACTTGAAGGGCGAAAGTTGGCAACGAAAATTGCGACGGTCGTGTCAATTCTCTCTTTGCGCCAAACATCACAAAAAAATCAATTTCTATTGCCGATTCTATCTCCATAGTGAGACGGACATGTAGGGTGTCACATTTTTTGTAGCCAATTTGTCAATATATTGGCTAAGGAATTGATTTCGTTATTGGGTACCCTAAACTTGTACCGCAGTACAAATGAAAACCTTCGGTGTTGTGATCATCACGCCACCGCCGCAGTGCCGGGCACCGGCCGCGCCATTAGTGTGTACTTCCCACCAGTCGGTCTCCTCCAGCCCATCAATAGGTAGTTTGTCACCCGGGTGCGCGGTGCACTCTACTATGGAATCGGCCAGGGCATGGGCCTTGATGGATGGCCGGGGAGCGTATTCGATGCCATATTGAGTGAGCTCCATGGCTCATTTCAATAATCGTCCGGAGGAAGTTGGGCTACGCAGAACATTGGACAGGGCAAATCGGTCAGCACTCGGACTTGGTGTGCTTGAATGTAGGGCACCAGTTTCATGACCGTGGTTACCAAAGCAAATGTGACATTCTCCAAGGGGAAATAGTTGATCTCCGCTCCTTTCAGGAGTAGCACACGGGTAACTGGACTTTATCTTCCTCGCGCACGAGAACTAACCCGACCGCCTTCTAGGAGGCGGCCAGATACAGCAAAAAAGATTCACCCTCCTAGGGCTTAGATAAAAGAGGGGGCGATAAAAGATACCTCATGAGATCTTCAAAGGTGGCTTGGCATTCCCAATCCACCGGAACCCTTCCCACCTCTTCATAGCTTTAAAGAAGGGGAGGACCCGATTGGCGAACTTAGACAGGAATCGGCTGAGGGCGGCCATCCGGCCAGTCAGGCGCTGCATTTACTTGAGGTTACCGGGGGGCTGCATGTCCAAAATAGCATGTACCTTCTCTGGATTGGGCTCGATTCCTCGTCGAGTAACCATGTAACCTAAAAACTTCCCCCCCTCTGGCCGCGAACGCACACTTTTTAGAGTTCAATCGCAGGTTGTATTTCCTCATGACATTGAAATAGTCCGCCAGGTCCTTGGCATGATCCGTCTCCTCCTTAATCTTGACTAACATGTCGTCGACGTAGGCAGCCATAGACTTGCCAATCAGATCTTTGAATAGCCGGGCCACCATCCTTGTGTAGGTGGTTCCAGCGTTCTTGAGGCTGAATTACATGACTTTATAGCAATAAACTCCATCCGGGGTCACGAAGGCGGTCTTCTCCTCGTCCGCCTCATGCATGAATGTCTGATGATATCCCCGAAAGGCGTCCATAAAGTTGAGCAAAGCGCACCCGGCCGTATCATCCACTAGCTGGTCGATTCGTGACAGGGGAAAAGGGTCCTTTGGGCACGCCTTGTTAAGATCCATGTAATCCACGCACATCCTCCACGCCAGCGGTGTAACACCCCCGATTTTACCAAAATTTAAAAGCTGAAATTTAGGGAAAAACAAACTAAACATCCATTCAGATTAAGCGGAAGCAAAGTCTAAGTATGGAGGTGCTATGCCACACCTATATCACACATAGGTGCACAGGCTACGTCTAATCAACACACCATTAACAGAGTCTTAATATTCAAGGCACACAGGCCATAAGTCTAAACAAGGGTAAACGTAAAGAGCTACATTATCTAACGGTCCACTAGTGCGCTCTCCAAAAGCTATTCAAAACCTGTAAAAACATAGGGATAACACCCGTCAACGAAAGATGCTGGTAACCCACCAATACACGTTAAGATCATAATATATATAGATATAATCAAAACCATTTGAGACAGAGGAATACAGTATATATCATTTTTAAAACCAAGAGAGGAACAGCATAAGACTCAACGCCAAGTCACTCTCGAATAAAGACCAACATCAAATGATTACTCAATAATCAATAGGATAACAAAGACAACATACTCAACAAAAAGATATATCAAACGATAATCAATCAAGAGAAAACATAAGTCACATTCTCACGAACCGTGAGAGACAAGAATCACATATCAAAGATGAGTACCAAGTTTCAACCTTATGCCCTGTTCGAACCATTCTCTCCAGGCCAACCTTATTACAATTCCAAACTTTACCTCATAGTGCAACCCTGTACACCGAGTCCAACCTTATTCCTCCGGAGCGATCCGCCCCCCGCCTGCATCCGCCAGCTTTAACAGCCAAACGGGACACTCACCGTGTCAATAGTCATATAGAATAGTACTAATCACGTGATAGTCTATCTCCTTTCATTTATTGGCCACCAATCATATAACAATACATAGGTCATCATCACCGAGGATTTAGGCTCATCAATAGCCCAATCAAGTATCAATAAACAGGTACAACACATGTACAAGATTACATTAGGGAATACAATCGATAGATTTCAATGAAAGGCATGAATAGACCATCAAACAACGATATATCAGCGATAGACTTTAATCCAAAGACTACCATGATTGGCAACACAAGTAGCCAATTGTAACACCCCACTTTTCTAACTCTTAATTATCTCTCTAAACGGTTATTAACACAATCTAAGCAGCGGAAAATTAGATGAAAGTAGTGAGGGTGTCACCGCCACAACCACCACTATTGGTGATTGCACAGGCTAACGGGTAAAACTATAACATACGATTAAGTCTGGGTACTAAAATAAATACTGAAAAGTAAGGGGGAAAATACGTCACCCCAAAACAGTCTACAAACATCATCATAAGTATAGGGTCATAAGTCTAAATCCATAAAGACATCATAAATAGAACTAGAGTTTAGACAGCTCAGACTAAGAGACTAATCTAACTCGATCTCTTCTCACTGCTGGGCCCACCTGAAAGGGGTTTTGCAAGAAACACATAGACAAACGGGAAAAACACCCGTTAGCACGAAGCTAAGTATAACCACACTCAATCCTGTAAAGCATTCTAACATATACTTGGAAAACATTTAATACTTTTATATCAATAAGCTAATCTCAAATCATCTTTAGATTATCGTAAACTTTCTAGATGCTTGCACCCTATAATAACAGCTGGCATGCTTATACATGGATAAGACTAATCACGTATATTCATATACATATGGACTTCTCAATTAACTTATCAAGCAATTCATGCTTACAGATAGGATCATGTTTAAAGATCATATAATAGATGTTCACATGCTATCACGCTTTTATCACATAACTTTTTAAGTAGAACTTCTACTACATCATGACCATCATGCTCAAGGAACATCTCAAGTTAAACTTCTCATTAAACAATCTTTTACGAAGCTCTATTCGTATGCAAACATGTATAGCATTATGATCATGCTTCTTATGCAATCTCGTGCAACAATATACTCTTACTCGTATGCAATCTCGTGCAACAATATAATCATACTCTTATGCAATCTCGTGCAACAATATAATCATACTCATGTGCAATCTCGTGCAACAATATAATCATACTCTTATGCAATCTAGTGCAACATTATACTCTTACTCATATGCATTCTCGTGCAACAATATAATCATACTCTTATGCAATCTCGTGCAACAATATAATCATACTCATGTGCAATCTCGTGCAACAATATAATCATACTCTTATGCAATCTAGTGCAACATTATACTCATACACATATGCAATCTAGTGCGTTTAAATATCCATGTTCTTATGCAATTTAGTGCAATAATATAGTCATACACTCATATATAAAATAGAGTACTTTCTATGGAGGTTTCTTTGTTACTTTCTCGAGTCTCTCTTGACTCTCTTTTTCTATCGAGTCTATATTGACTCTCATACTTGAGTCTCTGTTGACTCTCTTTCTTTCTCTTATACTCGTAGACGGCTTAGGGTTTCACAAAAGTGTGACTTACCCCATCGGGAACGGCATAATTCTGACCCAATATCTCCTACCGTCTACGGAACCAATCTCGTAGTTCAAACTCTGTGGAATCAGGTATCGAACTATTAGTGTGCACACCCCCTAACCAGGATTCCAAGCCCGGTGGGAAGTTTCCAAACTCGTAACGTGAGAATACGCCGTGTTACATACTCTGGGACTGCAATGTCCATAAATATCTCCCGAGAGGAACATAGTCCAAACGGTATCCTCCAAAACCTCACCGATATAGGTAATACATAAATATATCTCTCATGCATGCAACAATTCTATTATTTCTCAATGCATCAAAGAATGATATATCACATGCTTATGGTTTTTGAAAGTATTCTTGGACTCACGTTGGTCCCTTATGCATTTTCGAAATATGCATCATGTGAAATGTCAATATGCTCTATAATATGCTTTTAAATCATGTATACACTAACATGAAGTATTCAAAGATATATCAACATGCTCGGTTTGCAAAATAGCAATTTCTATACGTTTCACTCAACAAGTATGCTTCTATTCTCATTGATCAAATGATACAATTTAATCATGCTTTCATAATAAATTCTATTCTCAAAGGATCATGCTTCTTTACTCAATAAAATCATTATTTGATCACAAAATCAACAATTTCTCAAACACAGAGAGTTTAGCAAAATATGCACTGTGTAATATTTCTTCACAAAATCCTTCTTAACATACTAGTTTTTAATCCAAATTCAACGAAATCAAGGCCAAAACGTGCGTCAAGACGATCCCGAAGAGCCGAGCCACAAGGGCCCGTAACACTCGGTCCGAAATGACACGTAGCTGAGCCACAAGGGCCCGGCCACTGCACAAAACCTTCACAGTACAAACTCAAGGACCTGGGGCGGGACTCCTCATGGTCCGCCCCATGAGCCCCGTTAAAGTGCCGAGACTAGGCAACGGCCCTCTCCAAGGGCCGTGCCCTAGTCCCGTGGTGGCACGGCTCTAGCCGGCGGCCCTTCTGATGGGCCGCGGTTAGGGCCGCAACTCTGATCTGGTGCACATTGTGTTGTGCACCAGATAGACTTCTACCGCCAACCAAACACTTCCAAAACAATTCCAACAAATCACAAACACATCTTAGATCACTTCCAAACATGAACACATTAAAAACTCATAATTTCAACTCATTTCTACTCAATACTAGGCTTCACAGAGCTAAAACTAGAGAGGAATCCATGGGGTTATACCTCTTGTAGACCTCTTCTTCTTGCTTGGATCTCTTCTTCCTCTTGGTCTAGCTTGAGCCTCCTTCACCACCTACACTTCCCAACACACCTTCTATCCTTAGCCTACATTCTTAAAGACTAAAGGAAACTAGAAGAGAAATGATGCTAGAAAGGAGGATGAACAAGCTTACTAGGTTGGAGCTTTTCTCCTTGGATGTTGGCAGACAAATGTGAGGAAGAGGCAATGAAAATGAGATCAGGAAAATGTGATGGAATGAAGGGTTTATATAGGGTTCAAAATCCTAGGATGATACACAATGATTGGTTGAGGGTAAATGGGTAATTTCCCCAAGCTAAAAGATGACTTTATAAGGGATTTTTGGATGTCTTGTGGCCCACCATGTATCATGAACCATAGACTAAAAATGATATTTCTCTATTACTTTGGGGTGGAAAGTGAATTTTCCCAAAAACTATATGGATGAACACTTGTTCAAAATCCCCTTTTTAATTCTCCCGGTCTCACTCGGGTAAAATTCTCGATTTAAATCTTGGTACGTGAAGTACCCGAAAACTTTGGAATTTTCGAATGAAATTCATTTCTTCGGTGTCGAATTAATTTTAAAAATGGAACAAAATTATTTTATTCATACACCGATTGATCACAAAAATTTTTAATAGGACGAAAAAACTACTTTGGAATTTCTGAATACTGGATTTATAAAATAAAATTTTGGGTTGTTACACTCTATCCCCCTTAAAGGAAGTTTCGTCCCGAAACTTAGAAAAAACAGGTGGATTAAGTTCTCGAAGAGAAAGGATGATATAACCAAAAAGGTTAGAATTTTCTGCTTATAGACTTGGAAAGATTTAGGAATCTCTGAGTTCTCTTCTATCTCATCTAGAATCTAACTTCTACACCAACTAATCTATAACTGAACTTAAGAGCTTAACTAGTTACCTTGATTAAAGCCTCCCGAGGAATCGCCTGGTGGCATGTAACTTGGATCCCAACCATAGGGAGTCCATCTCTGTACATTCTCGATCCATATCCTTTGCTCTATGACTGCAGCCCTCTGATCAAAGTTGGCAAAACCATAGTTCACTTGAGCACTCAGGTTATCAAAACGGTTGTTCATCATAACATAAAGGTCCTCACAAGTAGGTCCTTGAGGCCCACTCATGTACTCCTGTGGTGCTCCCTGCTGGGTGGCTGTATATGGTGCTCCTTCATGGCTCATGCCAATTCCCGTATCGGTTCCTATTGCAACCCCTTCTCCACTAGCCTCAGCTATGTGTCCGGATTCGATCCCCACACTTGACCACTTTCTTTGTGGTACATTCAAACTAACCACAAGTGCCATCTTCTCGTCCAATGGCTTATTAGCAATATCAGCTAGAGTCAAATACTTGTTCTCCTCAACTTGGTATAACTCGTAACATCTCAAATTGACGGCATTCAGAGCCGACCTAGTAGTCCTTTGGATCCTCTCTCCCATCTCAGGTAGATTCATCTTTTTGAATACCCAACTCAACATCATGCCATAGGGCAGATTCTTCCTGTTCTTAGCCTTAAAGTAAGCCATATGCTTAAGAATCAAAACTGGAAATTTTATAGCACGTCCAAATCTCAACATGAACGCAATTGTACATGTCCAATTACAAATCTCTGTAGAGTTGTTCCTACACGAAAACAAGCACTCTTCTATCAACAACACTAGCAGTTTCTTTTCTCCAGACAAAGTAGGTTTTTCGGGACGATATTCCTTAGGGAACTCTTCCTTACTCCCGGTCATGTATCTCAAATACTCCTAATGTGTCAACCCTGCGTGGGCAACCAAATCATCTCTATCATACGTATCCAACCCATCCATCGGTAAGTCAAACCAAATTGACAATTTCTGCGGTGTAAACTCTACTTTCGTGCCTCTCACATTAGAGACCACCGAAGTCACTCCCTTCTTATGCTTCGTAGTTAGGGCATGGTAGCAAGTAGGGATCATTAAGGTAAGGTTTGTTTAGGTTTGTGTAGTTGACACACATCCTCTAAGTAGACGATTTAGGTGCAAGGACCACATTCATCGGTTATTCATGCGACATATGTATTTTTTACTTAACTAGTCTAGAGCCTGGTATAATTGACAAGCGCTAGCAAATGACCAATCGATCAACTCCAGGTATGTCTTCTAGCCCCTAGTCAAAAGCAGACTTGAACTTTACTTGCACGTCAATGATTTCTATCCACAAGTCGGTTAGCAGGCTAGTTCCTACACTAATTATCTTATCTGAGTGGTTAGGATCTAGTGGGACGTCTTCTATTTTAGAGGAAGGTGTTAGTTTCTCTTTCACTTATCTGTGGTCGACCTATTCGGATATAGTCTGGATATTTGTGCCGTGATGGACAACCTGCTTAACCGCTCGAACATAGCATTGTTTGGCCAAACACTGGTTACTATGCTTATTCCATTTGTGGTGTGGAACTTCATGCACAAATGTTTATATATAGATATGCTTGTAGCTACTTTCTCGATTCACGACTAACCAAGTATAGCATTATGCATGCATTAGAGACTTTAGAGTTTTACTACCATGAACTCCATGGTTGTTCATAGTGTGCTCCGGTAGTTGCCCAACTCGACTTCTATCACAATTATTCCTTTGACTTCCACCAAGTCACTAGGTGTATATTTTTGGACAGCTTGCTAGTTGGTGCGTGCATTCATCGTGCACCTTTTGAAAAAATTGCTGTTGATGTTATTGAGGTTCTACAACTTCAGTAACATCCTTTTCTCTCTTCACATGTAATCACTCTTGCGTTTCTCTTTTACTTGGAGGAAAATCCTCCTCTCATTTTATACATTGTACATACCCTTAGGATTAAAATGAGTACAATCTGTTTAATATGACACCACCTTTCTATCTTGTTTAAGTGGTGTCTTATCATTTTCACATGAAACATGAAATTATAAAAGGGAAAATGGTCAAATAGACTTTCCAACTTTACATCAAAGTGTAATTAGATCTCTGAACTTTTTGAAAATATAATTGAACACTTCACTTTGTTAAAATTGATCAAATAAGCCCAATTTATCGGTACTCAGGTTGTTGGTGACTGCCACTAGCCGTCGTAAATTACCGTTGACCACATCAGAAGATAAAAAACCGGGGCGCGATCAACGAATGGACTCTAGGCGACCAGTTGGTCGCCTTCTCCGGACGACCATTTGGTTGCTTGGAAAAGGCAACCAATTGGTCGCTCTCTCCGGCAGAGAGGGCGACCGACGACTATCACCGATTACCGGAGCGTCGTCGGTGCTAAGTTACCTACTATGCAGGTCAATTACCGATTTTGGAGTTTTAATGCACAAAAATGACTTGTTCAAGAGCTTAATTGCACTTTTAAAAAGTTCAGGACCATATATAATTGTACTTTGGTGTAAAGTTTGAGAGCCTATTTGACCATTTTCCCATTATAAAATAAAATAAGATCAGAACCCAAAAAAAAAAAAAAAAAAAAAAAAAAAAAAAAAAAGTATGTTGTGTGGACACACTCTTTTTGTTCTTATTTTATTTATAATAACTACAACATAACAACTGCTAAATACTCAATTCATATGATTATGAAATTGTACGACTGAAATTGACACTTATTCATATATATATGATACGGTATTGTAACTCATTTAATTAAGTATGCTAAAAATATTATAGTTTAAGATCTCATTGAATCTAAAGATTTTTATCAACCTTTAACATTTTCTTTATAGATAATTTATTTTGGGATGAAACACCACTTTGGTGTCAATTATATCAAAACAAAAATAATTGCATTTATTTCAATTATCTATTTTTCATTTCTCATATTTTTCATTTCCTATTTTTGCTTTTCAATTTTCAAATGTACAAACAGCAAATTAAACTTTTTAATTTTTTTTTTGTTTAACCATACATTTTCTCGTTTAGTCAACTAGGACCTATCAAGTAATTAAGGATGTTGCCTGAAGTCGATGGTCTAACTCAATAAAACCTGAAAAATTAAGAGTTAGAGCTAAAAAATTTTAGTCAATTAAAATCATATCGATAAATTCAATGGCTCGAACGGAATAGCTCAAAATGTAGTAGGCTAATTCAATAACTTAAGTCGCTCAAGGCTATGTTTTGTTTTACAACGATATGATGTTGAACAAAAGATATACAAAAAAGTTTGTATGTAAGCCCTTTTAATATTTTTTTAATTTTCAAATAAAATTTTAATAAATATATTAATAAATTTATTGCAAAATAATTTTTATGAACATAAAAAATGAAAAATAAAAAAAACTTATTATCATTATTAAAATATTATTAGTATAAGTATATTAACTATTTCTAGTTGAAATTTGAAGATTGAGGTTTGAATTGATTAAAGGATATTCAAGTTTATATTTATTAATATAAATGCAAAATCAATGGATCAATTTTATTCGTGTTGGATATAAAGGATGGCATATCACCCCTTTATGAATTGAGTTCTGAGAAGGCAACCAAGTGATTGCCGGAGAAGGCGACAATCAGCCATCTCCGATCCATTGGAAATGGCAAGTGATCGACGACCGTTCGAAGTCGCTGGTCATTAGTATTAATCTTCGGAGCGTCGCCAGAGTAAGTTAGAGCGTCGTCTAAATCTAGTGACCTGGTATTATCACAATTAGGGATTTTGATTTGAAAGCACCAAAATAGCATTTTTTTAAGGACTTAATTGCACTTTTTAAAAGTTAAGGGGTCTAATTACACTTCTGAGTAAAGTTGAAGGGTTTATTTGATCATTTTTCCAAAACAAAATAACACTTCCTCCTAAAGAAACACTTTTTCTTCAAAACTAAGGAAAACATCTTGTAGAAAAAGTTTTTCATGAACCAAAAAGATAAAATTTCATTTTCCTCAAATTTAAGGACAACTTTTTCCATCCAACCAAACATGCTCTAAGGGGATGCTTGGTTGGATGGAAAAGTTTTTCCATGGAAAATATTTTCTTGAAGTGGAGGAAAATGTTGTTTTTTTGGTGTTTGGTTCATGGAATTCATTTTCCAAATGGAAAATGAATTCCTCAAATTTGAGGAAAACAAAATTCTTGGTTGGACATGTGATTTTGTTTTCCATGGAAGATGAACAAAAAATGATATGATTTGATTAATTTATCCTTATTTTCTTCCTTAATTATTTCACTTTTATTAATTTGAAAGGACATACGATGAAGCAACACTGTTTTGCTTGACACATACTTGTTATTCCTTACAATTCTAAATCTTTATCTTGTTATTCATTACAATTCTAAATCTAAACTGAACAATAGAATTAGGGTGTGTTTGGTTTGCACATAGAAATCGAAATCGGAATGGGTATCAAATACTTGGTAATGGTAATAGTTTTGGTGAAAATATTGAACATGTTTGGTAGTAGGGTGGAATGAGAATGGTTACTAATAGTAGTGCTTAAGAATGAATAAGGGAGTGAAACCCTTCGATATGAGTTTTTCAACGCAAATTATGCCCTGAAAACGTGTTCACCGTGAATGGTGAACACAAGTCTAAACAACGTCGTTTTTACGCAAAAAAAAAAAAAAAAAAAAAAAAAATTCGCGGATGTGGAGTTAACGGCGCGCGTTTGATCAAATTATGAATTTTCTGTTATGAGATTATGAATGTAATGTAAATTCATAATCTCATAGCAGAAAATTCATAATCGCATAAAAGTAAAATATTTATTAAATTATGAATTTTCTGTTATGAGATTATGAATTTTCTGTTATGAAATTATGAATGTAATGTAGATTCATAATCTCATAACAGAAAATTCATAATTTCATAACAGAAAACTCATAATCTCATAACTGAAAATTCATAATCTTATAACAGAAAATTCATAATCTCATGGTTCCAAAGTGAATGTGTAGGCATGGTTCCAAAGTGAATGTGCAGGCATGGATTCATAATTTATGAATGTCCGTGATTTCGGACGGGAATGTGTAGGCATGGTTCCAAAGTGAATGTGCAGGCATGAATTCATAATTTATGAATATCCGAAATCATTGCTCACCTCAAATTAAAGTGAAACCGCGAAATGTGAAAATGAAGAAGAAAAGTTACACAATTAATTAAGAAAAAAAAAAAAAGATAACAGTGTTCTAACACCGTTGGAACAGTGTTCACCATGAATGGTGAACACGGTTCCATGGCATAACGATTGGTTTTTCAATTAATGGGATATTCGAAACCCATAATAGTGTTTTAAAAACCTATCAACCAAATAACAACAATCACTTTCATACTCATTCCTATGGACAAAACCCACCAACCAAACACACCCTTAGTGATAATAACAATTCCAAAATCTTTATCTTGTTATTCATTACAATTCTAAATCTAACTGAACAATAGAATTAATGTTTCCAGTAATTATTTTTCACCAATCAAACAATAAAATTCATCTCCATATTAATTACTTTTCCATATAATTTCAATTTCGTTTCCCTGGAAATATTTGTCGCAAACCAAACTGGCCCTAAGTGACCAATTGTTAGCAGGGAGGCAGATTCTTGGGCATTGAGGTGACCGGCCTCGAAAGACAAACAAGAAATGTTAAAGTTGATAATCAAGTTGAGAGCAGTGAAAACGACGGTTAGAAGAGCAATGTATGAAAACAAAGAACGCCATTACTATCAGATTAAGAAAATGACAAATTGTTAAGGGCCCAATTATCACAACTCCCGGAATATTACAGGGTAGATTCCGGGCCGGCCGCCTTCATTGTTTTTCTGCCAGCCTGCCTGCACTCATTGGAGCGTTGAACTGAACAGTCTCTCTCTCCTCTCCTCTCTCATCCCTTTCATTATTTTTTGTTTTTTCTACTCGAACATAATTAAATACTCGGAATTCGAAAACCACCATTCTCCAGTGTAGCAGGGGGGAAGACGGATCAGGAATCGCATCAGAGAAGAAGAAGAAGAAGAAGAGAAAACACTCTTTAATCTTTAACCAGAGATGTAAGTGGAGAATTACTGTTTTAGCCATAGGTTCCCATTTTTCCTCGATAACCCTTTGCTAATTTGCTCATTTGCTATGCTTCTTTGTTTTGTTTTTCTTTGCGAATTTTATAGGAAATGTTGATGATTTTTGTTCTAGCTTGATGTTCGTGTTGTTGAGTGGTGATCTAGGAGCTTCAGCTCAAGTTTGCTTTTCGTCATTCTTTTTCATGTCGAATAGTTTTTGCATAGTAGTTCTCGCCATTCTTCTTATGTTAATGTAGAACTAGGGTTGTGTTCTTGGATTGTACTATCTGGAGCTTTTAATGCTTTAATTATTTTTAATAAAAGCAATTTTATTCTTACCTGTTTGGTAAATAGTAATGTGGTTGAATTATGAGTTTGCATAAATGGGAGAGTTATAGTTGGTGGGATTAGATTTCCAACCTTAAAGCTGATTGAGTGACTTCTATTGAGATTTGAGAATTAATTAAATGGCAATTCAATCTTAGCAGAATGGTTCTGTGAGCTCTATAATTGCTTTGAGTGGGGTTTTCGACATTGTGTTGGCTTCTTGTTCTATAATCAAAGTTTTTCACTGTTCAATTGATTCAAAGAAGCCGAATTTCTTCCTACAAAATGATGTAAAAATCTATGTAAGCTAACAAAAACCTAAACCAATAGAAATGAGGTAGGGGATACATTAAATTGACACTTATCAATAATGAAATGGAAAGGTAGCTGCATATCAAAGCATTACACCCAAAATAGACTGCCTTTTCCTCCAATGTTATCCAAAGAGAATTCTGGTTTCCTTGATTGATATGGGTTGTGCAGACTTCTGTTTAATACTTTGATTTGGTCTGACTTCTAGACTTTTACGGTTTATTGGTTGCCTTTTATTGTTTAAGACACTATACTACTATAGTTTCTTGTCTACAGATTAATGAAATGTATCAACCAAAAGGGGTTCCTAGTGCAAACTTAGTCCACAACAACGGAGTAGCCCATAATCAACAATTAGACACCGGTGCCGCCTCAATGGATCAAACTAGTGGGGGTAACAACAATCCTAGTCTTGCTTCAAAGCAACGTCTGCGCTGGACACATGAACTTCATGACAGATTTGTTGATGCTGTAGCACAACTTGGTGGCCCAGATCGTGAGTTTCTCTATTTTTGCTGCTTATCTTTCTGTGGCGTAACCAGCACTCTACCTCTATGTAGATCTCAATTCCTCAGAGCCACTTATTGATACTTACTAAAATAGTTAGGAGTTTGTTCCTATTACCTTAAAATTGATCACATTCTAGTTTTGGCTCTAATCAAGAGTCTAAAGGCACTATCATTTGTTTCTCATTATGAATGCCTGAGTGCTTTATCAGTTATCACTGTGATCTGCCTTCTCCCATTAATTCAAGAGAGTGTCCAAGTAAAAACAACTATATTTATGTGCAGAGGTTTTTTTTTTTTTTTTTGGTCAGACCACGAGGTGTACTGAGCAGACCCTATGTAGGAGGCACCTTTAAGCCCGTACCATACTCAGACTAATCCTCGTTCGCACTAGGCCGGCCCAATTAAGGGGCAAAGTGCTAGCCATATTGGTTTTACCATACGAAAGGGGGTTCGAACTCCCGACCTCTCTTAAGAGACGAGAGTGCACGTCCACTCACGCCAATCAAGCTGGTTTTTTTTTTTTTTTTTTTTTTTTTTTTTTTTTTTAAATGCACAATTTTAAGTTTTGTGAGAATATGAGATTGCTTCTGTGGTTCAGGTGCTACTCCTAAGGGTGTCTTGAGGGTGATGGGAGTTCAAGGGTTGACAATTTACCATGTAAAAAGCCATTTACAGGTACTATTTCTAAGATCATGATATATGCAAGTTTTCCTTTAAAGAGCCTTCTTTTAGTAATTTATGAGGGAACAACTCATAGCCCATAGACCTTTTTATTATTAATTTTTTTTTTTTTTTTTTTTTTTTTTCCTGTTTTCCAGAAATATCGCCTTGCCAAGTACCTTCCTGATTCCTCATCTCATGGTAGGTTTATCTATAGTTCCCTACTTTATGGTATGATAGTAATTCTCCTTTAAAATTTTGAGCTGCAAATTTTCTAATAAATGGCAATTGCTAGGGAACAAAGCTGATAAGAAAGACTCAAAGGATATGATTTCTGGCCTCGATGGCTCATCGTGAGTAGATTTTTGCTCTTTTTGCCTATTGCCTTTTCTCAGCATGTACTACACATGTCTACATATTTCTGGCCTGGATGGTTCACCCTTTACAACATCTATTCTCTTTCATATGATTACTACTATTTTAATTTAATGTGACAAAGAATTCATTTGGACATTAAACAGTGGAATGCAAATTACCGAAGCACTGAAATTGCAGATGGAGGTCCAAAAACGACTTCACGAACAACTAGAGGTTTGCTTTCTTGCACTTGAAATGCAATGTTTAATCCCTTTTATTGTTTATTTCAATTAAAAGAATGTATCCAACAATGAGAAAAGTCATTTCTTCTATTTGGAAAACTGTTCTCTTGCAAGAGTTTTGCTTATCACTTCATCGGTTCTACATTTTATGAAAACGAGCCAAGGATGATCTAACCATATATGGGTTTACAAGTCCTTGATAAGATCTGTTTTTGGAGGTTTGTTTTGGCTGTCATAAAAATTAGAATTAATGGTTTAATGTTCCTTTTGCGATTGAACTTTTTTTTGGTCAGGCCACGAGGTGTCCTGAGGAGGCCTAACTGTAGGAGGCACCTTTAAGCCCGTACTATACTCAGACTAATCCCGTTTGCACCGGGCTGGCCCAATTAAGGGACAAAGTGCTGGCCAGATTGGTTTTTCCATACGAGAGGGGGTTCGAACTCCCGACCTCTCTTAAGGGACAAGAGTGCACGGCCACTCACGCCAACCAAACTGGTTTTTGCGATTGAACTTTTAGTTCAGATGGAAAATGAATTGTGCGCTTTTTGTGAATCTATGGTTACATGTGAACTTTACGCTCTTGCAACAGGTTCAGCGCCAGCTGCAGCTAAGGATAGAGGCCCAAGCGAAGTATTTGAAGAAGATTATCGAAGAACAAGAGCGACTTAGCGGAGTTCTCTCTGAAGTGCCTGGCTTTGGGACTCCATCAGCGACCAGTGAGAATGGCCCAGAATCCGATAATAGGACTGACCCAGCATTGCCAGCAACTCCAGTGCCAACATCTGAGAATCATTACGGTGATAAGACCGTGAAAGATCTTGCCACAGCAAAGAGCCTCTCTCTTGACGAATCATTCTCTTCACATCACGAGCCTCTTACTCCCGATTCGAGTTGCCACAGGACTTCTCCGAGTGGGAGTTCTGAGGGCGAGAGGTCCGCAAAGAAGCTAAAAATGAGCGTCACTGCCGCTTTCAATGAACTAACAAAGCCCGGCACGGTGCTTACTCGTCAGATGTTGGATTCAAGCTTGAGCCTACCTGTACCAGCATCCACATTCAATTTCCCAAACAAGGGAGCAATTTGAGATCTAATTCGTCGGATTATCAGATCGATCTGTGGCATAAACTTTCAGGTAACTTGTAGTTATTTAATGTGCTGCAAAATAGTTGCAGTTCACAACCTTTGTTTGTATGTTGTAATCTTCATAAAGTAGATGTTGTTAGGTGGTAGAAAGCTGTTGGTTGCAGTAGGCTTAACTCTCATCATTAGTACACTATTTGTTTGGACTCTTATTGTATGCTATATAATGCTTCAACTGAAACATGTTAAGAATTATAGAACAAATATGATTAGGCCAAAGGGGTTTGGTTTCCTTTTAATCCTCAACCTCGTTAAGAAATAATGGTTAGGATTGGATTTGGATTCATTTTTGTTCAATATCATGGTTTGACAACCTTAAATCTACTAATAATAATATAATCTAATAAGAGCCAATAAAGTTATGTCTATAAGGGGAACTAAAAAAAAATGTTTTTTTTTTTTTTTTTTTTTCATACTTTACATTCTATTATATCATTTACTTTTCTTAAATACTCTCAGAATTCTGTTAGTGTAAACTTTAATAACAGAATATTATGTTAACGTAACTATTTATTATTCTTAACTTACTCATTAATTTCCATAAGGAATATCTCAAGTTCGAACCCTATCCCAATTAAAGTTGACATAATGGTTGAACTTATACTATGAATATATGTTAGAGTTTATTAAAAAATACAATATAATTTAACATGAACTTTGGTCAATTAATTAGCCGGATTATATACATAGTTTAACATGAACTTTGGTCAATTAATTAGCCGAATTATATACATAATTTAACATGAACTTTGGTCAATTAATTAACCGAATTATATACATAGTATTCAAAGTTGAGCATCAAAGATTACAAATAAGGAACCTTGAAAATAATTTTCTTGCATTTAAAAAAAAAACAAATTTAGGTTAAATACTTTTTTCTTTTCTTTTTCGTTTAATTAATCATTTTTTATTATTTAGAACAAGATTCAATATTTTAATTATGTTTTTGTATTATTGAGAATGATTTAGGTCATTATGATGGGGTATTACGTTTATCCAGAAAGAGGACGTCGACGTGAGGCGTGGACTATGTTGAGAACTTCGGCAGGTCTTAGTTTTTTGCCATGGGTTATAATTGGCGATTTAACAATTTGAGAAACGGGGCCATGTTCCACATCCTGATTGGCTATTAACAAGTTTTAGTGCTGTTGTGTCTGACTGTGGCCTTCTAGACTTTTCCTTTACGGGTCCCCAATTTATATGGGAACGTTCATGGGGCACTGCTGATATGGTGGAAGAAAAATTAGACAGAATACTCACTAATGATTCTTGGCTTTCACTATTTGAAGGAGCAGTAGCGCACTGATGCATTCATAGGAAAAACTTACCACAGACGCAGACATCGCAAGTAATAAGAAAGCAGTAAAAAGGGAATAAGAAGCCAAGCTATTTATAGTAATCTTTTCCTGTTTATTTTTTTATTCAATTTTTTAAATTGTTTTAAGTTCCTATTTTTTTTTTTTGGATATGTACGTTAAGTTAACGTTAGGCCTTCAGTATATATAGCTTTAGAAAGACTGAAGGTGGGGTATCGAATTGGAATTTGGAAATTGTCTTATGACATTTGGGAGAGGAAGATCTCTAAAACTTTTCAATCTATTTCTATTTTTTCTTGTTTCCTTTGCTGTCTCTACAACCATAGGGAAATCAAGAGCATCCGTTCCCTCGGCTCGCCTAGTGACGCGTTCACAGATTTCCGAGCCCATAATAAATTTGGTATCAGAGCCTGACGCCATAGGCGAGAACTTGGTAGAATCACTCAAGGCTTTCCAGGCCACTGTTGCCGCTCTGCAGGCTGACGGCGAGGAAGATCGCGCTGCTATGAAGGCAGATCGCGACGAGGTCCGCCAACTGCTCCGACAGCTACTGTCCGGGAAGGCCCCGACAGCTGACGACTCCAGCAGCCACGATGGCCCACCTCCACTGCCTCCGACTGACGCCGCACCTGCACGCCCAACCCCAACCATCACCACCGCTAGTCCCCAATTCGCCCGGATGGAATTTCCTCGTTACGATGGCCACGAGGACCCAACCGGCTGGCTACACCAGTGCGAGCAAGGGCACGCCAACGGATGAATTCGTAAGCTTGGCTGTTTTCCACCTGACCGGGGTGGCGCAAATGTGGCACGTCCATCTGGAGATGGAGGACCCAGTGATGTCGTGACCTCAATTCAAACATCGTTGCTTCCTGCGTTTCGGCCCTGGCCTCCGAGGCAACGCGTTGGGCAGTCTGGCCAAGCTCAACCAAGGCGGTCGCCTGGTGGACGATTTCAACGACGAATTTTAGACGGTGTTGGTGCGCGCTCTGGCGATTCGCCCCGACCAAGAGGTCGACCTTTACACGGCTGGGCTCGATGAGTGGTTGCGGATCGATGTCGAAACCACATGTCCGGTGAACTTAGACGTGGCCATGAACCTCGCCCGGACCTACGCACAGCGGCAACAATGCCTTGCTGCTACTGCCCAACCGACCCTTCCATCTCGCTCATCATCTTTTTCCCCTTTTGCAAGTAGTTCGTCGCGGCCAGCACCATCGTGCCCCAACTAGTACCCAGCGATGCGAACCCATCCATCCCAGTTGACGGCGTCCGCGGCAAGCTCGGCCGGCAGCCATTCCGTTGCAACCCCCAGACTGGCGGCCTCCCAGCCACGATTGCCTGGTGTGACGCGAGGTGCGGCCTCATCCAGTCTGCCCCCTGAACAACGCCTTTCACGTCACGAGTACTAACGGTGACGATCGAAGGGTCTTTGCTTCCATTGACATGAAGCTTGGTCTCCAGCGCACAACTGCCGCCATCTCTTCTTGTTGGTGATTGACGATGGGCCTCTCCAGCGATCGACGAAGGGGCAGAAGACATCGCGTGCGAAACGGAGAATCCAGAGATCTCCTTGCACGCGATCTCGGGAACTGGGAACAGAAATACTATGCCCTTGAACTTGCGTTTAAATAATGCTCCAATTACAGCATTAATTGACTCGGGGAGCACGCACAGCTTTGTGGACTCTCACACGGAAAATAAATTTGACTTGCCAATTCGCGGGTGCCCGTATTTACAGGTCGTGGTCGCCAACGGAGAAAGAATTACTGGGCTTGGCATTTGCGACAACGTTTCGCTTCAGAAAGATGAACATTATTTTCCTGTTAATTTATATGTTATTCCCTTAGAAGGATTTGAATTTGTATTAGGGGTAAATTGGTTGCGCACACTGGGTGCAATTCTCTGGGATTTTACCACGCTTACCATGACTTTTACGTATGATTGCATGCCTGTAACGTGGAAAGGGGAATTAGTTTCGCCGAGCCACTTACTAAATGCCATACTACCCCAAGTAAGCAGTGGTAATGCTCTGGAACACATTTTAACCAATTACTCTGACCTCTTTCAGGAACCTACGACATTACCGCCCACTCGCCAGTGCAATCATCGCATTACACTGGTTATGGGCGCAGACCCGGTAGCACTTCGACCCTATCGCTACCCCTAGGCGCAGAATGATGAAATTGAGCGTCAGTGTAATTCCATGTTGGAGTTAGGCATTATACGGCCTAGTCGTTCGTCGTATTCTTCCCGGTCTTGTTCGTACTCAAAAAAGATCGGACGTGGCGATTTTGTATCGATTACAAGGAATTAAACGCTAAAACTATTAAAGACAAGTTTCCGATTCCGGTGATCGACGAGCTATTAGATGAATTGCATGGTATTCGCTTCTTTATGAAGTTGGACTTACGGTCCGGGTATCATCAAATTCGTATGCACCCAGAAGATGTCGAAAAAACAGCATTCCGGACACACCACGACCATTTTGAATTCATGGTGATGCCTTTTGGTCTCTGCAATGCGCCGTCAACATTCCAGGCTCTCATGAACGAGGTTTTTCATTCCGCCCTTCGTAAATTTGTTTTAGTTTTCTTTGACGATATTTTAATTTATAGCAGATCCTGGGCGGAACATATCGCACATGTACGGACAATGTTGGATCTCCTCCGTCGTCATCAATTGTTGGTTAAAAAATCCAAATGTTCGTTTGGTGTCGACAAGGTATGTTACTTAGGCCACATTATTGACGCCGACGGCGTTTCCATGGATTCGAGCAAGGTCCAGATGGTCTTAGATTGGCCACAACCGCAATCCGTTAGAGGTCCGCGCGGCTTCCTTGGTCTGGCGGGTTTCTACCGCAAATTTATTAAGGATTTTGGCATAATAGCTGCCCCCTTGACATCACTTCTCCGTAAGCAAAGCTACGTCTGAACGCCAGAGGCGACAACATCATTTCAAGCGCTAAAAATCGCGCTTACCACCGCACCGGTGTTACAACTCATGGATTTCTCGAAACCATTTGTAGTGGAGTGCGACGCATCAGGAGCCGGCGTGGGAGCAGTTTTACAACAAGATCTTCACCCGGTGGCTTTCTTCAGCCGAAAACTAGCAACTCGACACCACAAACTTGCCTCGTATGAACAGGAGTTAATCGGGTTATCCCAGGCCATTCGACATTGGCAACACTACTTTTGGGGCCGTCCGTTCACGGTCCGAACCGACCATTATAGCCTGAAATTCCTTTTTCAACGTCTCACGACGTCTCCACATCATCATTGGATCAGTAAGCTTCTGGGTTATGACTTTGAAGTGGAATTCCGTGCGGGCCGCCTCAATACCGTTGCAGATGCCTTGTCACGACGTGACGTGGCCGAACCTTCTCTAATGGCTCTTTCAACGTCGATTTCCCCAATTCTCGATTCTATTCACCGGGAACTCGCCGCTTCACAAGCCGCTCAATCATTACGAGGAAAAATTACAAACGACGTCGCGGGGCCTCACTGGTCACTTGATGGGGACCTCATTCGCTACAAAGGTAAGATCTATATTCTCTCGGATTCTCCACTAATTCCAGTTATTCTTGTAGGGTTTCACGACGTCTCACACGAAGGTGCGCAGAAAATTAGTTTTCGCATCTCCTGGGAGTTCTTTTGGATGGGAATGCGTGGCGCCGTTCGCGACTTTGTCCGAAAATTCCCTACATGCCAACGTTGCAAATAGGCAAACCTTCTACCGGCAGGTCTCCTACAGCCCCTTCCGATTCCAACACTTATCTGGAGCGACATTTCACTGGACTTCATTGAGGGACTGCCAAAAGTCCAAGGCAAATCGGTGATCCTTTTCGTCGTCGATTGACTATCCAAGTACGCCCATTTCATTCCCTTGGGCCATCCTTATACAGCAGCATCCGTTGCCGGCGTGTTTTTCTCACACATTGTCAAACTCCATGGCATTCCAGAGTCCATTGTTAGTGATCAAGACGTCACCTTTACAAGTGCTTTTTGGAAAGAACTGTTTGGATTTAGCGGTACGACTCTCTCATTCTCTTCGTCTTATCACCCACTGACAGATGGTTAAACCGAGGTCACGAATCGCACCGTTGCTATGTATCTCCGATGCCTAGTGGGAGACTGCCCAAAGAAGTGGATCGATTTCCTACCTTGGGCAGAATACTGTTACAACACCTCGTTCCACTCTGCATTACAGACTTCTCCCTTCCGTGTGGTTTACGATTGCGATCCTCCGCGACTCTTGTCCTACGAACCAGGGGTGTCGAATATTGACGTGGTTGATGTTGCGGCGCTTCGCGATCGCAACGCTTTTCTCGCCTTGGTTAGGGACCACCTCCAGGCTGCTCAGGTCCGTATGGAAAAGTTCCACAACCGTGCCCACTGCGATGTCACGTATGATGTGGGGCAATGGGTGTGGCTACGCCTACATCCCTATCGTCACTCAGTCAATCGTTGGGTGTTCCACAAGCTCTTTTTGAAGTTTTTTGGTCCTTTTCGAGTACTCCAGCGCGTGGGCGCTGTCGCATACAAGCTCTCCCTTCCTTATTCCAGTCGGATCCACGACGTGTTCCATGTTTCCTTGCTGAAGCCTTACGACGGTGATCCGCCGAGTGTTGGACCCACCCTGCCCCCGTTGCACGATGGCCGGGTTCTGCTTCAAGCCCACATCATGTCTCACTCCCGGTTGAACCGCGGCGTTCAGGAAATTATGGTGCACTGGTTTGGTGCCACTCCGGAAGATGCGTCTTGGGAGCCGTTAGTTCTCTTTCAGTCATTGTTTCCGGACTTCAAGCTTGTTGACTTGGAGGGGTGTGATGATGCATTCATAGGAAAAACTTACCACAGACGCAAACATCGCAAGCAATAAGAAAGTAGTAAAAAGGGAATAAGAAGCCAAGCTATTTATAGTAATCTTTTCCTGTTTATTTTTTTATTTAGTTTTTTTAAGTTCCTATTGTTTTGGATATGTACGTTAAGTTAACGTTAGGCCTTCAGTATATATAGCTTTAGAATGACTGAAGGTGGGTTATCGAATTAGAATTTGGAAATTGTCTTATGACATTTGGGAGAGGAAGATCTCTAAAACTCTTCAATCTATTTCTGTTTTTTCTTGTTTCCTTCGCTGTCTCTACAACCATAGGGAAATCAAGAGAATCCGTTCCCTCGGCTATCCTAGTGACGCGTTCACAGATTCCCGAGCCCATAACACGCACTCTTTTACAACCCCATATAGTGATCATATCCCACTACTGCTTATCCGGATCCAGGCCGATCGGACTGTGAGGAGGGGACGCTTCTGTTTTGATAATGTATGGTTATGAGAAGACCGGTGCAGGGAAATTGTTACGCATAGCTGGGATAAAACTGTTGGAATGGATATTTTAAACCAGATAGAAGCTATAGTGCTGATATATGGAAATGGGGTCGAAACTATAACAGAGAATTTAAAAGGAGAATTGATGATTGCAAGCAGCGGTTTGACAACCTTCGATCAAGAAGAGATTTGAATGGGATGGAATAGTACATCCACACTGAAAAAGAGCTCCTTTATCTTCTGGATCAGCAACATGTGTATTGGAAGCAAAGGGCCAAAGAGCATTGGTATCGGGGTGGCGATATAAATTCCAAAATTTTCTATAATTCTATGAAAAAGCAAAAAAAAAAAAAAAAAAAAAAGAAGAAAAAAAAAAGGAGGAATAAGATAGTTAAGATTAGAAATGAAGAGGGTGACTGGATGGAGGGTCACCAAGACATTGGTCAAGTAATGATGGATTATTTTAACAGTTTTTTTCAGTCAGAGCAAGGATCAATGGACGGCGTGCTCAATTGTATAAACACAAAATTATCTCTTTCGCAGAACGAAATACTGCTAGTGCTTGTTAGTATCGAGGAGGTGAGGAAAGCCGTTTTCCAGATGCATCCCAATAATTCTGAAGGACCGAATGGGTTTAGACCAGAGTTCTATCAACACTTCTGGGATATTGTAAGAGGTGAGGTCACTCTATTTTGCCGTCAATTCTTAGAAACTACCAGACTGCCAGCGAAGGTGAATAATACTTTCATTGTTTTGATTCCGAAAAAGCAAAATCCAGAAACAATTAAAGACCAATAGCGCTATGTAATGCTCTGTATAAGGTTGCATCCAAAGTTTGTGCTAATCGCATGAAATCAATTTTAGAAGGATTGATTTCTCAAGCACAGAGTGCGTTTGTTCCGGGTCGGTTAATTTCAGATAATATCATGTTGGCTTATGAGGCACACCATGATTTGAAACGTAAGACACAAGGACGCGAGCGAGTGACAGCGCCAAAAGTGGAATGAGTAAAGCGTATGATCGCGCTGAATGGTGATTTTTAACGACACTGATGACTAAATTGGGGTTTGATCGGAAGTGGATAAATATTTTGTATGAGTCTAGCAGCACAGTGAGGTACCATATTTTGCATGAAAACCAGCAGCTCGGTCCAGTTGTGCCGGGTAGGGGACTGCGCCAAGGGGATCCTCTATCCCCGTATCTCTCTCTTTTGGTTGTCGAAGGATTGAGTGCCCTTATTGAGAAGCAAGTGAGTTCTGGTTTGTTGCATGGGGTCACTGTTGCACGTGTAGCCCCACAGATTTCACATCTTCTATTTGCAGACGATTGCTTTCTATTCATGTGTCCCAATAATGCGGAGAGTTTTCGTATGAAATGGGTGCTTGATGCGTACTCGGCTGCTTTAGGCCAAAGTACTAATTTTGATAAGTACATTGTCTGTTTTAGTTCAAATGTCATGCAACAAGTGAGGGATGACGTGGTTGGTGTTCTGGGTGTTGCTGAAGGAGATACTACAGGAAGGTACTTGGGCCTCCCGTCACTAGTTAGAAAAAACAAGAAAGTGATCCTGGGCTTTTTAAAGGACAAAGTTTTAGCCAAGGTTCGTAGTTGGAATGCAAGGTTCCTGTCTCGTGCAGGTAGGGAGGTTCTTTTGATAATAGTACGTGATCCAAGCTATGCCATCATATGCAATGATGGTATTTTACTCCCGGTTGGTTTGTGCAAGGAGATTGAAATCATTATGAACGAGTACTGGTAGACAAGGATGGCAGGGCGTGGAAGGGGTATTAAATGGATGTCGTGGGAGGGGCTGTGCGCACCCAAGAAGTTTGGTGGCATGGGGATTGTGTTTATAAGGCTCACTACTATTCTAGAGGTACTTATTTTGACGCAAGCTTGGGTAGTAACCCTTCGTTCGTATGGAGAGGGTTGCTGGAGGTTCAATGTGTGATCAAGGAGGGTTGCAGAAGGTGTATATGTGATGGTAAAAATACTCGGATTGGATGGGACCATTGGTTGTCGGTCGATACGTACAGAACCTTATATTCATACTGCATTACCAGAATCTATTGCTACTGCCCCCGTTTCTTCTTTCATGAATGCACAGGGCTCTGCATGGGACACCGAGTGTGTAAATGACATATTTGAAGCTAGTGATGTGCAAAATATTTTGAAGATTCTGATCAGCAACCACCAACGGCCTGATTCGTGGACTTGGCATTGGGATTCGAAAGGTGCCTTTACAGTGAAGTCCTGTTATAAGCTATTGTTGGGAGAATTTCATGGCGATATGCCCGGGGCAAAGTTATGGAACTTGGAAATTCCTCCGAAGATTCTGATCAGCAACCATCAACGGCCTGATTCGTGGACTTGACATTGGGATTCGAAAGGCGTCTTTACAGTGAAGTCCTGTTATAAGCTATTATTGGGAGAATTTCATGGCGATAGGCCCTGGGCAAAGTTATGGAACTTGGAAATTCCTCCGAAGTTTAAGGTCTTTTGTTGGCAGCTGGTTTCATCATTCTTAACAACGCGGGATGCTTTGAATGCTAAACATGTTCCTTGCATGATTAACTGTCATATGTGTGGTTGCTGAAATTTGCAGAACGCAGCACACAGTGATGTCGAAACTGAATTTGTAACACAAACAATCTGTAATGCAGTTCGGACAAACAACCCTAATCTGCGAGGCACTTCTCAATTTTAGAATTTGCCTAAATCCACTAAAAGCTCAATATTTAAAGTACACTGTTTGGAACCTGAGATTACACAATAGAATGATCTTTCCTACCAAACTATTGAAACTTAAACACATGTACTACTTTCTAAGGGAATTTAGTAACTCTTCTCAATGACTCTCGGGCCTCACAAGATTAATGTTGAATGCGTGAGTTCTGCAATAAAGGACAACCCCTCACTACAAGAAATTTCACATTTAGTGACAACAGAAGTTGTCACTAAAACTATCAATTTTGGTCACTGTTGAAATTAGTGACCATTTTTTGAAGTCGTCACCTGTCGTCACTATATCCTCCGTCACTATTGTAGTAGTGACGACTTTTGAAAAGTTTTCACAATTACTCACTACTTTGTGACAATATTTACTTTCATTACAAGTAGTATTTGAGTGATAACGATAGTTGTCACAATAAATGTATAATTTGTGACCAAATATGTTATTACAAAATATTGTTCTAGTGACAACTAAAATCGTGGCAATTAATTATTTTATTGTGACAACACTTTAGTCACAATAGTTGTACTTATTTGTGAGAATTGTTCTTGACGCAAAAAGATTATTAGTGACCAAAAAGTTGTATCAATAATTACTTTGTTGTGAGAACAATCATGGTAACAAATGTTGTATTTATTTGTGACAATAGAAGTTGACTCTAAAACACTCATTAGTGGTAACTAAAGTCATACAACAATTCAATTTCTTGTAACCATCATCTTCGTCACTAATATCTTTGAAAATAGTGGCAGCGTATTTGTCATTAAAAACTAAAAATTAGTTGCGAAATTTGTGTCACTAAAATTAGTTGAAATAGTGTCACTATTGTCAATCTTAATGTTTTTATAAGTGACCATTACAGGGTCACAATTATTTTTTCAAATAATACTAGCCAAATGCACAAAATATAAAATTAATTATTTCAAAATCTTGTCATAATTAAATATTTTAATTTAATTATTATTTGGAATAAAATAATGCATGTATTCAACAAATGTTACTCGTTAAATTAAAAAACATATATATAAAAAAGACATCATTGTCTAACAAATATACTTTGTAAGAAATACAACTGAATTCAAATAAAAACGTTTAAAAATAAAATGTCTTGATTATTCTTCACTTGAGGTAGTTGATGGAGATGCATTGCTTAGGATATTTTGAAGTCCTTGATTGCTTGCTAAGTGAGCAAAAATTTACTTGATTTCAGCAGCTTGTTTCTCTAAAGCTGTTTGTGCGATTTCTTTAAATTTTGCAACTTCTTCTTCTAAATTCTTTTCACGCTTCTTTGAAGCTTCTATTTCTGCTTGAAGAAGAATCTTCTCTTGGGCTTTTGAAGTTATCCCCTTAAGACCTAAACCACGTACATAGCTTGACTTTCTTTTTAATACCAAGTCAAAATGCTCAACAAGTGGTAGAGGTGCAGCTGAAATCTTTTCTTTATTCTTCTCTCCCTCTTCTTGAAGTTTATTCTACAATTAAAATAAATATTAATAATTAAGTAAACTAATTTAAGAAATGTCACAACATTTATATGACTATATTTTTCATACCATGATTTCTTCTCCATTTGGAACGGACCATGTTCCATTAGATTTTTTTCTTGATGTCTTCCAAACTTCAACAGCATCTGGCCATTCATTAGAATCTTTGTCTTTCTGTAAAATAGAGAATAAAGATAACAAATAGAAATAATTAACTACAAATTTTATTCATGAAAAATCATGACTTCAATTTTTATTAAAAACAATTTTGATCTCTTGATTTCCTCTAAAAAATCATCATATGCAATTTGTACAATTGACTTTGTACCACTAACGTAACTGATTTGATCTCTTGATTTCCTCTATTATTTTTGTTTCTTTCGCTTTGGTCTTATATATATAAAAAGTTATATTAATAAAAAAAATTAAGTAGAACAGAATCAAGAGACATATAACACCACAAATTGGGCAACAATATCTACCAATTAAAATTATAATATAAAATAATTATAAATTCAAATTACCTTAAACTTTTGAGTCTCTCATTTGTTTTCAATTAGCCATCTCCAATCATCTTCATTGACATCATTTGGACAATCTTTAAATTTTAGATAGCTCTTACGTAAAAGATAATGTCTATTTTTATATTGTAATTGTACTTGGTTCATGACATGAAGTTGCACATCATTCGACAAATTAAATTTGTCCTGCAAGTCATATATAAAAGCATATAAATTCATTAATATGAACAAGTAATTCTAACTTTATTCGAAACCTAATATAATATTGCATTTTTTAAAGTTTTAGTCTTACATTTAAAAATACCCACATTGTATTGACATCGTCGTTAGGAATCTCTTTCCAACTAGAGACGCGAAGTGGTGCAAATTGCCGAATGCACATAGTCACTTCAGCATTGAACAAATTAGCATCTTTACCACAAACGTTATGGTATGGTGGAGGAAATAGAATACATATTTCTTCGCCTCTAGCTTTTTTCTTGGCAAGTCCTGTATTGATTCTTCTCCCTCGACCACATTTTTTAATTTTATCGTTTCCTACAGTAAAATTAAAAAAAAAACAATATATAAGTATACAATATTATATATAAAAATAAGATTAAATTTTAAACTCAAAAACATTAAACAATCACATCACCTGTGCCACCAATAACATGTTCTTCTACTGTAGGTGTAATGTTTGATGCTTCAACTATTCCCGTTGAGTTGTTGATTAGAAACTTCATTGTTTTGAGTCTCGTCCACCACATTAGTAATATGCTTATCATTTAAAATTATTCTTGATCTCAATCTTTTATTACGGAGATGTTATTTTACTTGGAAATTGGAGAATAAAAAGTATTTTTTTTTCAACTCCCATATTGGAGAACACTTGAATTACGGCATAATCTAGATGTCATGCATATTGAAAAGAATGTGTGTGATAACATAATTGGAACTTTATTGAACATTGAGGGGAAAACAAAGGATACTATACACACTCGTTTGGATTTAGAATTACTGAGTATACGTCTTGAGCTTCATGCAACTCCCACAAGTAATGGCAAGTATGTGATCTAATACACTATCTAAAGAAGAAAAACGAAGATTTTTTCAATTCTTAAATGATCTAAAGGTTCCAGATGACTATTCATCTAATATATCTCGATGTGTAAAAATCACTGAATGTAAAATTTTTGGATTGAAATGTCATGATTGTCATGTGATTTTACATAAATATCTCCCTTTGGCTATACATAGTTTGCTAGGTAAAGAGGTATGTGAAGCTTTAATTGAGTTGTGCACATATTTTAGAGAGTTATGTGCTAAAGTTTTGCGTATTGATGATTTGAAGAGACTTGAAACATCAATTCCTTTTACACTTTGTAAGTTAGAAAAGATATTTTCTCCCTCATTTTTTGACAAAATGGTGCATTTAACAATTCATCTTGTGACTGAAGCTAAACTTGGTGGGCCCGTACAATTTTGATGGATGTATCCAATAGAACGATATTTGCGTACACTGAAGTCATATGTGAGAAACAAGGCACGACCAGATGGATCAATTGCTGAGGCTTATATTGTGCAAGAATGCATGCATTTTTGTTCTAGATATTTGCATGGATCTAAAACTACATTGAATCGTGTTGGGAGAAACTATGAGGGAAGTGATGTCTCCTCTCATTCTGGGTTACAAGTTTTTTCACAAGTTAGTAAGCCTTTGCTTGGAAAAAAATATGATGAGTTGACCTTAACTGAATTGGCCGAAGCAAGAATGTATGTGCTAGAAAATTGTGAAGAAGTTAGAGAGTTTGCCAAATAAGTTTCCTTAATTTCCAAGTTAGTCACTATATATATATATATATATATATATATATATATATATATATATATATATATATATATATATATATATATATATATATATACAAACTTGTGGACAAATATAAGCCATTAGATTAGATGAGATTAATGGTTTGGATGTAATATGCAATAATTCACGCCAGCCTAACATAGCATGTGATAAGGGCAAATCAGACAAATTGATTAAATCCTAATTAAGGTTAAAACACAATTACACTACTCTGCCTAAATTAAAGGAGTTTAATTACAGTATAATTAGACATCCTCCTTCAAATAGAGCACTCCCATTCCGGCACCAAAAACCAGCAAAACCCATACCATCGTGCAAAAGAAGAGACACCGGCGCAATTTGAAGGAGACGGCCATGGAGAACAGCCCGTGCACAGCATTCCCAGGTAAGCCCCGAAATACGATTATTTATAGAGCAAAGCACACCGTGCTTAGAATTTGAAAAATATGAGCATAAGTGTATTCATGAATAAGAAGCTGTTACTGTTTGAAATATATAGGGTTCCATTAACGTGCTTTGTCATTGAACGGTATGAGCAAGGGTGAATTCATGAATTAGAAGATATTACTGTTTGAAATATATACGGTTGCATTACCGTGGTTATTTGTTGAAAAGTATGAGCATAACTGTATTAGTGAATAGGAAGCTATTACTGTCTGAAATATATAAAAATTTAGCGGGAAAACCCAGTGCAAATAGCAGTTACGGGAAACCCTACATAAGCACACTAGATTAAAACTGTGAGCACACGAGAGTTGCATAAATTGAAGCACTAAGCACAAAGTCAAATGGTGACATGCACATATAAAAAAAAAAACCTGTGTACTTACAGTGCATATGTTGGGACATGTGAGCACACGAAAATGGAAAGTCGGGCACACAGTAGCACAGTATTAAACCAAGCATGCACATAACATAGACCCCAAATTGCAACACAATTACACAGTGAAGCACATCATTTCATTACTCCACGAAAACTGAAATATATAATTGTTATGTTGAGCAGGTGACGCCCACTGTGCACAGCACGTAATGGAATGCGAAATGGAAATACATGAGGATGGAACAAAATACTGGACACCACCAATAACAAAAGAAAAAACACCGTTCGAAGGACAACGATTCAAAACAGTTGAGGATGGAATTCAATTCTACGAGGAGTATGCTAAGGTGGCCGGATTTGATGTTAGGCATGGATCAAAACGCAAGAATCGATTCGGGCAAGTGTCAATAAAATACATGCTGTGCTCACGCGAGGGTTACAAGGCTGAACGGAAGGAACCCAACAATAGCTCAACAGTAAAGCAGAGACGGCGGAGAGTGTCCAACAGGATAGGCTGTAAGGCACGCATGGTAATGACAAAGAGTGACAAAGGCGGATATAAAGTACATGCAATCCAACTAAGACATACCCATTGTTTATGCTCAGATGCGGCTAAACCTTTTTTAAAGATAAATAGGCAACTTGACATCGGCCACAAAACCTTTTTGGCTCACTGTGCAAAGGCAAATATCGGACCCACAAAAGCTTTCAGATTGTTCAAAGAGATGGTGGGGAGTTTTACAGATGTAGGAGCAACATGCATCGACTTTTGCAATTTTAGACGGGACCTATTGGCCTATATAGCTGAGGCCGACGCCCAAATGGTGATAGAAGACATGTTCAAAAGAAAAGAGGATAACCCGGACTTCTATTTTGATTTCGACATAGACGAAGAAGCACAATTAACAAGGTTATTCTGGGCGGACGCCGAATGTCGAAGGAATTATGCATATTACGGCGATGTCATGTCATTCGACGCCACATACAGTACAAACAGGTAGACATCGTATTAGCTTTTAAATATTTTGACCGCCTACTGAGCATACGATGTATACATGGTGTGCGCGGTGAACAGCAAAGAGGGGGTAAAGGGCGTGCTGAACATTGAAAATCACCGTGCGCACCAGCGTGCAGAATATTAGTAGGCAGTTTACTATAAGTATGGTTAAAACTAATTACAATCATGTTTATACTGCAGGTACAAGTTAGTGTTCATCCCTTTCACAGGGGTTGATAACCACAAAAGGTGCATAACATTCGGGGCCGGGTTGATTGCGAAAGAAAATGTAGAGTCATATGAGTGGCTAGTCACGAAGTTCAAAACTGCAATGGAATACACACCAAGATGTACTACAACTGACCAAGATCCATCACTAAAAATAGTAGTACCACACATTATGCCAACAACAAGGCATAGATTCTGTATGTGGCACATCATGTCAAAAGTTGGGGAGAAGGTGGCTGTTGCATTGTTGCACAACGCAAACTTCAAAAAGGAACTAAATAACACCGTATGGGATGACACATTAACGGTTGATGAATTTGAGCGAAGATGGACAACACTAATGAGGAACTACAATCTTGAAGAACACCGGTGGTTTGCCCAACTGTACGATGCACGTGCATCGTGGATACCTGCATACTTCAATGACTTACCGATGGGAGGTCTACTAAGGACCACATCACGGTCAGAATCAGAAAACAACTACTTTGGTAAATTTACAAACCACCATTGCAGCTTGGTAGAATTTATGGCATAATACAACAGTGCCATTGGAGAACAAAGGCATAGACAATCAAAACTCAACGCAGAAAATGAAGGTTCGTACCCTGAAACTAAAACCCCTCTGAGTATTGAAAAGCACGCTGCTAGAGTTTACACCGTTAATATATTCTATGAATTCCAACAAGAGGTATGGGATGCCAGCTTCAACTGCCACATTACCGACAAGAATAACGTAGGTGACATATGGACTTACAAAGTTGAAGAAACTGGTGGAAGAATGTTTGAAGTAACAGAAATCCCAATCACGAAGCTACTAGAGTGTGCATGCAAGAAATTCAATCGTGTCGGTATACTCTGCAAGCATGTGCTACAAGTGATGAAGACAAAAGGGTATGAAAAAATCCCACAACAGTATATCGTCCCACGATGGACACGAGACGCATGTGCACACCCAATATATGATGTCCCATGGGCAAAAAGAACAACCAAATCCAAGGCAAATGAAACAACAAAAGTTGCAAATCAACTATGGAATGAATTCTACAACTGCATGAGATTAGTGAATGGTTGGCCAGAAAAGATGGACCAAATGTTGGCAACATTGCAACAACTCAAGAAGGACCTAGAAAACGAAAGGCAACAAACACAAGAGGGTCTGAACAATGAATCCGTGTTTGAAAGACTAGTCGGATCAAGCAAACCGAGCGACATACAAATAAAACCCCCCCAAGTTGCAAAGAACAAAGGGAGTGGGAAGAGACTCAAAAGCAACCGAGATTGTAGTAGTTGTTAAGAAGTTGTTGTTAAGACAAAGCCTCGTGATTTCTATGATCTCCCTCCCTGATGATGATGTAGGAGATGAACCGTGTCAGGAAAACAAAAATTTTGGCTTTACCATTCAAGGTTCTAATTTGGAAGATAATGATGATGTTATGGTATTGCATAGGCCTGATTTGGATGCTGCAACTATTGAAGTAAGTGCATCAAATGTTCATACCATGAGTATCGAAG
Source organism: Ipomoea nil (assembly GCF_001879475.1). Taxonomy (NCBI): domain Eukaryota; kingdom Viridiplantae; phylum Streptophyta; class Magnoliopsida; order Solanales; family Convolvulaceae; genus Ipomoea; species Ipomoea nil. The sequence goes on from NW_017618572.1 coordinate 6,051,442, forward strand.
AAGATGAAATTGATAGTGATGAAGATGTTTTTATTAATGATGATGATGAGATTCCAACAGCTGAAGATGAGGAAGATGGCGGTGATCATGATGATGATTGAGTACTATATGAATTTGTATTTATAACTTTTGAATTCTTTACTATTTATATTTTGAGTTTGAATGATTAATTTTAATAAATCATTTTCAAATATATTGTTGGTACTAAACATATACATGTTATTTTCAAAAAAAAAAAAAAAAATTGATATGATAAATTAGTAAAATAAGTGATAGTAAACTTATCTATCACATAAGAACGTCTAAAAATGAGTGATTGTAAAATGTATTTTCACAATTACATTCATTTCACACAATATCCATCTATTTAACTATATTGACGAAGTCATTCTAACAACTAATAACTCATCACAATTATAATAAATTAGTGACAAAAAATAAATCAACACAATTATTGTCCATTTAGTAATTTTTGTTACGTAATTATAGAGCGTCACAAATATTTGTAACAATTTCATCACAAAAAATGACAATATTAGTGACAACAATATTTTTTCTCACTATTGTTTATCATTTCTAATGGTACTAACCAATTTTACTTTTATTGACAAAAAACGCTGTCACGAATATTATCAACAAGAGTGACCAACAATTATTTGTCACAAAAAGTACAACAATTTGTGTCAACATTATATTTTGTCACAATTATATTCATTCCCGCCATAATTATAATGTCTCCAAAATAAACATACATTTAGTGACAACAAATAGTGACAACGCATGTTACGACACTATTATTCTAGTAATAGTGACAACTTATTCGCAACAAATACTTACTCGTCACAGTTACCATGTTAGCTGTGACAAAAAAAAAAAAAAAAAAAAAAAAAAAAAAAAAAAAAAAAAGTTATCACAATTACACCACACAATAGTGGCGAATTATTTTTTTGGTCACAAAAAGGGTATTATTTGTGACTAAATTACGGAGTATCACAAAAGATTCGTCACTAAATGTCATTATCCTTTTTTTTTTGAAAGTTACTGGCTCTATTATACATTGTAGTATCTGTTCATACGCCTCCACTGAGACTCGAACTCATAATCTTCCAAATGGAAGTTCAACCCAGGTACCATTAGACCACATAGTCTTGGTAATGTCATTATTCTTGTAGTGCCTATTTATAGTAGCTACTCCTAACAGATTCGTCAATAACAAAGCTATTCTTAATCAAACTAGAACTATAAAATCTTCAACAACAAATCCCCTTAGAACTAGTATTCTTCAATAACTATTCTCTTAGGACTGGTATTCCTTTATAGAACTAAAATTCTTTTTGCACATAACTTTGACAAAATACTTTGAGTCAACACTTGCGTTGATGAATCTTCCTATCATTTGTTTGTACAGTGTCATAAAGTGAAGGTTGTCTGGACAAAATTTGGATTGCCATCTGTAACGCATGTAGTTGGGGATGTAGCGGACTGGTTCTCATCTTGTATGAATGTCTACAACCCAGATCTTGTATATGTAGTTTTGCAATGGTCTGCTGGGGATTGTGGAAGAGCAGGAATGACTTCCTATGGAATGGCATAACTTTTGAAATGGATGCAATGTTACACGGGGCTATTTCATTTTGGCACGGCTGGAAGAATGCTAAAGTTACAGTGCATGGGGTTGCTAATCCATCGGCCAGCGACGTACCATCTCATGTTGTACGGTGGAGGAAACCCTCTTCAGGGAGGTTGAAGGTAAACACGGATGCAGCTTTTGATTATGCTAATAATTCTATGGGAATGGGCTGTGTCCTAAGGGATGAGGAGGGTATAAGTTTATCGCTGCCAAGGGAATTAACCTACACGGTTGTTTCAGTGTGAATGAAGCTGAGGCATACTGTATTCGGGAAGCTCTGAGTTGGTTAAAGGACTTGGGTTTGGGCAACGTGGACGTTGAAACAGATGCTCAAACAGTTTTTCATGCTATTACTTCAGTTCCTTTTTACTCAACTTTTGATATTTTAGTTGCTGACATTAAAGAATCTACATCTATGTTAAGTAATGTAGTTTTCCACTTTGTAAAGCGATATGCATGCGAATCGTGCTGTCCACTTTGTTGCAAGGGAAGCCGTTTCTGTATCAGGTTGCGGGGAATGGGTTGATATCCCGCTCCATTTTCTTGTCGATTATTTATCCGTTGATTCAATGAATTAAGTCTTTTCCTTCAAAAAAAAAAACAAAAAACAAAAAACAAACATGTGTTGTGTGCAATATCTTTATTTCAAGCTTAATCTTTTACATTAATTTTATATTTTATAATTAGATGATGCCCATTTTTTTAGACTAATCCTAAGTTCAAGGACCTGATCCATAGAGCAACGCACTACAGAGGTAAATCATGAGTCGCACAATAAGTTCACCGATTAGACCATAGTTTTCATGCGTGCAAAAGGGATCCAATTCACACATTCTAGCCACTTTCAATCGTGACGTCAAGTCAGGCGAAAAATCACTACACTAAACTCCGAGTATCCGAGGGGCTTACATTAATTTTTTCATTTCTCAGTTTGGTGCTATATAAATTGTCACCAATAGTTATTACGTGGACCGTGGACCGTGGACCACACAGCTGTGTGGACTCTGGTCCAAAAACGACGCCGTTTCACGCAATTTTTTTTCACGCGACCCGCTGCAACACACATTTTATAAATCATAATGTACATTATTCTAGTTCATAAAATACATTATTCTAACTCAAAATACATTATCTTACCTCAAAAGTTTTATTACTCTGACATATAAAGTACATTATTTTAACACATAAAGTACATCATTCTAACACATAATGTACATTATTCTAAGACATAAAGTACATTATTCTACCTCATAATATTCAACGACATCATTTTAAACGGTGTGATCTACCTCATAATATTCAATGACATTATTTTGAACCGTGATCCACACCGCTGTATAATTTGTCAATTGTCACACCCGGGGCCAACGTTGTAAACAAAAAATTTAAAAATGGTGAAGGCCGTAACATTTTAACAATGCACGTTTCTAGTCCGGACAATAGAGGGTCCGTAAAATGTGGTCCATGGAAATGCCATGTTAGTTTTGTCTGCTTCCATATAAATTTGTCCCACTTCCATCTCCAACAATTATCATGCCTTCCAGCTAAACAACTCATCAATATTTGCCCTTCCCGCAATTTTTTACGTCATTAATAATTTTAACCTTTCGTTTTTGCATTAGTATTTAGTATCTTTATTGTAGGAAAAAAAATTAAGATTTAACAACTTTCTCTCCTAAAATTTTTATTTTCAATTGTGACATGTTGTCTTTACTTTTTATTCTGTTAAAAGCTTAATAGCTTATCAATACTCATTTGTGACACATTTATCAATTGCTGAATAATGAGAGTGGTATTCCTTCCAAGCAAATTTGAAAACCATATATATAAAAACAGCCAAAAAGGCATAATCTTTACAGGGGAATTGAGGGATTCAGATAGAATCAATGGAGTTTGCAAATGAATCAAGAATATTTCTCAAAATTTTAGGTATCAAATAACTTTAAAAGAAAAAATAAAAAGTAGGTGGTCGGTGGTCCTTATAATCCCACTACAATCATGAACTTGGGGAAGAAGTGGGTGGACATCCAATAAAGATCCAAAAGGCAAGAAATATATAACCTCTTTCTTTATAGACTAGCTATCACTTTTTTCCTTTCATTTTTTATTTTTTACATTTTTTTTAATACTAGTATTCACATCATGTAAAATTATATTAATAATTCAGTCGAATCTTGATCAAACTTCATTAAAAACATTTCGCTCAAGAACATTTAGGGTGTGTTTGGTTAACCATTGAGATCAGAATGGTAATGAGAATCAAATACTTAATAATGATAATGAGTTTAAGTAGAAAGATTCTCTTTGTTTGGTAATAAATAGGAGTTTGAATCAAAATAAATAAATAACTAATTAAAATTAAATAAATAAATATACAATATATATATATATATATATATATATATATATATATATATGTGTGTGTGTGTGTGTGTGTGTGTGTGTGTGTAGATATATATATATATATATATATATATATATATATATATATATATATATATTAAAATTTCATATTTAATGCATGAACAATGAGTGATGAGTTATTATTATATTTTTCTTCTTTCCCATTTTTGTTCAAAAGTAGGTGAGGAAAAGGGTGATGGGTTTTATAATTACTTAAAGAATTTAAATTCAATAATAGGATAACAAAAGTAGGCAAATAAACATTAGTAATATGCATCAAATCCCATATTAAAGTACAAAAGTCTCCAACCTAACACAACTCTTTTTTTTTTTTTTTTTTTTTTTAATACTTTTCTGCCTATTTTTCCACTTGAATTGTCTTGCCTCTCCACTAAAAATAATGTTAGTGTCCTAGTTGTGCCAACTAACGGTTGTTGAAAGAATCTTTAGCCACATATGTCCCATAGCCACCAATAATTCATTAATAGGACAAAATTTTGTTATTTCGGCCTATAGTCTTTCTCCTCATTGAGCAAAGAAACAAAAACTTGATCCATTATAATAAAGTGATTTTTTTTAAAGAATTTGTGAGGTCGTAGGGTTAAACGGGACACATAATAATAACAACAAGGGAAAATACCCACATAATTATATTGATATTTTAATCTTTTGCTAATAAAATTTGAATTTTGCATCATGCCTTGTATAAATATATGTAATTGTTGGGCGGAGGCCGGTAAAGGGTAAAGGCCAAGTCCAGACCCAGCGTTTTGAAAATGTGATGATAGTGTATAAGAAAATAAAGTTTTACCTTCGCTACGAGCTATAATTTTTTGTGTGAATAGTAAGCGTTTGATCCTAACAAGTAGTATCAGAGCTAGAGCTAGATAATGTCATTAAGTAGACCCCAATCATATCGCCCCTAGCAGTTTTGCTGGACTACCAAAACGTAACAATGGAAGGCCTAACTACGATCTTAGCCATTAGGTAATTAATCTTTTCTATCCACCATAGTTGATCATTAGAGAATTGAAAGACATCACATTATATTTTCTAGTTATTATCATCCTACGCCATCTAAGTTCTAGATTCCAACATCTATATATGTTAGATCCTAAAATCAGGGTACCTAGTAGCAAGCATAAATGCAAGCCCAAAGCTCCAATAACAATGTTGATTGAGAAGTAATGACACATTAATTATTATCTTGGTGGCGTAAAAGTCAAAAATATTACAATTGTAGAATGAATTGAGTATTAATTTGATAAAGTCTCACTATTATCAATGTGAATTGCTTCTTTCCCTAAGGAATGGAGATATATACTCGTCAAAAGGAAAAAAAAAAAAAAGTTCACATAGAAGAGTAAAAGCTACTCCCTCCGTCCCGAATTGGTTGTCTCATTTACTTTTTGCACGCTTTTTAAGGAATTAAAGTAAATGTGATGTATTTTCTAATTATGCCCTTCACTTTTTCACTTTTGGGAATAAAAGCAAAAGTCATAAGGGTAATTTGGAAAAAAGTAGAATGATGGTGATGTTCAATTTTGGAAAGAGGACAACATTTTGGGACAAACTAAAAGGGAAAGGAAGACATGCAAAATGGCACAGAGGGAGTACTATTTATACATGGACTACAGTAGCCATAGCCAATGGGGGTAAGCAAGGTGGTCTAGTTCTTGTTGAGCATGACTTCGCAAGCTTATCCCTTTTCTCCCACCGCCTATACACGCTTTGGCTTTCTTCTCAGTTGACGTGTGGCCATGGTCCTTATTCTCCTTTGTGTCAGATTGCTAGATTCATAGGCTCTTTGAAATAATATATGAATAGATAGATGGTTTATAATATTTCAGTTGTTGGGCCTATCATGATGCCATAACTCCAAGTCTCCCACAATCTATTTAAAGAAAATCTCATGAAAGTTGATAGGAATATTTTTGTAATAAAGTTTTGATGAGCTAAATGTACTTTAAATTCCTTTAGAATTTAGGTCTTAGTATAAGCATCATAATTCAGAATATCAAGTCAGTATGTAAAGAAAAATCTATCACATGAAAAACAAAATTAATTGGGAAAATTAATTTTGATCCTACAAATATTCATCTGGAACAGAAGTACTAAACAATGGCGTTACAAAGAATAACGGGATGAGCTTAATGGTGAAATGGTAGAAGTTCTTATATATAATGATCACACCTGAGATTGATTCCTTCTAAGAACTTATTTTTTATAAGCCGGATTTCAGAAAGAAGCACAATGTCTCAAAAAGAAGCACAATCCCTCAAGTCAAACAAGCACAATGTGCTAAAGTCAAAGAAGCAAGATCTGATTTTTAAGCACAATGCGTCTCAAAAAAAAAGCAAGATGTGACAAACAAGCAAGATGATCAGAAATTATATAAATTCGAAAGAATTTATGATGAGTCATCTCACATGTCACAACAATCCAAATTGCCTGAAGATATGATCAGAACGGTGGAAAATTTATGAAGGCATGGATAAAAGACCTTATCCTAGAAATAAATTTTACCAGAAGAACTTATTGCAAAGAGACGTTGGAACTTCAAAATAGACAAAGAAAATAATATTTTAGAAACAACTTGAAAATCAAGTTGAAATAAAATATTATCTTGTCAGGCAAGTTGACAATCAAATCAAAATTGAAGACCTACTATTGTCAACAATATCAGGCTATGAAGATTCAAAATTCAAATATCAAATTATCCCACTCCAACGGATATATTTGGTTTTCTATAAAAAGGCCATGAAGACTTGAAGAAGAAAGACGAGATAAGAGGTGAATATAAAAATACAAGAGAACACACGGGTGAACAAGTGCAAGTGCTAAATATTCATTGAGATATCTAGAAGAGAGACTTAGTCTGAATAGTCTCAAATTTAGTTGGAGAGAGATACAATTACCTTTGTATTTGTAATTGTAAAAAGAGTATAGCTGTGTGCAAAATACTCTAGTGAGTGTAGCTGTGTGCAAAACACTTAGTTGGCGTTGAGTATAGCTATGTGCGAAATACTCGGAGTTGAGTGTAGCTGTGCGCGAGACACTCGGAGTTGGGTGTAGCTGTGTGCAAGACATCCGGAAGAAGTGCTTATGTAGCGCTTATTCACTATTGTAACTGTGTGTGGAAAATAGTGAATTACTCCTAGAAGTGAATGGAGTAAAGTGGACTAGGAAGATTACGCCACTTCCGAACCACTATAAATTGTCTCTCTCATTTACATACCGCACTTACATAATTCGCTCTATTTATTTATCATCCGACTAACCCGTTTACTATTCACAGTCTATCTCAATCTTTCGGGTTTAGTGTGTTTTCACGTATGCATGTAACTCAAACTTTCCATGCTTAATATTTGAATTATTCTAAGCAAGTTTGACGTGTTGCATGTGACATTTATCATACGGTTGACGTGACACGAAATATTGTTTATAATCTTGAATATTATTATTAAATTAAATATTGAGTGCATCATCTCCTTTAAATATTTAAGATATTCATATCATCTTGAGCTTATCTTATATGTGCATGTGATTAAATTCATTGATTGGGCATAACTCTTTATACTTATTTATTCCGCTGTGCAGTTCAAGTTCAATACTACTCTATTTACTTGTTACTTAGAGTTGAAGTTACCAAAGAGTTATTTAATTTAGAAAAATTTTAAAAGTCTATTCACCCCCCCCCCCCCCCACTAAAAAAATTTTAAAAGTCTATTCACCCCCCCCCCCCCCCCCCCCCACCCCTCTAGACTTTTACCACCCTATCGGGACCAACAAAAGTTCTTTTAAATGAACAATTATTGGTAAATTCTCTCACTGCAATATAGGGTTTCTCTCTACCTCCCCGGTATCTAGCTAGGGTTTTTCCACATAGCTTTCCCACGTAAATTCTTACCTTTCTCGTTACTACTTCTCAACGACGCCAGCTGTTGGCAAGCATGGATGTCTAACGGATGATTGATGGTTGTGTTAGAATTCGTTTGGAAGAAGGGGAGGCAGGTGTTTGAATTGGTGCGAGTGATCCGAAGGCGACAGTCGCAGCTGCTATGGTGTCTGTGGCGTCTTTTCTTACCGACAGAACGATCAAAACGGATGTCATGAAGCAGGTTATGGTGTCTGTTTAGCGGCTTCTCTGTGGAGTGCAGATTTTTGAAGTCATGCCGAACTTGTTAGTTTATGTTTACCTTCTTCGACGAAACGGACATGCAAAGAGTCATGGAGCAGGGTCCTTGGTTCTTTCAGAACTTAGCATTGGTATGCAAACAGGTTCGAGATGGCGAACACCCAACACAGGTCTTGCTAAACACCATAGACATGTGGATCCAGGTTCAGGATCTTCCGATGGGCTACTACACATATGTGGTGTTAGAGCAAGTTGGTGGTTATATAGGATTAGTGGTGAAACTTGATGACAAAAACTTTACAGGCCCATTGGAGAAGCTTGTATCATATGAGAATAACAATTGATGTGGTTAAGCCACTGAAAAGGAGAATGAAACTGATCAAGAGGGACAACACCTGGGTTTGGGTTATAACTTATTAAAGTATGAGCGTTTGCATATGTTTTGTTTTTTCTGTGATAGGTTGGGGCACACAGACAAATTTTGTATGGATGCTAGGTTGTCGGGTGTGAAACCTGAGGCTTAGCCGTATGGTTCTTGGCTAAAGGCTGGGGGGTAAAGAAGGTTGGTGAGTGATGGTTGGTGATGGATGGTCGGGCGAGGGAGGATAAGGAGGCCCTGTCAAGTTCACGTCTGAACGGGTTAAGTGACAGTAGGGATGGCCTAGTGAAGCAAGGGAGATAGACAGTGGGGCAGTACGAGTGTTGGACCTAAACGTAGGAGAGGAAGTGGTGATGTGGACGGAGGTCGTTCGTTCGAGAATAGGGGTCATGGAAGAATTGTTGCGTTCGATTCCCATGCATGCAAGATGGCTTAGATCTTTCTTTATTGGCGTGCTCTAGTTCCCAAACCCACCCGTGCCAATGAGTACCCTAAGCCGTATGTCACTGTAGTAGATATCGTTGGCAATTTTGTACAATGGCCTATGCGGCTATGCATTTAGTGATTTTGGATGAGGTATGCATTCTTATATTTAGTTATTAAGTTAGTTTTCGTTGTTTATATTTAAAATGTTAGTATAATTACAATTTTATATTTGTAGAGTTCACCAAACAAAATAAGAAAACAAGAGATCAAAGTGGTGATCTATCTGCTACTAGTACACGACATCCCATTGTTGGTGATCTGATATGTCTTACATCACTTGGGGGACAATTGCAAGTACCTAGTCAGTTTGTTGACATCATTTCCACTTGATAAAGACTACATTAATTTGGCGATAGATGAGACAATCTTCCATCACACAAACACGCGTTCTATTTCTGTGATGATCGATGATATAAAGGATTTGATGACCATGAATTGGCTTGACGTCTCAATCATACAGTTGTTTATATTGTAAGTTTTTTTATAATTATTCTTGTGTTATATATATATATATATATATATATATATATATATATATATATATATATATATTTGTTTTTTATATTTATTGAAATTTCTTATTATTTGTTAATTTTCAGATTTCTTAATCGGTTGTGCAATCAATTTCAAGTCACATTAATCAGATTTGTCTGTCCGACTCAGATTTCAAAGTATATGCTTAAACAGAATGTTCCCGTTGTTACGTCATATTTCATCCACATCATAGAGCAGAACAAAGATAAACAATTTATTTTAGCATCATATCATTAAAAGTAAGAAACTTGTTCTTTTATTTTACTAATATAACTTAATAACTTTATTTAATTTGAAGTATTAGATATTAAATTTTTAATATGTATGTATGTTTTTTAAATGTAGATCTCATTGATTACTTTTGGTGATCTACATATGCTCAATAAGGGTATATGTCTTGTGATCGCATCATTGAAAGTAAAGCTACTCTAAATTTGTAAGTAAATAGCTTATTATTAATATAAGTATTTTAGCTTCTATTATATTATTTATAAATTTTTATGTATGTTTATAATTAATATAGGGCATTTCGCTCTGTTCCTATAAATGGACGGATTAGGAACGTAACATCAATTGGAAGTAATGCAAAGTATGTATGAAAATTGAATTAAAGTTTTAGTGTGATATTTTGAATTACAATAAATTGTTTAAATTACTAATATATATATATATATATATATATATATATATAGGGACGCACTCAGGTGCGAATAAATGCCTAGGAAGGAAATGCGAACGAATCAGCGCGCGACACATGTCCAGATCTAATAACTTAAAAAAAACGCGGTGGCATTTTCGTAAATAATTGAACATCGAAGTGCAAGTAAAATCTCTTATAAGTGCACATATTTTCACCTATAAGTGCATGTAATTTTGCCTTGTTAGCATTCACTTTCCGCAACCATTCATGCACCTGGGTGTGCTTATAACTATATGTGCAACTATTTATCACTATAGGTGCAACTACTTATAACTATAGGTGCACCTACTTTCACCTATAAGTGCATGTAATTTTGCCTTGTTAACATTCATTGATCTGAGTTCAGCGGGTAGTAATACTCCTGAAAACCACTCGCAAACATTCATACACCTAGATGCAACTACTTATACCTATGTGTGCAACTACTTAGAACAATAGGTGCAACTACTTAGAACTATAAGTGCAACTAAGTATTGATGCTCAGTGTAAATTTTTACTTGCACCTATAATACATTTTACATGCACTTGTAATACATTTTACTTGCACTTCGATGTTCAATTATTTACGAAAATGCCACCGCGTTTTTTTTTAAAAATCAGTGTTTCTCATCCATTAGATCTTGACACGTGGACGAACAGAATCCATTCTTATTTCGCGCCTGGGCGAGCCGTTCGCATCCGAGTGCAAGTCTATATATATATATATATATATATATATATATATATATATATATATATATATATATATATATATGTATGTATGTATGTATGTATGTATGTATGTATGTATGTATGTATGTATGTATGTATGTATGTATGTATGTATGTATGTATGTATGTATGTATGTATGTATTTTGTAGTGCCTGATACGACCAGGAGATGTTGAGTGTGGATATTATGTCATGCCATACATGTTTGATATCATGACAAAATATTCATCTATTGATTGTTTGGATAAAGTAAGTGAATTTAAATAGAACGTAACTATGTATAGTCAAATTATATTTTATTAATTAACATATTTAATAATTTTATTAATTAAATTATTTTGTAGGCATTTGAAAGCAATAGTCCGTACTCTGTCAACAACATAAGTGAAATTCGAGAGCAATGGGCAAAATACTCCTTGGAATAGTGCATGTAACTTTTGTTTTTGATTTGATAAATTATTATTGTGTAAAAAATATTGAATTGATATAAAGTATTGTGTTGATGATATTATTGTATTAACAGTGTATTGATGATAATATTGTGTTAGTTTAATTTGATAGTATGTGGTAGTTAATTAGATAGTATTTGTGTTGATGACAATATTGTGTTACTATATAGTGTGTTGATAGATAAATTATATTGTGTTGAACTATTTGATATGGATTTTAAGTTGTAACAGGTACACGAATTAAAAATAAATTAGGGATTTTAATTAAAATAAATAAAATATTTTTTTAAAAAAAAATATAATCATTCGTGACTGTTCCTAGGGAACGGTTGCCGATGACTTATGAAAGAAAATAAATAAATACCATCCGCGATCGTTCTTAGAGAATAACAGTCGCGAATGAGTTACGAAAAAAAATCCGCAACTGTTCTCAGACGCATCTTTCTGCGACTATTTTCACAATAATCGCGAGAAGTCTTGAACTTTTCGCGACCTTAACATCCACGACTGTTGTATAATAATTACAAAAAATCCTTTAAAACAGTAGTAGATGTGCATTTATCTACTAGTGTACGTAACTATTTCGAGCTTATCACACTAAAGCTCTCAAGTAAGACAAATAGCTTTCTTGGATACATGTGGAAGTGGAACTTTGGGAAGCTTGTGGGAAGAAGCTAGGATCCACAAAACACATCTCATACGACTCTCCATTAGTGGACTGTGGACCGAATATCCTACAAATTTATGTGCAAAAATTATCAAATAATTTTAAAGCTTATTTAACTTTTATTTTTAGTATACGATGTATTCATATTTTTAAGGTTAATTTTTAATATATTATCTAAAAATAAAATTTTATTATATTAAAAATAAACATTTATCCATGATTCATAATATAATTTTTCAGAATCATTAGCATAATAAAATAACAAAACAAAAACACATTTTGTTCTTAAATTATGTTAATATAACTGATTTAATTTTGTCAATACCTTATTGATTAAGTCCGTTAAATAAGGTATTTATTAAAGTACTAGTTTTTTACGCGCATTGCGCGATTGGGATAATGCCCAATGCTTTTTTGTTAAATAAGTACTTTAAAGTATATTAAGGCAGGATTATATTGAAATTGTTCATGCATAGATAATTGAAGGTTGAATTTGCGTATTTAAATAGGTAATTCTTCTCCCAAAGGTTGAGTCCCAACCCCAAGGGCCCCCACACTCCGACCCGACAGAGCATTGTGGGAAGTTGTAAATCACGGTGACTCCGACCCGACATAGCATTGTGGGAAGTTGTAAATCATGGTGACTTAATGGTTCAGCAGACAGGGCCAAATGCTGATACGCACAAGGAATCTGCCCACTTTGGACATAATTCCCGCACTGCCGCCGCGGAGGTTCAAACCTTGGTCTCTTCTCCCAAATACTACCCACTAAACCATTGAGCTAAGCCCGTGCGAGTTAAATAGGTAATTCTAAGTTTACAAATGCAAGATAATATAGTCAAGATTGATTATAATTGTCAATAAAATAATTGTATAAGTATAGTTGAAACCAAATACGGGACATAAGGGAGAACAAATAAAAATTAGGGCATAAAATATTAAATATATACTAATATTGTTTGAGGAGATTCCGACATTAAGATTTGTGGTTAAGTTCTATTAAGACTTTAATATTAGAATTAGATTAATGGTGTAGTTATAATTCTATATTAGACTTTAATATTAGAATTAGACTAACGGTGAATTAACGGAAAAGTTAAATGGATAATCATATAATTAAGGATAAATTAGAAAATCTTAAAAGAAAAAAATTAAAACCTGAACAATATGAATCATTCATTTGATTTAATAATCTGGCGGTCATTTTTTCTACCCAATGTTAATAATTGAATAAATTCGCTGGTCAAATCCGCTAGTATAATCCGCTAACGCTAACCGCTGATTGTCAAACAAGAACATTGCGAGGTAGTTCTCACTTCAATTTGTTGCGTGATTTGAATACTCTCTTTGTCACAAAATCTCTCAAGTAGTTAATATGGTTGGCTTTATTAATTATATTTTTAAAAATTTTTTCATGGTATTAATAAAATACTTGGTAAATAAATATATAGCATTATTTTGTATTATAACTTTGATATTTAATTAGAAAAATAGTGCACAAAAAAAGATAATAGATAATGTAGTGAATATAATCAATTGATGAATTTGAATGTAAAAATTTTTACATTTGAGAAAAATAAAGACAATATAACTAATGAAAATATTTATTTTAATTAATTTATTGATAATTAATAATTTTTTTTTCACTGAATAAAGACATTGTAAGGACAATGTAGCGAATATAATCAATTAATAAATTTGAATATAAAGAATTTTTATATTGAAGAAAAATAAAGACAATATAACTAATAAAATTATTTCTCTTATTTAATTTATTGATAATGAATATTTTTTTTTGAATAAAGGCATTGTGGACACATAATTCTAAATTAAAGAAATGCATATGTATTATTTTTTGTTGTAACTACTAAATTATTATTTATATAATTTAATAAGAGTAAAATAGAGTACTAATTATGCCAACTTTGATTGGGATGAGGTTCGAACCTAAGACTTTTTTTTTTATTGAAATCAATGAGTAAGTTAACGGTGAACTAACAGCAATTCTTAAAATTTTAACGGAATTAGTAACGGTGTGTGGGTATTTTAGGAAATTTTAGTGTAAAATTTAAATCTAATCAATCTTTTAATCAATCTGAGCCATTCATTTGATTAAAATCTGTGACCGCCATTTTTTCTACCCATTATAGGCCTAACTCTCTTGGGCTCTTATTAGTATAGTAGAATATTAGATAGTAGATAATTCACTTTTTCTGTATGGTCTACAGGTTATAATAAAAGAGTAAAATTTATTTCGTATTCATCCTTAAATAATAATTAGAATTTCTTCGTCAAAAAAAAAAATAATAATAATAATAATAATAATAATAATAATAATAATAATAATAATAATAATAGCAAAAGAAGCATCATCGTCTCTAGCGTGACAAATTGTTTTCTAGTGATTGGAGACAAATTGCGCAACAATAGGGTGCTCTTATCTCCTATGTGAGACTTGGAGACTACTTCTCTATTAACGGGCACATGAGACTTCTTCAAAGATAAATAACTTTTACGTTTAAAAAAAAAAAGAGTTAATTCTATTTTTTGTCCTAAATTTATAGGTGGCAGTTCACTTTTATTCATTTTTTATTAGAATATCTCCTTTTGGTCCTAGCATTATTATGACATGATCAATTTTGGTCCTCTATCAACAAAATCGATGAAATTTCATTAAATTGAAAGACATTTTGATCTTTTAAATAAAAAGTGCGTCGACCCGTTATATCTTTTATGTTTATTTTTTGAAAAAAAAATCATAATTGAAGAACGAAATTTCCTTATATTTAATGAAATTTCAACGATTTTTTTAATAGAGGACCAAAATTGGTCATGTCATAATAATATTAGGACCAAAAAAAGATGTTCTGATAAAAAATGACTAAATTAAAAGTGGACTGCAACCTATAAATCTAGGATAAAAAATGGAATTAACCCTTAAAAAAAAAAACTAAAATCCTTTGATGAGAAAGGGAATAATTGAAAAAATATATCAACGTGACAACATCGTTTTATATTAAGTCTCAATAACTAATGTGTTATGTTTAAAAATATTATCATATACTATATTCATAATATATATTATTTTATATATATTCATAAACGTACACCTTAATGTACATAAACACTAAACTAAATGTACATTATATTTATTTTCATTTACTCTATAATAGATTTGTAATGTTCCTTTTATATATACTAGTAATTCACCCGCGCGATGCACGGAAAAAAATTATGTTATTATAAATATAAATAAAAAATAGAAAAACTAAAAATTTTAAATTATTTAATATAATAATATTTTTGAGCTTCCATTGGTCAAGTATTTATTATTTTTATAGAATACAAAATTACAATTAAAATTAAAATTATAATTTTGTATGGTTAATATAATCTCTAATTATGTGCATATTCAAATAAACTTATAGAGATAATTTACATAATTACATTGATTTATTCTTAATTGTATTTCATCTATATTATAATTTTCACAATACAAATAATAACTAAGATAATTACATTTGGAAAGCAAATTTCAAATTTTGTATGTGTAAATTATTTAAACTCTAATTGAACACATATATGATTATATAATATATAGCTATTTTATTTTTCAAAAGTATATTTTTTATATGATTATAAAATATATAGCTATTTTATTTTTTAAATGTTGTGCTTTTTTTTTATAATAAAGGATGTTGTGACATTAATTGTAACATTAATTATTTCCCAAACCATATAGCTTTATTATATAAAGGATGTCCATAAAAATAAAGTTTAATATACATAAACATTATAGTATAGATGCATTATGTTTAATTACATATATTCATTATCTACTATGTTCATAATATTTGTTCTATATAATCATAAATTTAAACATTAATGTACATAAATACTAAACTGCAGGTACATCACATCTATTTTCTTTAACTATGTAGTAATTAAGTTCATAATATTAATTCGATATGCTCATAAAATCAAAACTTAATGTAAATAAAATTATATTACATGTGCATCATGTTTAATAACATCCATCATATACGATCTTTATAATATTAGTTCTATATGATCATAAACTTAAATCTTAATGTATATAAACACTAAACTTCATATACAACATATCTATTTTCATAAATTCTGCAGTAAATTCTTAATGTTCCTTATATATGTTCATAAAAACAAAGTTTAATGTGCAAAAATATTACACTAAATTATGTACCTATGGACTTATTTTTTATATATCAATATAGATATCACTTAAAAGATCTCAAACTTTTTAATAATATATTTTTTATACATTAATTTTATTTGTACAAAAAGGAAAAAGAAAAATAAGGGTGTGTTTGGTTCACACAAGGGAATCGGAATTGGAATGAGAATCAAATACTTGGTAATGATAATGGGTTTTAGTGAAAGTATTTTGCATGTTTGGTAATAAGGTGAAATTGGAATGATTACCAACATTGATGTTTGGTTATGTATGACCCTATAATGAGAATAAAGGTTTTAAAAAGACAAAAATAAAAAAAAAAAAATTAAAGCAATTGATTCTAATATAATGACATCCAAATCACCAATATAAACTAAAAAAAAAAAAAATCAAATTACCAATGAGATGGAATGTTACCCTTTTTAATTAGGTAATGAGGTTTTTAATTGAAGGGGTGATCAAATCTCATAATTATGCTTAAAAATTTGTCAACCATACACTAACTATAATTTTGATTCACATTTCAGATTCGATTTCTGGTTAATTCGGATTTGAAATTAAAGAAATGAATTAACAAACTTAACTACCAGGACTATGCGGTCTAATGGTACCCGGGTTGGACTTTCATTGGTTCTTTATGTTTCAGTAGGTTGAGAAAGTATATGAACAGATACTACAATGTAACTTACCATCTAACATGTAACATGCTAGTATGCCAAAACAATCCAAACATACAAGATATTGAAGATAGAACTATAGAAGTTACAATTTACAAATGGCATACATGACTACATGAATCAAAAGACAAAAATTCCCTATATAAGCAAATTGCATCAAGTGAATCAACAATTTTGAATTCAGCATTGGGGGCAAATTGCTACTTTCAGTTTTGGAATAGAAACCAAAACTAATGAGCAACATACCAACCCAAAACCATTTCAGACAATGGTGGAAGCATCATCATAGCCAAATAGTCAATAAGTACAGTAATGAGAAAAAAACATGATGAGAAATTGAGAATAAGGGAGAGTGACTGGTATTACCAGATGTCCATATATGATATTCATATAGGCTGATACTGTTATACCTTATGGGTGAATGGTGATGACTCATACTATCATAGTATCATAGAAATGAGATCAAACTCCTCAAAGGATTAAATGGAATCAAGGGCAGCAACAAACCCAACAATTGAATTGTTAGTAGTTACCAAGTCATATTGTCCTTAAACCTTATCCCAATATCCCACATTGTGTCATTGTCCCATGTTTTGCTTGTCAATTTTCCTCATTGAAATCAAATCAGAATTCAGTAAAATCACATATCAGTATATCACAGGAAAATGAAATGAAAGACTATAAATAAAACATTACAGGAATGGTAGGAAGGGAAGAACCAGCTGTCCCAGGTCCTATGCTTCCAATTCTAGTAGCCAACTTTGCAAAGTGCACATAAAAACAAATAAATTACAATTTGAATCTAAATTTAAAAAAAAGAAGGTAAAAACAAAATGTAAACTTTAAATAAATTACCTTGTTCAAGCCTTTCAACATCATCAATATTTTCCTCAATCTTAACTGGTTAATTTGGTAACCTCAACCAGTCTTGTGCACATACTAGGGTATTCCTTGCCATTTTGGAGAGAGTGGGAAACCTCTCACTATTTAGCTTCTACCACCTAAGGATATCAAAGTCAAGAGAATCCTCCACAATTTTTTTCACTTAAATAGACTTGAAGCTCTGTTTCTTTACAGCTTCCAACAGCCTCCATTTTTTGCTTTTTGAGTTTGTTTTTTAACATACATTGAGGTCTACCAATTGTGGTATGAGACTGGACAAGAGGCACATCTGATTGGCTACCAGAAGATGAATCAGAAGATGATTGTTGCACATTGACAGAATATGTTGCTGCATAGTCACTAAATAATTCTACCATGGCAGCTTGGACCTTCTCTAAACACTTCTTCCCATTATCTTTACCATATAGTTCATCAAACTGGTATGGCATATATTCCAACTTATCTCTTGGATCCAAGATATTGACAAAGAAAATCAAGAAATTCATTTTTTTCAAGATCTCCCCAATACTTTTCAAATTTAGTTTTCATTTGGGATCCAATAACCTAAGAAAACAATTAATTAAATACAAATTCAGAAATAAGTTTAACCACACAAAATGACAAAATCAGAACTCAGATTGTTCATTGCCTCTATAGAACTACTAACAACAATCATGTTACTCAACATGCAACTCAAATTAGATACCTCACTGTGGAAACTGTTAGAGGTGACATAGAGAGAACTAGATATTCTCACTGTCATCTCATAAAACCCTTTCAGCAGAACTACCAAGCTTTCAACAGATACCCAGTCAAGAAAAGAAGGGACAGAATCACGCAGATCAGCAGAAAATGAGGGCCCATTCACTTAATATGCATCAAACACACTCTTGTATTATATGATAGTGTTAAGCGTCATGTAGGTGTTGTTCCATATTGTTGGAACATATAGCTGTAAAGAACATTTTGCTTCTACCCCAAGCAGTTCTGCAAGCTCTCTGAATTTTTTGAGCCTTGCAGGTGAGTTCCTCATCCATCTAACAGAATCCCTGACCTTCTTAACAGAACTATATACAAATTTTAGCCCATCCTGGACCACCAAGTTTAAAATGTGGGCTATTCACCTCATGTGCATGTACTTACTCCTAAAAGTGGTTTTACCCCAAGGCTACAATTTGGACTTAAAAATACCCATAGCAGTATCATTGGAAGAGGTATTATCTACAGTGACAGTAAAGACATCCCTAATCCCCCAGTCAATCAAACAACTCTCTAATGCCTTAGCTATATGCTCCCCCTTGTGAGAAGAAATAGGGACAAATGATATGATTTTCTTATTCAGCTTCCACTTATCATCTATGAAATGGGTTGTAATGCACATATAATTGATCCTCGGCACAGAGGTCCAAGTGTCAGTAGTCATACTAACCCTTTGAGTGTTAATTCTAAATAGCTTCTTAAGGTTTAACATTTCATCAAGGTAAATCTGGTAAATGTCCCTTGAAATTGTCCACCTATAAGGTATACAAAATCTAGGGCAAGCAACCAAAATAAACCTTTTAAACCCTTTCCCCTCTACAAACCTAAATGGAAGCTCATCAATTATTATCATCTCACATAATGCCCTCCTAATGACTTCCTAATTGAAAACCCGAGTCCCTAATTCCCCCACTACCCCTTCAGAACCCCCCTCAGTAGCAGACTAGCAGATGTTGTTTCAATAGTGAAAGTAAGCAGTGACTGTCTAGTATCCTTAGAATGGAGATTTTTTAGACAGCTAATCATATGATTCCTTAAAGAGGAAGTATCATTCTTTTTAGACTCACATGCAAAGAGTCTAGCACAGTATAGACATTTCCCCTTCATTAATTTTCCTTCAGAATCAATGATCTTTTCAAAATGATTTCAGACCTTTGATCTAGACTCAACCTCCATTCTCTTCTCTGCAGGAACAGCAGGATTCACCTAAGGCTGCTAAGCAGTTGTCTCAGTGCCTTGGGCTAGTCTTCCATGCCCCTCCTGAGTTGAGGGCTGAAGTCCAGATTTAGTGGCACTATCCATCTACAAAGATGGGCACCACTTTTCAGTTTTTAGGAATTCATTATTCAATCAACAAGTCAACAACCACATATTAAACATACAAAGAAATCCAGAATCAGACACAGTAGTTTGTGTCATCATTTTTCCAGATTTCACAACTAGCACTTAAGGGTCATACATCCATAAATTGATAAATATAATAACATATACTATTATACAAACAAATCTAGATTCAAGAACTCTTTCCAGTTCATCATTATCTGGATTTGAGTTAGGGTTTCCACCAATAAATGGAAATTCTAACACTGGAGATTTCACATTTAAGCCTTTAACTCGGATTGGGACATTACAAGCCAGAAATCACAAGTTCACAACCATAATATATCACTAATCAACAGGCAGAAATCAATTTCTCAAGGGTTTCCACCAATATTCACCACAAATCATCATAATATAACACAAAGTCACAAACAGTTCATAATATAAACTAGGGTTTACGAATTACTTGATTTCTCCCAAATAATCCCCGGAGAACAAGGGATTCTAATCACCATGTTTCAGTTGGTAATTAATACACCAAACATGCGTGCTCCGTTAACTGTAATAGTGCACCTTGGTCCACAATATAATTGCTGAAGTGTAGGAGGCACCTTTAAGTCTATACCATATTCAGACTAATGCCTATAAGGGGCAAAGCGCTGGCCAGATTGATTTTTATTTTATGAGAGGGGATTTGAACTCCCAACCTCTCTTAAGGGATGAGAGTGCACGACCACTCACGCCAACAAAGCTGGTTATTGGACATCACTATTACTTCATAGCATGTAATTTATTTGTTTTTACAATACAACAACATATAGACTGAGAGAAAGACAAATCAATATCAACAAGATGTCATTTATAGGACAATAGAATTTACGGACTAAAAAAGTTAATTGTACAAGTTTTATGAGTTGAGAAATTCAAATAGAGTTTTTTTAATAGTTAAATGGTTTTTTTTAAAAGAACTTTATTGTTATTTGGGGAATGGCTTGTGCGTTTAGTTGATTTTATTACATACATAAAATACATTTAGAGAAAAATGTCATTTTAGTCCCTCAATTATATTTTGCTAACAGTTGTTTTTTTTTTTTTTTTTTTTTTTTTTTTTTTTGAGAATGACTTTGCTAGCAGTTTAATTTTTAACTTTTTACTGTTACAATATACACCCCTAAACTTTTCAAAAAATTACATTTCTAACCCCTAAAACAACAAAATTATTAAATTCTGTTAAAAATTTACTTGATACATTGATATTTTAAATTGTATTATCTTTGTTCTTTATAACATTATAAGTTTTGGTATTTAATCTGTAAAATAGAAAATTGATAATCATCTTTCTTAATTTTTTCCTCTCCAATTGTGGCACATCATTCTTGATTTCCTTACACAAACCTGTTAAAATCATGTTATTTATTTTACAAATTAGATATCGAGACTAACAAGGATTATAATTAAAGAACAAATATTAAAAAGTACTAAAATACAAATACTAAGTAAATTTTTAATAGAGTTTAATAGTTTTGTTGTTCCAGTAGTTAAAATCACAACTTTTTTAAAAAGTTGGGTATATATTGCAACAGTAAAAAGTTTGAGACTAAAACAACTAGCAAAAGAACAATTGAGGAACTAAAATTACTTTTTCCCATACATTTATCTTATGTGTCTCTCTGTATTTTTTTAAGAAGAGAATAAATATATTACTTTTATTATGCCAATACCCCTGTGGTCTCGTGGCACGAAGTTTCTCTCTCAAATGGGAGGTCATGAGTTTGATCTCTCTCCCGCCTCCCAAATGCTCTGTCGGACCGGAGTGTGGGGGACCCTTAGGGTTGGGGTTCAACCATTTGGAAGAATGAGTTTGATCTCCCGTGGGGAAATCACCATTCAGTAGGTTGAAAAAGTAATTTTGAACAAATACTACATTGTAACATAGTCAGTAGTAGTAAAATAAAAAAGTATTTTTAATGTATAAGTCTAAGTGATATAACTAAAAAAACAAAAAGGTTTACCTTCTTCATTTTGAGAATGAAATATGAAAGGCGCAGTATTATAGTCCTTCATAGCCCTAATCCCATTTATTATTTCCTAGGGTTGGTGGGGGGTCATCTGTTTAGAATAAAATACCAAATAAAAGAGGCCAAAAGTAGGCACGTGTGACATGACAATGAATATGAAATATCACTAGTATCTTTTTAGGTTTCCTCCCTTAGCTTGATCGGATTAAAAAAAAGTGTAATTTTAAATAAAAACAATAAATATTATATATTTTAATTTTACTAAAAGAAGAAAAAAATATAATTCATTTTCTTAAATTAATTAAAACATGTCACATTATAATTGAGTAATAAATTGAGTAAAAAAAAATGTATTATTGCTCAATTAGAAAATTAAACGGTCACCTATCTTTTATAAAGAGAAATGTTAAATTTATAAAATAGTTCATAATAATGGTATAAAATGACAAAATAATAATAATTTATAGTAAGTGTTAAAATTTTATGTATATATTAAATACTTTAAATTTGACAAATTTATACTCATAATTAACCAAATTAAATCATTGTTCCCAAAAAGTTGAATCTCCAACCTCAAGGGCTCCTACGCCCCAGCTCGACAGAGCATTTGGGAGGATGTAAATCGTGGTAATTCAGCTGAATACAGAAGCTAGATATTTGCTTACTGCGTACAACAGTCCTTCACTTTAATTTGAGAGGTTGCTCCCACACTACTGCTGGTGAAACTCAATCACGGGTCATTGTTTCCAAACTTCACCTCTGTTACCAATTGAGATGTCATGCGGCTAACCAAATTAAATCATAGTAAAGAATACAAATTAATATTAGCATTTTTTTTCTGTTAATATAAGGATACAGTTACTGTGAGCCTTGCTACCCATGACTGTGGGATTAGGACATTTTTCGGTGTCTTATAGTTAGTGTTTTTTTTTTTTTTTTTTTTAATTGTTTCTCTCTTTGATTAAAACAAAATGATTTGGTAGCTTTCTAGCTACCTTGTAATTCATAGGATCATATTAATTATGGTGTCATTGCTACCATGATTACAAATGTTGTTTAAGTCCATATGTAAAGGTGGTTTGTCCATATTGGCCTCATTATTTCTTCCACTGCACCCATGTTAATCATCATTCACTTAAGACCTACACAACCTCTATTTCCATAAAGCTATATATTATGTCCGAAATTTAAAAAAAAAAAAAAAATACTTGTGAAAAAAGTATAAATAAATAAATAAATAAATAATACAGATCAGATCAACTTATAAGGCAGAAAAATTCACAATTATTGTTAAATGCAGCTATATGTATAGTTCCATGGTCTTTGCTATTACTCCAATTGAAATATCGTTATGGACTTTGGAGTTGTTCTTCATAATTAAGGATTATTTTAGTTTTGCCATTATGTTGATACGAATATATTCCAAATGAGTTTATTGCATAGACTCTCAATTTTTCTTCCTAAAAAATACTATGTGTACTCTAATTTTTTAGTCTCAACTTTTACTCTAATCTTGACGTAAACATTTGTATTGGGACCCATATGAAATATGTAGTTTATCAGGCCCGTCATCACACCAGGGAGTAAAATTTAGGAAGTAAGATTTGAGAGTCCATGTAGTAGAACTCTTTGCTCCCTTACTTTTATTTTTTGACGTGACAACCATTGATAAGTTGTCTTCATTTTATGGGTCCCAAGAAAAATGTCCACATCAAAAATTTAAGTGAGAAAATAAAAATTGAGAGTAGAATTAGGGAGTTCAAACACTATTTTTCCATTCCAAATAGCAAGTTGCATTTCATCATAATATCATAAAGAGTATATTTTTATTTAAATATTATTGTTAGATGTATTATGTTGGATACACAGTTGAAATATGTGTTATTTTTTACTAACAAAAAAAGGACAAAAATGGCCGCATTTCTAACATCTAATGTTTTATTTATAAATTTATATAAATATTTAAAATGGATGATGAGAAGTGATTGAAAAAATCATCTAACTATAAGGTTGGATAGAACTTTTGGGCAATTGTTATACTATGGACCAGCTTCCACCTTGAATTGTAAATTTTATTTTAAAAATTATGCGTTAACATATTATGTGCCTTCAGTTAATAAATTATGTACCGGTAATAATTTGAAATTACATAATAGATTAATTACAGACATATAATATGTTAACTGCAAGCCGTTAAAATATTATGTGTATATTGTTAACATATTATGTGTCTTTAATTTATTTACAAACACATAATTCGTTAATTACATACACATAATATTTTAACTGCAGACATATAATATAAATATTAGTTTGGGTAGGTTTGGTTGCTTTATACGGAGTATATAAGAACGAAGAGGATGAGAAGGACATCAGTTTTGGACGATAAGGAAAAGGAGAAAGAGGAGGTGGAGCCGTGGAGGGAGGGGACAATAAATTTTCTTTCTTTTAATGTAAAAGTGTTCAAATTTTTATTTGTAAAGTTTGGAACGTCATTTCTAAATGGAGCACAAAAGAAAGTAAAACAAATAGAAATAGGAAGAAGAGATTGAAAGAGTGTGTATATATTGTATCATATGATGTGAGTTGTGAAAGTGGACAATAAAACTAATATTTATGAAAGTATTATTATATTTTTTTCTTCATTTCTTCAATTATTGATCAACTCAAATAGACGGAGGTGGTCATTGTTGGAAAAATAGCAATAAAATGGTATTTTAAGTAACTATTTTGTAGTACAATTATCGGTGGGGTCCACTTCCGATTTGGGTCGGGTCAAAGTGAAATCGGATTCTTCGTAGTTAGACAAAAAGATTGATATATTGTACGCTCAAAACGGATAATGGGTGAATGAGATATTGATTCTCAAAGTAGACCCATTGAGTTGGGAAAATGAAGGGAAAAAGTGAGCTTTTGTCTCACATTGGTTTGGGAAGAGGATTTGTCCCACTATTTATACAAGAGTCCTTTAGATTATTATTGAATTGTATAACATAGAGGTTTTTTCTTGCGTGCAAGAGGGTGCAAATCAAATCCCAAACTGAGATCGAAAAGGCTTGATTCAAGTTCAAATCTCAAACTGAGATCGAAAAGGCTTGATTTAAGTTATGCCAACTTTCAGTATCATTTTTCCAAAGTCACTTGAAAGTTGGACCTTAGTCGAAAGTTAGACCTTGGACTTTGGTCGAGAGGAGGTCGAAAGTTCGACCTTGGACCTTGGTCGAGAGGAGGTCGAAAGTTTGGCCTTGGACCTTGGTCGAGAGGAGGTCGAAAGTTCGACCTTGGACCTTGGTCGAGAGGAGGTCGAAAGTTCGGCCTTGGACCTTGGTCGAGAGGAGGTCGAAAGTTCCTCGAGAGGAAGTCGAAAGTTCCTCGAGAGGAGGCCGAAAGTAACACAGATGGGACAATACTTGTGGGATTAAATTCATCCGTTACGGAATTAATTGTATATTAATTCTAATTTTAAATTTTGAATTTAATCTCACTTAGTGGCCATGTGTTACAAGGCCAAGTTTTAAAGGCCATAATGAATGCTATTAACTCCTTCATCCCTATATAAAAAGGGAGTTGAGCAGCAGAAATTTGTGAACAAGAACAAGAACACAACAAGAGAGATACACACTTGCACGTTTTTCCAGCTTCAAAACTCTGCTTCTACTCCTTTCTTTGCCTAACTGTGTTCAAGGCTTTGCTCTAGTTCACCGGGTTCGTTCGTTTGGGTGTTCAAACGTCGAACCGTAGCACGTTTTATTCTGGGAAACCTAGGCCCCAACGCTCCTAGCACTTTTGGGAGGTGGCAAATAAGATTTTAAGGAAAGAGTGATCTCTTGACTCGCGCTAAAAACCCTATACCCATACACGAGCCATCTTTTCCTTCTTTCGATTTTGGATTATGCTTCTAAGCAAAAATCCTCTCTCTATTTGATCTAGTTGTGGATTGGAATATAATATATCTGAGGATTATACGTTCCAATTTTGATTGATATATATTTGTACATCTTTTCTATAGATATATATGTATATATAACCGTGGGGATCTGATTTATATATATTTGTGTGTGTGTGTGTGTGTGTGTATATATCGAATAATATTTTATATACTTTTATGTGTAAATATAAATATTATTTTGCGATATTAAATCGATTTTGGTTCATTATCACCAACAGTCATTACATATTTTTTTCATTAGAAGGTCATGTTCTCATATAATCTTTTATATATATATATATATATATATATATATATATATATATATATATATATATATATATATATATATATATATATATATAAATATATATATATAATATTAATCAAATGTAGATGGTGTGCTCCGGTGCGAACGTGGGGAGAGATGAAAGTCATTGATTTTGGCAAGATCAACGTTCAGGATTAGCAAGGATTAAAAAAACGTGGTGACAATTTGGTCTTTTTACGTTTAGGTCAAACTTAAAGTGCGTGGTTTTCCTTCTTAAGGTGCGTCGTTTTCCTTCTTAAGGTACGTGATTTCTGTGTTTAAGGTGTGTCAGTTCTTTAGTTGAGAACTTAAGGTGGATTTTTTTGTTGAAACTTTAAATTGCGTCAGTCTAAAGCTCTAGGTGCGTCTTTCTATAGCTTAAGATGCGTCATTTTCCTTCTTAAGGTGCATATATTTAAAACTTAAGGTGTGTCACTTTTCTAGTTTAAGGTGCATTAGTCTAAAGCTTTAGGTGCATCTTTCCATAGCTTAAGGTGCGTTGTTTTCCTTCTTAAGGTACACCACTTTTCTAGTTTAAAGTGCAGTTTAAACTTAAGGTGCGTTGTTTTATAACTTAAGGTGCATCAGTTTAAACTTAAGGTGCATTGTTTTATACCTTAAGGTGCGTTGTTTTATAACTTAAGGTGCTTAGATTTATAACTTTTGAGATCAGTTTGAGACTATAGAATTGAATCTTCAGATGAGTTTGAGATCACTACAGTGACGTGGCTATTGAATCTCTAGAGGCTATAGAATTGAATGCAGACTATAATCTTCAGAGGCTATAGAACTGAATCTTCAGATCAGTTTGAGATCACTGCGTAGGTGTTTTTTAAATAATTTTTCTTGATTTGAGCCGTTGATCTAAATTAGATCAACGACTCAGATTTCACCCCGTCTTTCACCTGGGAACTCCTTCAATTCGCACCTGATCTCTTTTATATATATATATATATATATATATATATATATATATGTGTGTGTGTGTGTGTGTGTGTGTGTGTGTGTGTGTGTGTGTGTGTGTGTGTGTGTGTGTGTGTGTGTGTGTGTGTGTGTGTGTGTGTGTATATATATATACACACACACACACACCCTATCTCTCTCTCTATATATACACACACACACACACACACACACACACACACACACACACACACACACACACACACACACACATATATATATATATATATATATATATATATATATATAGAGAGAGAGAGAGAGAGAGAGAGAGGGGGGGGGGGGGGGGGGGGGAGGAGAGAGAGACACACTACATTTGTAAATTTGTAATTAATAATTTAATCATACACAACTTTAAAAATTAAATTGTTCATAAATAACAAAATTAAAATATTTATTTGATAATCACATTATATTCCATGTATCATGTAATAATGAGGACAAATAACAAATCAAATTAAAGTTACCATTGTCGATTTGTAGTAGCTAGCAACCCTTCCAATACAATATCTTATATATTGTAGAACACTTTAATTAACCTAAGGCCATAATATAATGTACCTTACCTATGAAGTTTTATAGGGTAAAAAAACAGGACACTTAAGAAACATATATAAAATGATGGGTCCATGTTTGCCCAGTCCCCCACACCCCACGCCCAGTGCACCTTTAGGTTGTCCTATTAAATTAGTCACTTTGTTTGATTGCAGTATTATAAACCCAATATTTGGGCAATGGGTCCCTTCAACTTTTGAAAAGTTGGTAAATAGCTAATGCAAGTATCTGTGGGTAAAGTTGAAGCCAGAGTATCTATTTGAATCCCATTCTAAAGTACCAAGGAAGTGGTGACAAAGTGGCATTCTGCCATTCATGAATCATCATCCAATCACATTCCTGATACTCGATCTGCCTTCTTTAAAATGCATGTTATGCGTTGGGGAAATGGAAGGGATTTTCCCAAAAAAATAAATTTTACAAATAGTAATAAGATACTTTTTTTTTTGGGGGGTGGTTTGAAATTTAAAAAGCCAAACTCCACTAATAAAAGTTAAGACATAACAAATAAATTGAGAGAGCGTGGAATCCACTCACTAATACTAGATTGAAATCTCTTGACTCTAACAAAAGAATGTGCAACAATATTGGCAGAACGCCTATCAAAAGCCACTAATGCTATCAAAATCTCTCAACCCACGAATGACCTCAACTATCGTGCCCTTGTATGAAAGACCTATAGTGTGAGAATTGATGGCTTGCTCCAAACCAAGACAATCAATTTCAAGCACCACGTGATTTTGATAGCAATGTAGACTTAAATGTAATGTGTTGGTATTTGTAAAATATTAAAATAGTTTCTAATAGTACAAGGTACAATTGAAAATCATTTCTAATAATATCAAGTATAGTCTATTATTATTGTAGATGGAATCATTGGGAAATGGTTTTCAATAATACTAAATACAATATGAAATAATTTTCAATGTACCATATTGTACCTGGTATTATCGAAAACTGTCACAAACTATTTCCAATTATACTAGGTATAATTATTGATTATACTTGGTATTATTACAAACTATTTTCAATGGTACGGTATATGATTGCTGGGATTATTATCCTCATATCATTGAGACCCTTTGATCCAATGACTCAAGTGACTTAGAAGCCCATGAAAGTTGACTCAAGAAGACAGATTTCACACAATCACCTCTTAGAGCCAAAAGTCCATAAGTTTTATTTTGAGTTTCTATGTTAAAATTATTGTCTTCGATCTATTTCTTTATATTATCAAGCTCATCCTAAAGATTATGTTGAGTTTTTAGGATTAATTTGCACCAACAATAGTATTTTTTTTTTTTTTTTCGTTTTGACCTTAACAATAGTATGATTACACTTGATATAATTAAAAATAATTTCCAATAATACAAAGTATAATTAGATAATATTAAAAATTATTTCAATATTATAATCTATGTTTGGTAAAATATGAAGAGTTTAAAATAATAGCTTATTTTAAAACGCTATCCCAAATAACGTTTTAAAATAAGTTCATGACTTTTTAATTTTTTTTATCTTTATTAATTTATAAAAATGACACAATTTACTATTCATTATTCAAAATTATAATATTTTAATTTATCCTTTTATAATTTATATCTTTTCACTTATCAACTAATTTAACAATTAATTTTACTAAAAACTTTAATTTCAATTAATTAACTTATTAACTACTAGTTTTTCAGCTTTCAACTTTTATTTAAGCGTGCCTAATAGAGCTTTATATATATAATGCGAATTATGTAATGCATTATATTTGTGATTTTTTTTTTCTTTTTTTTTTTTTTTACATATAATGCAATATGTGGCATTATCATATTTATCCATACTGTCATGCGGATGTCACATCTCAAAAAAGAAAAAGAGTAAAAGTCTAAAAGAAGAAAAAGAAATAGAAAATTGACCCTATAATATTAGCAAAGGTCGGCTGTAAATTAAACTCTTCTACTGTGTTCCCGATTCAGCCGGTCAGGTGGACTATTCTTTTGGATGAGGAGCGTTTAGTTTCTGGTTTAAGAATAGTGTTGACGTTATCTATTGGTTTGTGATGTTTGACCATTAATTGATAATTGATTGATTTAATTGATAGGTAATAGTTTATTGTATTAATTATTTTAATAAATACATAGTATTAGCTAGTTATAAAAAAAATAAATATTTATATTATATATAAACCTTTAATATATTAAACATTAATTTTATCAGTAATCCATCTTATAAAAAAATCATAATCAGTGGTATAATTCAACATAAAGTCATTTATATATCAATTTTCTAAAAATTTGAATTAAATATCTTTAAACTTTTAAAGTTCATAAAAATCTTTAAAAATTTATGAAAATTATGATTGAATACACTCACTTAGACATTCGCATAATATAATGAATTAAATTTAGTGATTTTGGTTCAAACTTCCAAGTTCCAACCAGACACACTAAAAATACCATATATACGGTTATCATCAATTCCAAAGCTATCAATATCAACCTCCCATTGACTTCCTTTAACGTAATTGTACTTAATGCGTTACTATTTTTCGAAGGTAAATATTTTTGAGATTGTTTCACGAGGTTTTATCCGTTAAATTGATTGAATTGAGATAAAATGTAATACTTATACTAGTAAATGTAATATTAAATTAAAATAAAATGTTTATTATATGAAAAATATAATAATTTTACATTTTTCATCAAAAGTATTACATTTTCCTTAACATTACTCATAAGGGAAAATATTATATTTCTGATGAAAAAGTAATACTTTACATCAAAATATAAAAGTATTACGTTTGTTCTTAGAAGTATTACGTTTTTCCTTATAAGTAACAAATATTTTATTCCGGATTTAATATTATATTTACTAGTATAAATATTACATTTGCATACATATTGACTTGATCCGACCTGATCCGTCTCACGAATAAGGATCCGTGAGACAATCTCACACAAGTGTGACCCATTTTCGAATCACTCCGTGTAGTTTGAGCTACTTATTTCTTTACTTTAAGTTCTACACACTTTACTCTCAAATCTTTAATTTTATTAATATTTATTTGATGAAAAGTGATGAAACTAATTGACCCGGACTCTAAACGGATATACTAAACTCGCATAAATTAAAGGGATAAAAATGATAAATGAGAAGAATTGTATTAGTATTGAATGGATAAGTGTATTGACGTTACAAGAATGCTGTAGAAATTGGACATGATACTGCAATAATTGAACCATACCAATTTATACAAGGAGACTCCAACTAATCTAGCTAACCTCGTAGTAAGCTATAGAACCGAGTCAAGACCCGCGCGCGTGGGCTGTAGGGTTGGGCCAAATCCAGTCGTCTAGGACCCAGAGATGGGCTCCGAGGTGTCCGGTGACAGTCCTGGCCAGGCCCAGCACGTACCCAGGCTTTAATTTGGGACTCGAATACTCGCTTCCGTGTACAATCGTCTAGCCAGCCTCATCGGGAACGCCCCTTGCTTACCCTGAACATCCGGGCTTCTTTTCACTTGATTTGAATCATTCATTTTTTTTTTGGACCGATTCTAATATTTTTATCAAAAACCTATCCTTAATTTATTGTATTGATATTTATTTGATGAAAACCTTGTGTTGAGACTTCTAGATACATTAACACTACTACACTAGCAAGTAGATTAGCTTATCTACTAATTCATTTATTACCAAAAGTCAACACTATCGTTACTGTTAACCCATTTTACCTCATTATTTTCGGCCTTAGGGCAACAATATTGTAGAATTTTCTTTTGTAAAGATTCAAATATACATGTGTACCTTATTGAAATATATTACTCAGTTTTATCTCATTTTGTTTGTTTACATCAAGTCATCAATTAACAAAATTTTACTTAAAATTATTCACAATCAAAATGTTTGTAATATTATTAGTTTAATATTATCATATAAAGTTTATATATTTATAAAACTATTTCAAAATACTACTAAATACAAAAATTTAAAATTTAAAATATAAGAATACTTATAGAAAATATACGAAGAAAGAAGAATTTATTTAACTAATAAAAAAGTAAATGAGACAAAATAAAATGACATTCAAGTAATAATTTTTAAACCATATACAAATTAAGCTTGCTTAATTTCATTTGTCGTAAATTGATCGATTTTAATATAAGTTAATTACGTGAAATTCTATTTAGAATAAAATTTGATATAAAAATAATTTGACAAATAAATTTATTTTACTTTAATTTTTATTGACTAATTAACAAGAATATTAAGACTATCCTTTCAATCATGAATTCAAATCTCATTAAAAGCTATGTTTTATATAATGTTGTGTAGATTGTAATAGAGATTTATTAGTTGGAAGCATATTATTTCACATAAAAATAGAATAATAATATTTTCTTCTCATAATTTTATCTCATAATATTCATCTTCTAATGTGAATAATTTTTTGCTCATTGACTATTATGTTCTTACAGTGTATTGGTTGATCCTACACGCTAATAAAAAAGGAATATACTAATTAATCAAATATAATAAAATTAATGAAATATTGTTACGTAAAGAAGTAAATTCAGAAATAGAATGTATTATTATTTAGAAAAAAAATCTTAATAAACATTAAATCTTAAATTTGTAAGCTGAGTTTCCGGAACAAAAGTCACAACAATAAAATGATCAAAATTTCTTCTACTTTAATCCAAAGGCAACCACACAATTTGACGTAGTACGTAGTAAAATCCTACCGACATACGTGTACTCTTGGAGGATAAAGTTTGACGATTTTAGCACAAAGTTTATTGTGCTGTTGACCTTTGCGTCCTAATATCCACTTAATTATCCTCAAATTCAAAGAAATAATATTTTTCCCTTTTTATAATTTTTTTTTTAAATATTACCAACTCTATTATAAGATACTATCTGTTCAATATACTTTCTCTAACTGTTATAGCTCAAAGAGAAAATATCCGAAACTATTATAGTTCAAAAAATCAATACCCTACCCTCTGAATTTAATTGTATGACCTTTCCTCAAAAGTAAAAGTGTCAACTGAATACAATGTACTTATCCTTTTCATAATATTTATCTAACATGATTTATTTATCATCCCTAACTACCAATGCCACACAGCTTGTATTTTATGTTTTCTTTATATATAAAAAAATGTATAAATTGACGCGCCCATCACAGTTGAAAACGACATTCCTTTTATTTTTATTTTCTTTTTGAAAGCGACATTCCTTTTACTAGGAATGAAATATGACTTTCTCCTTAGGTTCCACGTATATACCCAAGTAACTTCTATAACGCTCCTATTTTAATTATTTATAGTAATCAAAATCACAATAAATTAATTATTTTTTGGGTTCTTTTTTTTTTTTGAAAATAATTATTTTTTGGGTTCAATTCAACAAACTTTTTATCTTGTAATGTAAATAAGTAATGTAAAAAATGTATAATGATTTTTTATAATTAGGAGACTGGTTTATAATTTTATCAAATTGGAAAAACATTAGAAATTTAAAACATGATAATAAGAATAATTAGAAATCATCAAATACATAAATAATTATATAATAGAAAGTTTCTAATGTCATTAACAATTTAGAAGAGAAAACGAAAAAGAAATGTAAAATTAAAAAAATTATAAATTTATGTTACATATTATACAAGTTATCATTACAATTAATTACACCTTTCAATTTTTTATTTTTTATTTTGGGTTAGAATCATACTCTTATAAAATATATTTTGGTAAATATGAATTACATTATTCTGCATACCTTTAATTTTGATTTATTTTTGTGATGCATCAATAAGGCGACATTTAAATTATGAGTCTTTTATTTAGACAATTAGTTATTTATAATTTAAAAAATACACTTTTCACTTTCTTATTTTTCTTATAAGGTGATTTTTATTTATTGAGTCTCGGTAAATTGATTGACCCACCATTAATTAAAACATAAATGTAGCTATTAATGTCCGCATGGGTAGCTCAACTAGTCATAGAGGTAAAACTTTGGAAGAATGACCAGGGATCAAGTCTCACCAACACCCGGGGTTGGGGTTCTTCTTTTTGGAAGAATAAATTTAGCTATTAATTATATGATGCCACTTTGGAAATTAGAAGGGAAGTTTTTAGGAAAATACAAGAGGGATTCATAGAATCGTAGGTGATAACGAAAAATTTGAATTAATTTGTGAAAAAATTAGACAAGTTTACAGAACTGAATTACTCTTTCCTCTTTCCTCAACAGAATCAAAGAGATATACGACCGGAATATTGCGGGGGACCATTCCCCAATTCAGTTTCTTTCTAAAACAAAAGTAGACACATCCATACCCATAACCCATATAATCACCATAGCCACCTAACACCGCCGCGGCGCCACCGTACGTTACGTTTCGTGCGCACAGTAGTTGAGTTTTTGATGGCGAGGCTTGTAGTTGAGGTGCTGGATGCGAGTGATCTTATGCCCAAGGATGGGCAGGGCTCGGCGGATCCCTTTGTGGAGGTGAGCTTTGATGGGCAGCGCCAGAGGACCCAGACCAAGAACAAGGATCTCTACCCGCAGTGGAACGAGAAGCTGGTTTTCAACGTTACTGATCCCGGCGACCTGCCCGCCAGGACCATTGATGTCACTGTTTATAGCGAGGGGAAACATGGCCACCATAGCAAGTTTCTTGGGAGAGTCAAGCTTTCTGGGCTTTCTGTTCCGTTTTCCGAGTCGGAAGCGGAAATTCAGAGATACCCGCTTGATAAAAGGGGGTTGTTTTCACATATTAAGGGCGATATTGCGTTGAAACTCTACTCTTTGCCGGGTCTGGGTAATCCCAATCCCGCTCCGGCGCCGCCGCCGCCGGTGCCCCAAGATTTTATACCCGAGGTGCCATTGAATACCGGGAGTGGCGCTGACCCTAGAGAAACCCCCGCCCCTCCACCTCCCCCACTCCAAGAAATCAACCCCAATTTGTTCGAGGAGGAGCCGAAGATAGAGAGCGAAACCAAGAAGAAGAAGAAAAAGGAGCCGGAAGTTCGGACTTTTTTCTCTGTCGGCGCCGCCGCCGCCGCCGGAGCTGGCGGAGCCGGTCCTCCGCCTCCTCCGGTTGCCGTCGAACCCCGGAGCGATTTCATGAAGGCCGGACCGATGCCTCCTGGGCTAATGCGTATGCAAATGCCGGGCGGGCAAAGGCCGGAGTTTGGCTTAGTTGAAACCAGGCCTCCTCTAGCTGCAAGAACTGGGTATTGGGGGAGAGACAAAACCGCAAGCACATATGATTTGGTAGAGCAGATGTATTTCCTCTATGTTCACGTCGTGAAGGCCAGAGATCTCCCCGTCATGGATCTCACCGGGAGTCTTGATCCCTATGTGGAAGTCAAAATTGGAAACTACAAAGCCACCACCAGGCACTTTGAGAAGAACCAGAACCCAGTTTGGAACGAGGTTTTCGCCTTCGCAAAGGAGAATATGCAGTCCCATATGATCGAGGTAGTCGTGAAGGATAAGGATTTCGTGAAGGATGATTTCGTGGGGAGAGTTGGATTTGATATCCTTGAAGTTCCTCTCAGAGTCCCCCCAGATAGCCCCTTGGCTCCTCAATGGTACAGATTGGTGGGGAAGAAAGGGGAAAGAATCCACCAAGGAGAAATTATGCTCGCCGTTTGGATGGGAACCCAAGCCGATGAAGCCTTCCCGGATGCTTTGCATTCAGATGCTTATGGTGTTAGCCCTCACAGCATGGCTCATACTCGATCCAAGGTCTATTTCTCTCCCAGATTGTTTTATCTAAGAGTTCATGTTATCGAGGCTCAAGATCTTGTCCCCGCGGATAAAGGGCGAATGCCCGAGGCTTATGTGAGATTGCAGCTTGGCCATCAGGCCAGGACTACTAGGCCGGCTCAGAGGCACATTAATCCGATGTGGAACGAGGAGATTATACTCGTCGCCTCTGAGCCTTTCGAGGATTATTTGATTATAGATGTTGTTGATAGAGTCGGGCCTGGTAAGGATGAAGTGATTGGGAGAATGATGGTTTCGATTCGAGATATTCCACCCAGGATGGGGGAAACCAGCAAGCTTCCCCCTTCTAAGTGGTTTAATCTCCTCAGACCTTCTCACGCCGATGAGGATGAGAAGAAGAAGGAAGTGAAATTCTCTAGCAAACTCCACGTCGTTCTTTGTATGGATGGGGGTTACCATGTTCTTGATGAGTCCACGCATTTTAGCAGCGATCTTCAACCTTCGTCCAAGCTCTTGAGGAAGCCCAGTGTTGGGATTCTTGAATTGGGGATTCTGAATGCCCAGAATCTGCAGCCGATGAAGGGGAAAGACGGTAGGCTTACCGATGCTTATTGCATAGCCAAGTATGGGAACAAATGGGTTCGAACAAGAACTGTGCTCAACAACCTGAATCCCCGATGGAACGAGCAGTATACGTGGGAAGTGTTCGATCCCTGCACGGTGATAACCATTGGCGTTTTCGATAATTGCCACATCCATGGCAAGGAGGACGCGAGAGACCAGAGGATTGGTAAGGTGAGAATTAGGCTTTCGACTTTGGAAACCGACAGAATTTATACTCATTTTTACCCGTTGCTAGTGCTTCATCCATCCGGGCTTAAGAAACACGGTGAGCTTCATTTAGCGATACGGTTTACTTGCACCGCTTGGGTGAATATGGTGGCGCAATACGGGAGGCCATTGCTTCCCAAGATGCATTACGTGAACCCTATCTCGGTTAGGCACATCGATTGGCTTCGCCATCAGGCGATGGTCTTAGTTGCTGCAAGGCTGACGAGGGCCGAGCCCCCTCTCAGAAGGGAGGTGGTCGAGTATATGTTGGATGTGGATTACCATTTGTTTAGCCTTAGGAGAAGCAAGGCGAACTTCAATCGCATTCTCTCGCTTTTCTCCGGGGTTAGTGCCGTCTGCCGGTGGTACTATGGAATCTGCTACTGGAAAAACCCGTTCACGACCATCCTTGTGCACGTGCTTTTCTTGATCCTCGTTTGCTACCCGGAGCTCATCCTCCCCACGGTTTTCCTATACCTCTTCGTGATTGGCCTGTGGAACTACCGGTTCAGGCCTAGGAACCCACCCGCCATGGACGCACGCCTTTCTCTGGCGGATAGTGTCCATCCCGACGAACTGGACGAGGAATTCGACTCGTTCCCGTCGAGTAGGCCTAACGAGATTGTGAGATTGAGGTATGACAGGCTGAGGTCTGTGGCGGGGAGGGTGCAGAGCGTTTTGGGGGACTTGGCAACGCAAGGGGAACGAGCTCTCGCCATTTTAAGCTGGAGGGATCCCCGGGCTACAGCCATATTCATCATCTTTGCTTTGATCTGGGCTGTGTTTCTTTATGTTACGCCTTTCCAAGTGATAGCGGTTCTCGTGGGGCTGTTCATGCTGCGCCATCCCCGGTTCAGGGGCAAGCTGCCATCGGTGCCCGTTAACTTCTTCAAGAGACTGCCAGCGAAATCAGACATGCTTTTGTGAGATTTTAAGGTTGTAATTATCAATCAATTTTTCTGGTTCAGTTCAAGTGTAACATATATGTATGTATGTATGGTTGAGTAAATAAATGGAAGGAATAAACTTGGCAGAAGAAGAAGAGACATAGCAGTGAAAGTGAGTTCCCTTTCTTTTGTCTCCCCCAGAATCAGAATCAGAATGTACTTCTTGTGTAGTGTTCATATGCAGCAGGGGAGGGGATGGGATTACAATTATATTCCTTTTGTTTCCTATTCCATTGTAGATTAGATGATATTCAATATTGTATTGATTATTGGATTATGAGGCCATCAAATAAATTCATATAACCTCTCTTATTTCTTAACTTAATTCTTATCAGTTTCTCCACTTGAAACATGCTTAGTTTTTGTCTTTGTTGTCAGATGAGGAGGCTGAGTCCTTTATAATTTCACGACTTCCAAAACTGACCATATAGGCATTATACCAACTCGTGTAATCTTCTCAGTGGCTGATGGCAAATTATAAGGGTCGTTATATTATGGACCGGCGATTATGCACCGCGCATCAAAACGGCGTTGTTTCTTTTAAGTAAAGAAACATCGCGCTATTAGTGTTAACGGAGTGACACTACAGTGTATTTAACGGACACTGCCTCACATATTATTTTTTATATTATAAAATGAAACTGTAGTTATATCATACTGTAATTGTGGTGAAATAAAACTGCAGTATATATAAAATGAAACTGAATAACATTTCACATATTTGAGTGTATATTGTACAATGAAGCTGTAATTATATCGAAATGATCATGTAGTTGTGTTATAATGAAACTATAGTGTATATAAAATAAAATTAAATAACATTTTCACATATTTGAGTGTATGAATATTGAATGAAACTGTAGTTAAATCGAAATGAAACTGTAGTTGTGTTGAACTGAAACTGCAGTGTATATAAAATGAAACTGAATAACAAAGTTATTTTTTGCGGAACGACGCAAAATAGATTCCGTTTCTTTTAATTAAATAAAACGACGTCGTTTTGATGCACGGTGCATAATCGATTATGCACCGCGGTGCACGATATAATTTGCCAAATTATACCATGGAGCAAGGGTATTATCATGTTAAAAAATGACATTCACATTATGTGTTTATAATTAACATATTAGGTGAATTATGTGCCTGTAAATTAAATTGAATGCACATGATACATTAACTTCATATTATGTCTTCAATTAATATATTATGTGTCATTAATTTATTTACAGGTACATAATCGGTTAAATGATGTCACATAAAATATGTTAATTGGAACACATAATAATTTGTAGATCATAGTTTATAATACAAGATAGACCTTGATCCATGGTAGAACATTTGGTAGCTAATGTACCCTGTATACTCCTCGGGTCAATCACAAGCATCGCTATTTTAAAAAAGATTTTGGTACATTGAAACCAAAAAAAAAAAAAAAAAAAAAAAAAAAAAGCTGTTAAAAAAAATAATTAAAGTTGTCATTTATTTAATGTGGTCATTCTGAGATATAATTTT
The DNA here is from genome assembly GCF_001879475.1 of Ipomoea nil. Taxonomy (NCBI): domain Eukaryota; kingdom Viridiplantae; phylum Streptophyta; class Magnoliopsida; order Solanales; family Convolvulaceae; genus Ipomoea; species Ipomoea nil. The sequence goes on from NW_017618572.1 coordinate 6,090,190, forward strand.
GAGTGAGTCTATATTTCAGTTTTTATAAGTGGACTATGGTACACACAACACTACGGATCATAGTTGTCAAATAAAACTGTAATAAAATTAAAATGATACTTTAGTGTTGTTATAATGAAACTAGTGTGCGTAGAAAATGAAACTAAAAAAATAAAGCTAATTCAATAACGTAAATTATCAAATTAAATTATAGTATAATTAAAATGATACTTTAGTGTTGTTACACTGAAATTAGTGTGTGTGGAAAATGAAACTAAAATATAGAGCAATACAATAACATATATTGCCAAATGAACCTAAGGTGTAATTATAATAATCCTTCAACATTACTATAATTAAACTAGTGTGTGTATTTTCAAAAAAAAAAAAAAAAAACTAGTGTTTGTATAAAATGAAACTAAAAAATAGAGTTTATGCAATAATGTATATTATCAAATTAAACTATAGTAGAATTAAGGAAAAATTGTACTTTTCGTCTCTAAGTTATAAAGTAATTGTAGAATTCATCCTTAATTGTTGGTTTTTCTCACTTTTCGCCCCTAAGCTATAATTAACATTGCACTTTTCGTCCATTTACTAACAAAACATTAGGGAAGAAAAGTCAGCACTAGAAGTTAGCTTATGGACGAAAAGTGACCACGAGAAGTTAATAAAAACAACGAAAATGGCATCACCAATGATATCTTATTAGCTTAGGGGGCGAAAAGTGAGCAATACCAACAATTAGGGATGAATTCTACAATTACGCTATAATTTTGGGACGAAAATTGCAATTTTCCGTAAAATTAAAATAATACTTTGTTTGTGAAAAATTAATCTGAAAAACAAGCAATACTGTCAAATGAAACTAAGATGTAATTAGAATGATACCTACTTCATGGTCCACGCTGCTACATGGATCATGCTCCATAGTAAAATTTTATTCTATATTTAATTTGAGTATGATCAAAGTGGATTCAAATGCTCCTAGTTGAGATGATGAATTTGATATATTATATACTCAAAATTGATAAAAGATAAATGATAAATTGATTCTCGAAGTGTATTAAACTATTCATTGAGTATGGAGAAATGAGGTTAGAAAGGTTTTTATGTACCCTTTGTCCCACATTGAAAATGACTGGTTTTGCAAATCAAAATCCAAAATCAACTTTTCAAAGAGTTCAAATTGTGCAGCCAATGACTTTTTGTCACCGTCACAAGGTTGGATTCTAGGCTGTGTAAACTAAGACTACAACACAAATTTTAAATTTTAGAGGCCCAATATTTAATTTTTACTTAATTAATTTAGAAATAAAAACTAAATTTTTTTAATTAAACTTAAAAAGCTCCATGAAAAAATAGTAAGAACTTGTGTTTATTGTATTTCAATTTTGACTTGGAGGTCAGAACTTCAAAACTTGTGTGTTGGTATAACTTTCGACATCTTCCTATTTTTTTAATACTTTTACATTGCGAGTTTGCATACAGTATTATTATTATTATTATTATTATTGTTGTTGTTGTTGTTGTTGTTGTTGTTGTTGTTGTTGGACCTCCCCACAAAAATCTAAAAACTAGCCATGCCTGCCTGTAGGGGTGCATGTAAAAATTCAAAATGAGCTTCAAAAGCTAGAAGCAAACCAAATTCTATTTTTAATTTTGACAATTGTTAGAGAGTAAAATAGGGAAATTACACTTCAAACCTTAAATAGATTTTAACTTAAATGTAAAATCCATTATTTTAGATCAACGAACCTCAAATGGAATTTAACTTATTGAGTGAAATTCATTATTATAAATCAATTTGCACTATAATAAATCACTCGAACTTTTGAGCTGACTAGACCATCCAGGTCGAGGGCATTAATTCCAATGTATGGTATGGTGCGACCCCGGCCCCGACAAAATCATAGACAAAGTTGTTAGATTCAAAAAGTACGTTTAATTAAACTGCATTTAACAGGAACAAATAATGGGATACAATAGTAGTTGAGTGAATAGTGATGAAATAAAATCAAGTTGAGTCAACTGCATACTGAGAGGGACTGAGAAGGGAAGGGGATTTATGATCACACCAATTATCTCATCAACCAAACACAACTACCACCATTATTACTATGGAATTGGGACAAGATGAGATGAGATTCCGACAACATAAATACAACTGTTTCGTAGATACTAATGATAGATGTTTGGTTTTTGAGAATAAGTCAACTAACAATTAAAATAGCACATGCACTGATAGCCCTCTCGAAGCTTGGAATTGGCTAAGCAAACTCCATTCCCATTCTTTACTTGAAAGCAACGCAGCTTGCAGGAAGAAAGGTTACATCCATCTGATTCCATCACTGCCATGCACCTCCCTTCACCTTCACTCATTATTACACTCTCCCCTGAAATATAAATGAATATATAACAAACTTAATTCACAAATTTGTTAAAGAAACTAAGTAAATATTGTTAAGACTTATTACTGTATGGTATTGTCAGTAGTAGTTCGCCTATTCATTTGATTTTGTTGTAACTCGTTTCCTTTTCTTCGGGATTGTTCTCTATTTATTCTGTTGCCTTGAGGTGAATAAACGTGTACTATTCAGTCTCTTACAAATATAATTCCCTTTCTCTTTCTTGTTTGTGATGTATTTGTGGTGAATTATGGCAACATAATAACACATACAAGAAATTCTATAACGTTTGCATTGAATTGCAAGAATCTTTTTTTTTTTTTTTTTAATAAAGAAAATACCCGAGATGATAATAATTAAATTTGCATTAGTATATTGTTAGGATCAATCGGGTCATATTTTTGAGAAATAAGATGCTAGACTTAGCCCGACTTGAACTCGCTCAGCTCGTAGCGAAGGCGCGCACAATTTTATATTCTTATATACCGCGCGCCACAGTTTCGAAAGACAATATATTAGACTTGACCTTTCACCGGCCTCCACCCAACAATCGGCTAACCACCCACTGCTGAACTTGACCCTTCACTGGCCTCCGCCCAACATATATATATATATATATATATATATATATATATATATATATATATATATATATATATATATATATATATATATATATATATATATATATATATATATACTGCTAGTCAATAAAAGTCAATTTCATGCACTACTAAGACGACATCTAAGTTTATTTTGTGTGTGCAAGTGGCCGGACTCTTAGCTAGGTGTGCTATTAAGTGGCTAAAAATGAAAATAAAAGGGATTTTAAACCTGGAGAGACAAGGATAGCCATTGACAAAGCAATAAAAATGAAGAAATGTTGGAGCTTCATCTTCAACTTCTAAATTGTTGTATGATCGAAATGCCTTAATTTCTGTAAACCTATTTGCAACTACAACTGTGTTGTACCATGGTGCTATATATATGCACTAAATTCACACAAGTTGGAGTTTATTATATATGTAGAAATCCATTTCGTACAGTTTCCATATGAAAAAGGTAGACTAAAAATATGGTTATTTTCATTATCTTTTACAAGAAGAAGAATATTTTAGATTTTCTGATATTAACAAAAATGATTGTTGGGTTACATGCTTTATGTCTGATTATGGCACGATATTGGGGAGGAAATACCTCTTGAGAAAATAATAAGCATATTTAAATTTTGTTAAAGAAAGAAAAGAAAATGAATAAAAATTGTGATCCCGTTCTTTCTCTAACCAATCAGAACATGTCATGTTTGTAATATATGAAAAAAAATTGTAAAAAGTGGGAGTACATATAGCAAAATGTTACTATACTTTTTGAGAGTCAAGATTGGCAAGTGGGATTGTGGAGCTGGTAAAGCTTCAAAAAGAGATATTCATGAATGCCTTTTTTTTGCAAGTGGGAGTAGCTAATATAGGATAATTAGTTGAGCTCCCACCAAACTGAGAGTGGCTTATTAACATTGAATTGGTTGTGAAATTGAAAGGACAATATCCTAAATCATTTCATGACTCTTGTTAACACTTAACAACCATTACCAATATAGTGTTTGTCCAAATATATATAATGCATTTAATGTCAAGCAGGCCCGGTCCAATCATTTTATAGGCCCCGGGCGTAGCAACAAAAATGAGCCCTATATGAAATTAATATACTACTTCCGTTTCATTTTATTTGTCTGGTTTGATTAAATATATATATATATATATATATATATATATATATATATATATATATATATATATATATATATATATATATATATATATATATATATATATATATATATATGCTTCGAATCCGGTGCACTCCCTCTAATAGATGAGACCATGAGGCCTCCTAATATCCATTGATTCAATTTCCATCAATGGTTAAGATTATAAGAGATTAGGGTAGTAATTAAGGACATTTTCTAATGTAAATGATATATTAGTAATTGTAATTCTAATTTATTTATGGACATAATATTATTGGAATATGTAGCATTAAATTAGGGAGTTTATGGATGGAAATTAATACTTTGAATTACTACAAAGGCTGATGAGGTGAACTTGGCGTGAACAAGGCTTGAGGAGAAAACGAACGGGTAAGTGCATTTACGTGCCATCGTCTGTGCATACGCTGAATATTGGGGTTTTTTTCCACTAGGATGGTGGGAGCGGGGTGGGGGTTGGTGGACGAACTAGAATATCTGTTATGTGCATAGCGTGTGCGTGTTCAGGTGGTTGCATACAGGTCTGTTTGTGAAACCGATATGTTGACGGGAGGATGCATAGACAACAATGAGTGTATTTCGCCTGTGAAAGATTGTGAAAAAAAAATCACAACAACAATCCTTATAATATGGAACCACTATATGCACAGGCCTTTTCTTGTGCGTGATTTCTTGTGGTTGGCTTGTTTTACAAGGAATATATTGTAAAAATTAATAGTTTTTTTTTTTTTTTTTTTTTTTTTTTTTTTTTTTTTTTTTTTACAGTGGTGTGCGCATTTGTATGATTTGGCGTTTGCAAATTTTTGGAAAATGAACTTAGCATCATGTCGTTTTTTTAGTTTTGTTTTTACACTGGTGTGTGCATTTTTATGGTATGGCGTGTGCAAATTTTTAGCAATGGAACTTTGCATCATGTGGTCTATTGTACACGTCATAACACTCCAACGCACACACCAAACACAAAAAACAAAAGCATATGAAGAAATGCAAAGGTCATGCGCTTTTATATTCTACATGCAATAACATTAAAAAAATATCATGGTTTATATACATTAAAAAAAAAAAACCAACAAGAACTAACGCACACACCATACTATAACAATGCACACACCGCTGTAAGATTGCATTTTAAAATAAAACGGTAATAAAGGCGTGCGCATTAAACTGGTGTGTGCTTAATGAAGTAGGTGAATGCGTAGGAATGAGCACGTAGATATTTGCTAATTAGGTTCTATTTCACAATCTATGGCCTGTGCGCACACGGGTGACAGTGTGTGCGTAATGCTGGTGACAGTGTGCATTCGAGGTATAAGGCGCATGTGTTATGCTGAAATTCTATTATTGCACAGACGTCATTATTATCATGCACATAGCAAAATGTGACAGTGTATATCGCGCAGCAGATTCCCACATACCAGAAATGTGATGCGCACAAACTACAATGTGGTAACGAAAAAAGAAAATGTAGTCCCAACAAAACATAAATTGATCATTGACCCGGCATAGCCATTTACTAATAAAAACTTTAGGAAATGAAAACAAAATGAAACAAATCAAGATACAATCATCTAAGGCTCATGGAATAAAAATAGCAATATCAACTATATAAGATATAGGGAATAACATATTTAATGTAGATTAGCAGCAAATAAGGCTCTTTAAACTTCTATATGCCAGATGAATAGCTTCAATCCCTTCCTTTTCGTGAGCAACAACAACATTAGGAACCCACGTCCATAGTTGAGTATCATTTGTGATCGTGGGAATATAAGGCAAAGGCTACAAAAGAAATAAATATGATTATAGACATTAACAAAGAACAACATGCATCAAAATAAGTTAACAATATTCCATTGTCAATGAGAAGATTGCAAGAGCAAACATTAATAGGGGTTTGCAAAAACATTTAACATCATAAATAATTCCAATTTTCCACATCAAAGTGGAGTATAATTATGATGGAGGGATGACAATTAAAAACCAATCTGCAGGCACCCACTCGCACCCAATACGCACAAGTAAGGTTTTTTCAAGGGTGGTGGGTGGGGATTGGGTGTGGATGTGAAAATTAAATCCCATTCAAATCCATTGCCAGCAGAGGGTGAAACTCCCACTCAAATCCATCCGAAGCGCAGACCATATATAGCAAAATAACAGAGATCATATATCTTAAACACAACATGACTCTTGTTTTTCCAGAAACTCACTTCATAAAGCTAAAATCTTCCTACAATTTTTCAGCAACCAATCACAAATATTTCGACTAAAGTTATGAATCTCCAGATCTACTTGCATCAAGTCCAAAAACTGAAAACAAAACCCCTGAAGATAAATTGGAATAAGGGTATCAAACAAGTATAAATGAATAAGAACAAACTTGTTTCCCCCATTTTTCCTAAAACTTGATAGATGAAGCAAAGCAACCAAGGGAACCTAGTCATTACCATCCTACAACAGTCACCCACCATCCTACAACAAGCACCATCGAGAACATACTCTCACCGGCCGGAACCCCAACCATCCGACAATGGTCACCCAGCACTGCCAGACCAAAACCCCCCAAATTGGTACAAATTACCAGGTCTAACATCCAAAAAAAAAACAAAATACACCCAACCCTGCGGAACCCTAAACCCCCCAAAAGAAAAATAAAAAAAAAACATGAACGAACAAAAAAAAATCACCTTCCTTTCAAAAAAAAAAAAAAAAAAAAAAAATCACCGCCACTACCCATAGCTCCCACCATGCCGGAAAAATCATGAAAACAAATACACAATGAAACCCAATAGAAAACGAAAAGAAAACATGAAATCAGAATACCTTGTTGACACCCGGAAGAATTCCTCTTTTGTCGCTTTGAATGCCTGAAGAAAGAGCTAGCCATTGAGATTATCACGCCACTACAGGCAGAAGCGACATCAGAAAATCCACTAGCTCGACAAAGACGGATGAGCGAGCGCCGAAAAATTATCGAGGAAGATTAAACTCTGTGGAGACTGAGGAGTGAGATATTTCACAAAGCTACGATCGAAAAAAAAGAATTGAGAATAAAAAAGATTTTTCACCTTCCAATAAAAAGTAAGAAATAAATAAGGTAATATAATAAATATAATGCCAAAAAACTAGAATGCCCCTGCCTAGTAAATAAATCAGCTCACAGCCTTAAAAATGCAAAACAATCTCATGCTTTGAAATGAAAAAAATAAAAGACCAGGATCTAGGCTCACGAGCTCACCTGGCAAGAGGGGATGCACCGGATTAAATATATATATATATATATATATATATATATATATATATATATATATATATATATATATATATATATATATATATATATGTAACTGATCACCCTAAATACTTGATCTCCAATCACACCAAAAGCTGTAGTCTTGTGATGTCAATGATCCACAATTCTCTTTTAACACGAAAGAAGGAATCCATGTACTAAGTATTTTGATACAAAAATACAAGTGGTTATTCTCATTCAAGAAACTTGATTAGTTAGGTTTACTTCCCTTTCGAGACAGAAATATTTCACAAAGTTTCTTTGTCCTTCGGTGCTTAGCCATTTACTCCAAAAACCAATGATCAATTCACCTTGAGTTACTTTGCCTTTGAACTTAGAAAGAGGTAAAGGCTTGCAACCCCAACTCCCTCAAGGAGAACTTTAAGTAGTAGCAGTTTTCGATCTATCTATGCGAAGCCTTCCAAGGTTGAACAACTTTTGGAGTTGAAAGATTAGATAGAGAAGCGACAATTTACGTGTTCATGTAGCAAGGGAGCCCAAAAGCACTACTTAAAATTCTTTTGGAGTTGGAGAGACAAGGAAGGGGACATCGAAAGAAGAAATAAATAAACTTGTTGGCAAGATTGTGAAAGCTCGTGGCATATCTACTTTAGGGAAAGCAGTGTAGGAGGAGCATGATCAGAAGATATACCAAGCTAGGGTTGTATTGGAAGAGATCAACTACAATTACTTGCATGGGTGCTTTGGAAAAGATAAGAAGGCTACCTTCGAAGCACTCAAGAAAGGTGGTTTAGATGAAGTCTTCAAATTTCCTCAACATTCCAGGGTACAACAAGGAGAAGTTTAACAGTTTCCTGCGTACCTATTAGGAGTTCGAGAAGTAGCGGAGGAAGAATTTGAAGATGAAGATCAAGACCTAATAATGGTACAACAAGTTGTATATTGAAGTGAAGAATATAGGAGAAATGGCCAAAAGAGTTAAAGAGAATATGGAGAACAGACCATACAAGAGACTAAGGAGGTAATAAGGTTGGTGATGCTGAAACTTAGGGGAGGAATTGGGCATTAGGAGGTGTAAGGAAGATTATCTATGTTTTTGTTTATAATTTCTTTTGAAAATTTTGTAATATGTTGTACTCACTTGTTTCGAGTAATAAAGGTTGTTCTTTTGAGGGTGTGTGAGTACTTAGTATATACCATTGAAACTAGGGAGATGCTACTAGGTGCCAACGCCACTCTCGTGGTCGTTGGAATCTCAATTAGCTTCAAGCTCTACTCTCATCGTGACTCAAAGCCATTGAAGCATTTTATCAAACATGTGGTGTTCGCATCTCTTTCCAACCCCTTTTTCTCAAAGGTGAATTGGATTAGTGAGAGGTGTGGCTATGGTGTTGCTTTATTCTCATAGTAACAACACTTTGTCCATGTACCGCTTGCATAATTTGGCCACAACCATACAAGAGTCCATACAAACCATCAAACTCACAACTAGATTCATCATCAAATCATTACACTAGCTCATAAATCAATTAAATCACATAGCATCAATCACAAAAGATGACTTAATCCAATCCCTAATTGAATCTAGCTAAGCATGGATTGAAATGTAAATGAAAGCATTAATTGAAACAAGAGACATTATAATCAAATTTGGAAGAAAGAAAATGCAAAAGAAACATGAAAGACTTCACTTGAATTAATAAGAACTAGGGAAAATGAAATCTGAAAATTCAAGATGAAATATGGAAATGTTCTTCAAATGTTTCCAGAGGTTTTCTCTCCCATAAAAACTTGGAGAGAGAGTGGAGAATGAAAAGTTGTCTAAAAATAACCACTTAGGGCTATTTATACCCCTCAAATCACTCTAAAAATACCATTTAAAAAGGATTCTGGGCCTGTGGTCGCGATCGAGTTCACGCCGTGACCTCGACCATGACCACCCACTATGCGCAGTAGTTCTAGTTTCTAGGCCATTTCTCACATTGTAGACGTTCGAACTAGCCTTTGTGGTCTTCATGAAAGTTGTAGCCATTTGCATTTCCGTTCGAATGCCACTTAAAATCACCTCATTTGGACACGCTTAGCTCGAGATATGCTCAAAATACCGAGACGTCACCTGGCAGAGAAAAGTGCAAATTAAAGCAAAATGTAGTCACGTTGGTAGTCACGTCGTGAATGCTAGTGTGACCCATGTTTTTCACTTCAAAATGCGTATTCTTCTCATTTGTTTCTTTGGATCTCCGAGTCATGTCATGATACTTCCAACTAGCTCTTTTTCACTTTCTTGACCTCTCATGACTCCTGGAACACACCTTTTGTGTCAAGTAGATGACTTCAAAACACATACAATTGAGCTCCAATTTGCATGATGTTACAACCAATGTCTTCATATCATCTAAATGGCACAAAGGAATCAAATAAGAACATATTTAGCTTCCAATTAACATGAAACCATATGAGTTTTATATCAATTGTGCATATAAATGTACTAAGAATTAGCATTTTTCAAATCTCCCCACACTTGGACATTGTTTGCCATCAAGCAAGACAAAACAAAGACAAGCAAATATAAGTGCTAAGAATGAGAATTGAATTATCTGAACAGTTACAACCGAACGAGAATACATCAGAGATAAAAGATAACTTAATGTGAAACTCTCCTATCTAATAGGGAGCTCAGGTCAATTAAATCTAAACCACACAAATAAAGAAATATAAAACTATATACTATAACATTTATTAACACACCCCCTCAAGCTCAAGGGTGGTGCGAGATGGCATTGAGCTTGTCGCGAAGAAGCGTGAACCTGGGTCCCGTGAGTGGTTTAGTAAAGATGTCTGCAAGCTGGTCCTTCGTAGAGACAAAGTTGACAACGAAGTCTCCAGAGGTAACCTTATCCCGGACAAAGTGATAATCAATCTCGACGTGTTTGGTCCTTGCATGAAACACGGGATTGGCACATAGATAAGTTGCCCCAAGGTTGTCACACCAAAGAGTAGCTGGCTCGGAAGAGTGAAGTCCTAGTTCACGAAGTAGTGACACAACCCAAGTAACCTCTGCAGAAACATCAGCAAGGGCCTTGTACTCAGCTTCTGTGGATGACCGAGCTACCGTTCGTTGCTTTCTGGACAACCAGGATATTAGGTTAGAACCAAGAAACACTGCATAGCCACTGGTGCTCTTCCTATCAATCAGGCAACCTGCCCAGTCAGAGTCTGAGAAAGCATGTATGGCTGTTGACGTCGATGAAGTAATACGCAAGCCATAACTGATAGTGCCCTTTATGTATCGTAACACCCGTTTTGCCATGCCCCAATGCTCATCTGTCGGTGAATGCATGAATTGACACAGGCGATTCACAGCGTAGGACAAATCCGGGCGCGTGATCGTTAAGTACTGCAGTGCCCCAACAATACGCCGGTAGTGTGTTGGATTTTCATAAGAAGTTGTTGTAGAGACGGCTGACGTTGTGACTGATTCCGGTGTGGTGAGGGATTTGCAGTCAAGCATCCCAGCACGGTTCAGTAGGTCTGTCATGTACCACCGTTGAGAGAGAATGAACCCACTATCTGTACATATGGTCTCGATTCCCAAAAAGAAGCCCGGTTTGCCCAAGTCTCGGATTTTAAAGGTAGATGCTAGACGCTGTAGTAAGGTGTTGATTAACAGTGCATCATTCCCCATCATGATGATGTCATCAACGTAGACCAGCAAAAACACCCGAGACGCGCCTGATGTGTAATGAAACAAAGAGACATCTGTTTTCGACGAGGCAAACCCTGCAAGGAGTAAGAAATCATGTAGCCTTTTGAACCAAGCCCGTGGGGCCTGCTTCAAACCATATAGTGAGCGCTGCAGATGGCATACGTGATCCGGGTGTGCTGGATCTTCGTAACCAGGCGGCTGCTTCATGTACACAGTATCGGCTAAGTGTCCATTTAGGAAGGCATTATGTACGTCTAACTGGCGCATCGTCCAGTTGGATGAAACAGCAAGAGAAAAGAGCAGCCGTACAGTGGTAGGCTTAACCACCGGGCTGTAGGTGTCGAAGAAATCCTCGCCTGCTACCTGGTTGAACCCTTTGGCTACCAGACGGGCCTTATAGCGCTCAACCGAACCATCAGCTGTGCGTTTGATGCGGAACACCCATTTGCAGCCAATAATGTTCATGTGGGGTTCTGGAGCAACCAAACGCCAAGTGCTGTTGTGAAGCAGCGCATTGAACTCCTGGTCCATGGCCTCTCGCCACTGTGGATGGCCTACAGCCTGGGAATAACACGTAGGATCAGTTGTGACGTGTAAAGCCTGAAACTGCTCATCTGTGCCCCGAGTCTGATGACGAAGGCGCATCACATGACCACGGTCTTGAGGCTCGGTACGACGCCGTTTTGTCTTAGCACGAGGTGGTGCCGTGACAGCTCGAGGCATGGGTTCACGTTCTAAGGGTACGGGTTCAGCCTCTGGTACCGGGATGATGCTGGTTGATGGGGCCATCGGGGCAAGTCGTGGGACTATGGGCCCGGACGCCCACGGCAATGAGGCAGGCGGTGTAGACGGGATGGGTGTTCTAATTGCAAATGGGAACACCGTCTCGTCAAACCGAACGTGACGACAGATATAAACCTTCCCAGTTGAATGGTCTACGCACCTATATCCCCTAAAAGACGGGGGATAGCCAAGGAAGACGCAGGGTGCTGAGCGATATTCCACCTTGTGCCGATTATAAGGCCTTAGGTAGGGATAGCACTGGCACCCGAAAATTCAAAAAAACGTGTATGGAGGAGACACTTTGTGTAGGGGAGAGTAGGGGCTGTCAAAGTTTAATACTGGTGTAGGAAGATAATTTATGAGACACGTGGCAGTTTCGAAGGCAAAGTCCCAATACTCAAGTGGTATTGAGCCTGCAGCGAGTAGAGCAAGACCCGTTTCGACAATATGCCTATTACGGCGCTCAACTCGCCCGTTTTGTTCATGTGTGTAGGCACATGACTGCCGATGGTGGATACCCAGTGTTTGAAACATTGTTTGTAATTTTCTGTACTCACCCCCTAAATCCGATTGGACACATTTGATAGAGCGCGAGAATTGTCGCTCTACCAACACCCGAAACAGTTCAAAAGTTTTATAAACATCAGATTTTACCCGTAACGGATAAAACCAACAGAACCGGGAGTAATCGTCTACAAACAGTAAAAAGTAGCGATTACCACTATAAGAGACTACCGGAGCCGGGCCCCATACATCAGTGAAAATTAAATCTAAAACATTTGTACTAGATTTATGAACTCTATCTAATTTAAAACGGGACGACTTGCCGAGGTGACAAGCCGTGCACGACTCTGCGGATTTTGACTTATTTGATGAAACTGGACAATCTTTAAGAATGTGTTTCTGAACGACCCCATGCGGGTGACCTAGCCTTCGGTGCCAAACGTCTTGTGTGGCCCGGGAACTGACGAACACAAACTGAGTGTTTGACAACGGAAGCTTGTATAATCCCCCGGAAGTTGGTCCCTTAAGCAGAATGTCCCTGGTTTTGGAATCCTTCACAATAAAACAGTCATTATGAAACTCAAAGTAAACACTGTTTTCTTTTGTAAATTTTTGTACGGAAAGTAAAGGGACCGATAGACACGGAACATGTAACACATTGGACAAATTTAAACACTTTGACACGGACGGGATCGATGCATGACCGACATGTGAGATAGTCAAACCTGCGCCGTTCCCGACCCGTAGCACATCGGGCCCGTTGTACTCATCCGACCGGGACATCATGCTTGCGTCCGGTGTGGCGTGTGCGGTGGCGCCGGTGTCAGGATACCATCCGTCCGCCGATGTAGCCGAGGGGGTCGCCGGAAGCTCGCCGGCGGTGGCAACGTGTGCTTCTGCCGGCGGCTGTGTTATATACCGCTTATAGCAGTACACCGCCGTGTGGCCTTGAGCACGGCAAATCTGGCATCGTAGAACACCATGACCATTCCGGCCACCTCTGCCCAGGTTGTTCCAGCCGTTGCCATTCCGTCCGCCTCGCCACTGCTGGCCCGAGCCGAAGCTTCGTCCGCCATCACCACTGGATCCGCGACCACGCCCCACGTATAAGGCCGTCGGATGGACACTGCCGCCGTCACCTACGGCCAAATAATCATCGGATATGATGAACTCCTGCACCGTTAAAAAATCGGCCAGTTGCGGGAGAGAGACCGCACTGTTGGTGGCGGTAAGTGAAGCAGCCAACACCCTCAGGTCTTGACGCAAACCCCGCAGACCATATAGGTTCTGCTCGGTGGATGATAGAGGCCGTCCGGCTTGCGCCAATGCTTCCACGAGAACCTCGGCACGTCCCAGGTACTCGGCCGTCGTCTGATTTCCTTGTCTCAACGTCTGGAATTGGCCTAAGAGGCTGAGACAGCGAGCTTCGGTGGAGGATCCAAGCGAGGAGGTGATCGACTACCAAACCGCCGCAACTGTCTCCCGTCCGACTGCTAGGTGCAGTACTTCATCGGACATGGAGGAGATCAGCAAGGATAAGATGGACTGGTTCTGCAAGACCCAGGCCTTGTATGCGGGGTTGAGAACGACAGCCGTGGTCGTCGTCGCACAGGAGCCCGACTCGCCGGAAGAGGTAGCGGCGATCGTCGGTGGAGGACACGGCGTCGAGCCGTCTACGTATCCCAGTAGATCCTGCCCCCGGAGGAAGGGGACGAGTTGAGTTCGCCAGAAGAGAAAATTGCGGCTGTTGAGCTTCATGGAGATGTGGTGGTGTGCACCGGAGAGGGAGACGCCGGTCGCCGGCGATGGGGAGCCACCGGCGGTCACTGTACGCTCGGAGGAGTGCGATGACATGGTGATCGGACGGTGGTGTTTGTGGGGTGGAGAGAGAAAATGATCGTAATCCTATCTGATACCAAATGAGAATTGAATTATCTGAACAGTTACAACCGAACGAGAATACATCAGAGATAAAAGATAACTTAACGTGAAACTCTCCTATCTAATAGAGAGCTCAGGTCAATTAAATCTAAACCACACAAATAAAGAAATATAAAACTATATACTATAACATTTATTAACACTAAGTACAGTCATAGAAATCATACCCTTTAAATGGTTGTGTAGACAAGCTATGCAAAAGAAGTCAAGAATGTGTTGTTCCTCCCCCTACTTTGAAGATAGGTTGAAGTGAGTGTGACACCCTCAATTAGATCCAATTTTAAGGAAATAAAAAAACCCCAAGATCACTCATTGTTTTTTGTGGGACACCTCTCAAACACACTTATCCACAAGCAAAGGATGTGATTCAATCCACAACCTCCACGGGTCTACCAAGCCAAGCCCACTAATGGGAACGATGCACACTGACTTTCCAAACTTTGCCACATGTGGCCCCAATAAAGACCCATTTAATCAAGTGTGATGGTGAAATTACTGGTTGAAAGATTTATGAGAGAGTTCATTAAAGCTTTACCAAGTATATATTAATCTAAGATAAAAAAGAATCATCCCTGATTTTGAAAGTCCAACACTCAATAATCAATAATCTTTCTCAATTGAAGGAAGGTAGAATATCATCCTAGTAATGAGACGTGGTGGCTAACCCTTGGCTATAGTTTGATTAGGTAGTGAATATTAAGTCGGCATGGTGTTCATAGCTTATTCCAAGAGCTGTTACCTAGAAGAAGCAAGTAGTCGTGCATGCGAAAAGCTTATCTTCACTTGTATTTTGTAGTAATACATACTGAAATTCTCCTTCGGATTATAATGAGAAGAGTAGAAAAATTTTCAGAACTACTATAAAAATCTCTCTTTCTCTCTCTAGCTCTATCTCTCACTTACATTACTTTATATCTTATCTTGCGAGTACCCAACCTTCATACTCGATTTCATACCAACACTCACAACAAAATTAAGCTACAAACTTTTTCTTTAAACTTGGCAAGTTTATTAAGAGTTAAGACTTCTGTTGCACTTAACTCACTTTAAAAATTATTTAAGTCTATTCAACCTCCCTCTCAGCCCCCCAGCCCCCATCCCTTCTAGAGTTTAACTTGCGTAGGACTAACATGTAGGTAAAGCAATCGTTATGCTATGGACCCGCGTTCAGCATTTCGGTGCCGTTAGTGGCACACTGGCACCGTTCTCTTCCACTTTTTTTTTTTTTTTTTTTTAAATTTCAGCCCACTTTGTTATAGGAGTATATGTTCATAATTTTATCACTATATGTTCATAATTGTAAGTTCATAATGTCAGAGCTTTGTGTTCATAATTGCATAACTGTACATTCATAATTGCATAACTGTACATTCATAATTCTGTAACTGTACATTCATAATTCAATAACAGTAAATTCATAATTTTCGAAACTCTATGTTCACAATTTTAGAGCTCTATGTTCATAATTGTAAGTTCGTAATGTCAGAGCTCTGTGTTCATAATTCCATAACTTACATTCATAATTCCATATAACTGTACATTCATAATTGCATAACTGTACATTCATAACTGCATAACTGTACATTCATAATTCCATAACTGTACATTCACAAATGAATAACGCTGTTAACGGCTAGAAAAAATCAAAAAAAAAAAATTTTTAACTGGAATGCCGCATTTTCCCTTAAAGCGACATCGTTTTGGACTCGTGTCCACAATGCATTGTGGACACGAGTCCGCAGCATAATTTACGGTAGGTATAGTAGTACGTCTTACAATAGTTATGCTGTGCAACCGAATGTACCATGCGCATGGTGCATACGGTTCAAAACGACGTCGTTTTGATTAAAAACGCGCGTCCCACTTAAAAAAAAAAATCAGGTTCGACTCTCAGCAATAGCATTATTGTGGATATATAGTTATGAATTGTGGATATATAGTTATGAAATTGTGGTTATATAGTTATGAATTTATGGATATTTAGTTCATTCATTGTGGATATTTAGTTCAATCATATATTGTGGATATTTAGTTCATTCATTGTGGATTTTTACTTCATTCATTCACTGTGGATGTATAGTTATGAAATTGTGGATATATAGTTATGAAATTGTGGTTATATAGTTATGAATTTATGGATATTTAGTTCATTCATTGTGGATATTTAGTTTAATCATATATTGTGGATATTTAGTTCATTCATTGTGGATTTTTACTTCATTCATTCATTCATTGTGGATTTTTACTTCATTCATTCACTGTGGATATATAGTTATGAAATTGTGGATATATAGTTATGAAATTGTGGTTATATAGTTATGAATTTCTGAATATATAAAAATGCTATTGTTTGGAATCGAACCTGATTTCTTCTTTAAATGGGACGCGTGTTTTTTTAACCAAAACGGCACCGTTTTGCAACCGTATGCACCTTGCAAGGTGCATTCGGTTGCACAGCATAATTTGCGCACGTCTTAAGGCCGGGCTAGATCAGAGTCAAATTAAAGGCCCAATCTAATTTGGACTTGGGCTTTTGTTGGGCTGGCTTTATTATTTATTTATTTGTAGTTTAGTTGTGATTTGTGAATGTTATTTGGACTCAACTCCTTACTCGATTAATATTATTACTATTATTTTACTCAGATAGGTCAATTAAAAACCATCAATTTTTAGTATGTATTATGCATATTATTTTTTGTTCATAATCAACATTTTATTCTTAAACATATAAGAAAATTGAAACTTGGCATTTATCAGGAATTGTTACATTTATTAAGAAAAAGAAATACAACGTAACATAGTACACACATTTGGGCTTGAAACATTTATTACAGCACTTCTGTTTTATTATATATATAGATATAGATATATAGATTATTCATAAGATACCCAAATTAATTCTAGTTAGTTCATGGGCACATATATGAGCCATCCAACATCAATGAATCCTGGATTTTTAGCCAAATGAGGGTTCAACTTGAGAATATCACCAACTCGAGAAGAAAGCAAATCAGCAATACTTGGCAGTGTATCTCCTGGCTGAACGGTGTAAGTCGTCACAAAAGGTGAAGTCTCACTATTTCCCACGCACCCACACAGGAGATGCATACTCACAGTTTCTCCAGCCTTATACGACGTTTCTTCTCCCCCAACCTTCCATGCTTGCCCGCTGTAAGAGTTGACCGAAACGGTTGCGAATGTGTCTTGTCGTTGCAACTTGTAAGGGGTTTCGTAGAAGTACCCAACAGTGCCATTAACATCCTCGCAAGAACATGGTACTTCTACGAGGTAGTCTTGTTTGGTTTCCTTAACATTCTTGCGCGAAATGGGGAAGATGTCTGAGGGGCTGACAGAGTAGAGAGTGGAAATGGATTCTGGGTCAAGCCCATTGTGCTGGTAAAGTAGAGAAGTGCAGGTTTGGGTGGTAGTAGAGCATGGAAAAGGGTTTATATTAGAAATTTGAGTTGGGCGGCCATAGACAATATTGAAAACAAGAGACAGTAAAAGAATGAAGAAACTCAAAGTTGGGAGTTTTGCCATTTCTATCTTATGCTGTGAAAGCACGAACTACTCCAAGGGGGAAGGGTAAACAAATGGGATATATATACATGTATGAGGAAATTCACGAGATGATAACTTTTTCTCAATGGACAAATTCAATGTAAATTTAATCTTCTAATCAAATTTTTTTACTCCTTCATCGATACTATCTAATCTTGAGAGGAATGGATCCGGAGTTTAATCTTTCTTGTGAAGGTGAAATCAATGCTTTTATTATTAAATAGTGCCGGTGGAATGAGCTGAGCTAGCCATTAATCTTATTATTGACTGAAGTTATTTAAATTTAATATTGTGTATTATTTAATTTTATATTTGTGTATAAAATTTATATATGTAAAACAATGTCAAAAGCACTATTATATTAAGTCAAAAAAAAAAATGAAATAAATAAAAATTTGTAAAATTCCTCTGTGCACTATTAAGCACTATTAAATTTATTGACTATTAGGTTGGTAGAATTCCGGTGTGCAATGTAGCTAAATTTCAAGTTTCAAATAAGTATTATAAATACCTTATACTTATATTCTTGAATCGAGCTCAATTAAAATAATATTCCTTTTATTCCATTTTGTTTGTCTGGTTCAATTAGTGAGACTTGACTGAATATATTTTAAATTCAATTTTGTATAATATTAAGTTCAGTATTAGTAAATAGAATTTATATATTTAGAAACTATATTAAAAGTAATATTAAACACAAAAGAAAAAACAAATTTCAAAATAAATAAAAATTACATAAGATCAAAGCAAAGCAATGAAGAAAGAATTGGTTTGACTAATGAATAATAAACAAGCTAAGATAGGCAGAATTTCATTGTCAAAGCAAGGGGATCCTTTTTGCTTTCTTTTTTTTTTTTTCATTTTAATAAGGTCCCATCGAAGAAAGAACCAAAATGAGTCAAAACGGAGTATTTAAAAAGTTGTAAAAGTTTATTCACTCACCTCTAGATTTTAATCCTATCAGCAGGGACCAATAACTTTGTACGTATTGGTTATGAATTAATAAAATTCATGCTTTTTTGTTTAAAAAAAAAATTTCTCCAAATGATTCGACATTTAACTTCTGTTACGTATTTATGAATTAATAACATTCATGCTTTTTTGTTTAAAAAAAAAAATTCTCCAAATGATTCGACATTTAACTTCTGTTATATGAGTACAGTATCATGAACTTATAATGGGGGATATTTTTCTCTAGGACGTACAGAATATCTTATTGTAATTAACATACATGTCCATTCTTAGCCTTCCTGGCCTGTCCTAAACGCTCATGGTAATCATCACAAACAAATAGTTAAGGTTGATTTTTAGTCTTCTCGTTTATGTATAGTTTTTGTCTGCTATCCTTTGGACATGTTGTCTTGATTGTAACATACATATAGATAAGGTTAATTTTATCAATATGGTTTTGCTTTACAGGTGTGATCAACGAACCGGTTGTCTTCATCGTTTTGTGGGACAGCTATTACAACGTTACATTAACCGCATGTTTGGTTAATTAAATAGGTCAGAAATATAATATCATTTTTAGGAATAGACATATTTTAACCATTCTTAGGGGTTTCTGGTATTAGCTATTCCTAAGTACTAGGAATGACTTTTGTATTATAATACATAAAACACCATTTACTATATATATATATATATATATATATATATATATATATATAGAAGAGCGCTCATATGCGGCGGGGTCTTACGGTGCGGCGGTGCGGTCAAATTCCAGAATACACCAACAATGTTAACAATATGCACCAACAGTGTAATAAAAACACACCCCAATGAAATGTAATAAAACATCACAAAATACACCACAAACTCAAAAAAACACACCATATAACTTACCACCCCCAATGGTGTATTTCCGAACAGTGTATGGTGTTTTTACTCACACCTAATGGTGTGTGTTTGGTGATGCAGGGCTCTGTTTACTCTGTTTTGTGTGGTGTATTTCCTAACGTTGATGGTGCATATTTGGTGAACTATTGGTGTTGCCGCACCGTAAGAAATAACCGCACCGTAAGACACTGCCGCACCTGAACCCGCCTCTATATATATATATATATATATATATATATATATATATATATATATATATATATATATATATATATATATATATAGGGACGCACTCAGGTGCGAATAAATGTCCAGGAAGGAAATGCGAACGAATCAGCGCGCGACACGTGTCCAGATCTAATAACTTAAAAAAAAACGCAGTGGCATTTTCGTAAATAATTGAACATCGAAGTGCAAGTAAAATCTCTTATAAGTGCACCTATTTTCACCTATAAGTGCATGTAATTTTGCCTTGTTAGCATTCACTTTCCGCAACCATTCATGCACCTGGGTGTGCTTATAACTATATGTGCAACTATTTATCACTATAGGTGCAACTACTTATAACTATAGGTGCACCTACTTTCACTTATTAGTGCATGTAATTTTGCCTTGTTAACATTCATTGATATAAGTTCAGCGGGTAGTAATACTCCTGAAAACCACTCGCAAACATTCATACACCTAGATGCAACTACTTATACCTATGTGTGCAACTACTTAGAACTATAGGTGCAACTACTTAGAACTATAAGTGCAACTAAGTATTGATGCTCAGTGTAAATTTTTACTTGCACCTATAATACATTTTACATGCACTTGTAATACATTTTACTTGCACTTCGATGTTTAATTATTTACGAAAATACCACCGCATTTTTTTTTAAAAATCAGTGTTTCTCATCCATTAGATCTGGACACGTGGACGAACAGAATCCATTCTTATTTCGCGCCTGGGCGAGCCGTTCGCACCCGAGTGCAAGTCTATATATATATACCTATGTGTGCAACTACTTAGAACTATAGGTGCAACTACTTAGAACTATAAGTGCAACTAAGTATTGATGCTCAGTGTAAATTTTTACTTGCACCTATAATACATTTTACATGCACTTGTAATACATTTTACTTGCACTTCGATGTTTAATTATTTACGAAAATACCACCGCATTTTTTTTTAAAAAATCAGTGTTTCTCATCCATTAGATCTGGACACGTGGACGAACAGAATCCATTCTTATTTCGCGCCTGGGCGAGCCGTTCGCACCCGAGTGCAAGTCTATATATATATATATATATATATATATATATATATATATATATATATATATATATATATATATATATATATATATATATATATAGGGACGCACTCAGGTGCGAATAAGTGCCCAGGAAGGAAATACGAATGAATCAGCGCGTGACACGTGTCCAGATCTAATAACTTTAAAAAAAACGTGGTGGCATTTTCGTAAATAATTGAACATCGAAGTGCAAGTAAAATCTCTTATAAGTACACCTATTTTCACCTATAAGTGCATGTAATTTTGCCTTGTTAGCATTCACTTTCCGCAACCATTCATGCATCTGGGTGTGCTTATAACTATATGTGCAACTATTTATAACTATAGGTGCAACTACTTATAACTATCTGTGCACCTACTTTCACCTATAAGTGCATGTAATTTTGTCTTGTTAACATTCATTGATCTGAGTTCAGCGGGTAGTAATACTCCTGAAAACCACTCGCAAACATTCATACACCTAGATGCAACTATTTATACCTATGTGTGCAACTACTTAGAACTATAGGTGCAACTACTTAGAACTATAAGTGCAACTAAGTATTGCTGCTCAGTGTAAATTTTTACTTGCACCTAATACATTTTACTTGCACTTCGATGTTCAATTATTTACGAAAATGCCACCGCGTTTTTTTAAAAAATCAGTGTTTCTCATCCATTAGATCTGGACACGTGGACGAACAGAATCCATTCCTATTTCGCGCCTGGGCGAGCCGTTCGCACCCGAGTGCAACTCTATATATATATATATATATATATATATATATATATATATATATATATATATATATATATATATATATATATATATATATATATATATATATATATATATATATATATATAAAGATAAAGATAAAGATTTAGATTCAAATGTGGTTGGTGCGCCCAGGTGCGGTTGTGCGGTAAGAGGAGAGCCATTGCTCCTGTAGCAAAAATAAACACCATACGTGTATTTATTTCTATAGCAGCAAATCGGGAGTGGCTGCTGATACAATTTGATGTTAAAAATACATTTCTTAATGGGATGTTGGAAGAAGAAGTATACATGTATCCTCCTCCATGCATAAATTGTTATGGCAAAGTATGAAAGCTAAGAAGGGCCTTATACGGATTGAAGTAATCCCCTTGAGCATGGTTTGGAAGGCTCTCAACTTTCATGAAGAAGATTGGATACAAACAAAGTGATGCTGATCATACACTCTTCATTAAGCAAGTTTCTGAAAAGGTAATTGCTCTTATTGTGAATGTTGACGATATGATTGTTACAGGAAATGATACAATTGAAATGACTGCCCTCCAAGAAAACCTTGCAACTGAGTTTGAACTTAAAGACCTTGGGCACTTGAAATATTTCTTAGGCATTGAAGTTGCAAGATTAAGCTACGGAATCTCTCTTTGCTAGCGTAAGTATGTGTTAGACTTACTAGCAGAAACTGGTATGCTTGATTGTAAACTTGTTGAAACTCCCATCGAAGTGAATCACAAGTTAGCCATTCAACAAGATCAAACTCCAACCAATAAGGAGAGGTATCAAAGATTAGTTGGGATATTAATATACTTATCGCATACACGTCTTGAAATTGCATATGCAGTAAGTATTGTTAGTCAATTCATGCATGCACTGAGCGAAGACCACATGTGTATCGGATCCTATGATACTTAAAATCTTCTCCAGGAAAAGGGTTATTTTTTTGCAAAAAATGGAGATCTAGAAGTTAAGGGATTGTGACACCCCAAAAATCCACA
The DNA here is from genome assembly GCF_001879475.1 of Ipomoea nil. Lineage (NCBI taxonomy): Eukaryota > Viridiplantae > Streptophyta > Magnoliopsida > Solanales > Convolvulaceae > Ipomoea > Ipomoea nil. Next base: position 6,112,979 of record NW_017618572.1, read on the forward strand.
CTCCAAACCATGAATTAATTGATTAATTAATTCTATTTCTTTTGAGGAATTGATTCCTAAAATCCTGATTTTTGATACTCAAGGACTAGTATTTGACTAGTCAATCTTTAAGTTGTGTTGTACCTTGTGCTTTGAGAGGAGTTCCCTTGTTCCTTACACTTTCTAAGAGTTAGTAAGGGTATCCTTGTCTTTTTACCAAGAGCTAGTCTTGTAACCTAAACCTAGAAGACTTCTTCATTTCATTCCCTTACACTTCCTAGAAAATATCTCTACCTTCTCTCAAGAAAACAAGAGTAGCTTGTTCTTCTAGCCAAAAGAAGCCTTTGTCAAGATTCCAAGTTTTGCTTCCAAGATTCAATCTTTCCTCTATTTTGGCATCTAGAAGGGTAAGATCTAAGCTTGTCTAGTCTTTTTGGTTCCATCTTGGTTGTCTTTTTCTTAAAGGTTGGATCTTTATGATCTTTTGGTTTGATCTTGAAGTGGGTTTGGCTAGTGAGCTTAGTGGAAGGCTTGTTGTGGTGTAAGAAGAATCTTTTGGTCTTCAAGAGGTAACCCATGCTCTACAAAACCTATTTTGCTTACCTATATATGATTTCTTGGCTTCTACTTGTGTTTTGATATGAAATGTGAGAGTTTATGCATTTATCTTGTGATATTGCATATATAGAGCTTGTGTGTAGGTTTCCTTTGTGCCATTGCTTGGCGTTTTCTTTGGTTCAAGTCATTTTGTTGTGCTTGGTGAGATTTGGCATGTTTTGGACTTGAATTTGTGTTTGAAGGAGAAAATCCCCGAAGGGATTGTTTGACACAGGAGCGTGTACCCGCGGGCGGAACGGAGGGGAGAGCCCTACCGCCGCCCACCCGCCGGTACGCGTGAACATGGGTGTTGAACCCGTGGGCAGAACCACGGGTAGGGGCCTACCCGTGGGTCCACCCGCGGGGAACACAGTGAAGCTGGAGTGGGATTTGTTCCCCGTGTTTCGTTTGTCTTGGTCTTTGATCTTTTGGCCTCCCGTTGTTCTTTTGTGGAACTATTTGAGCGTCTTCTTGATGTTTCGTAGGTCTAGAGCTTTATGGTAGGTATCCATGTAGGATCTTTGGTGTTGTGAATCGTGCTAAGTGTTCAACATTGTGTTTCGTTGAACCGTGTGGTGTCTTGTGTGTTCCTCGGAACTATCTTGAGTTTCCTCGTTGTTGAGCTTGCTAGTTATTATCTTAATGCTAGCGTCGTTGTTGTCGATGGGTGGTGACCTGTCTCTTGATTGAGTGTTTCATACCTTCTCTTGCAATCCGTTGTTCGTTTCGTGTGAGTGGTGGTGCGCATGTGGCTCTACCTGGATTGCACGATTAGTTGTATGGGACACTAGTCACCAAGGTATTGCAGCGGTCCGCGTGGTGGCCGTGATGTGATTTCATGGAGTTGTGGCTGAGTCCACGTGTTTGGGGGATAACATTGTGTTATCCGGGCATGTGTTGCCGTGAATTGGTGGGTTTTCGTTGGTGGTCTGTAGGTGGGGGACGACGGTCCCGGCGGAATAAGGTTGGACTTGGCTGTACAGGGGTTTTCTGGAGGTAATGGTTGGCACCTAAGGTACAAGGTTGGGGGTAGCCATAAGGTTGGAACAGGGCATAAGGAAGGCATATCAACTCGTGATGTGTGATGTCACGAGGGCTTGTGAAGCCGTTGTTGTGGTGAGTTCTCTTCTCTCGTGACGTGTGTAGTCACGGAGGCTTGTGGTGTGGTGTTTTGGCATGTGTTGCCGGTGGGTGAGTCTTTATCCTTGTGTGTGGTTAATCTTTGTGGTTGGGATGTGTTCCCGGTTTTATCCTTGTGAGTGGTGAGTCTTGTGTTGTCTTTTGATCTTGGCTTTTGACTTATATATATGTATTCCGTTTCGAAAATGGTTTTCATATTATATATCTACCTATTTATGATACTTAACGGTATTGGTGGGTTACCAGCATCTTTCGCTGACCGGGCGTCGCCCCGATGTTTATCTTTGTATCTTTCAGGTGATGCGTAGTCGAGCGCGATGTTTAGAGCCGGTAGCTTAGCACCTGTATCTTTAGACAGTGTTGTTGAGGCCTGTGTGCCAATGTCTTTAGATTGTTCTAGTTTGTTGTTTTTGGGATAGTGTTACACTTGCAGATTGTCGCCGTAGCGTATACCTAGTGTGGTATACGTGGCATAACACCCCATTTTGGATTCCTTTTATCCAGTTATCTTTTTATCTTCCGATGTGCTAGTGTTTTGTTGTTAATCTGCATGTGTTAAGACTTGTTTTTAAGTCGTGTTTCGGGGGGTGTTACAGGGATACACAGATGCAGATTGGGCTGGAAGTCAAATTGATCAAAAATCTACATTGGGATATTTTACATTTGTTGGGAGTAACCCGGTAACATGGCGAAGCAAGAAACAAAAGGTTGTAGCAAGATCATGTGCAGAGGTAGAGTTTCGTGGAATGGCTCAAGGTATATGTGAGTTGCTATGAATAAAACGTATCCTACACAATCTTGGTATCTGTCCGTCAAAACCAATGATGCTATTATGTGATAACAATGCAGCCATAGCAATTGCAAATAACCCTGTTCAGCATGACAGAACTAAACATGTGGAAGTTGATCGGCACTTCATCAAAGATCATCTTGACAAAGGTACAATTGCTCTTCCATTTGTCACATCAAAAGATCAACTAGATAGCAGATGTCCTAACAAAGGCTGTATCTGGAAAAGAGTTTCAAAGCTCACTAAAAAAGTTGGGAATGATTGACATATATTCACCAACTTGAGGGGGAGTACTGTTGGCATGAGCAATCGTCTTAGGAAGAAAATATGCTGCAAAAAAATTTGACTGATTATGTAAATATTATGTTTACTTATTTATAATTGATTATATTATGTAAATATTGTATTTACTTATTTAATTGATTTGCTTATTGTGTAGGAAGTGATGTGCGTGTATATATAGGTTGAAATTAGATTATAATACAGAAGAGTATTTTTTTCTGCATTATTGTCTCTACAGTTTCATCAAACACTTGGTCTTAACATCCCGTATGTACTTCCCTTTTCTCAAAGCTAAAGTAAGGTTACTTAACCCATTGAGTCTATATTAGGTAATCTTTTTCCTATTTGAAACTCAATCATGTTAATCAGCATCATTAAAGCCAAGTCTCACATCTCCTACTCAGTATAACCAACTCAAAAGTCACATCTCCATGAACCTAATCTACCTCCCTATCTCCCTCATAAGAGAATTACTCAAACATTATTATGCTAGAAATGACAAGAGATTCAAGATCAAAAGAACAATTCATAGAAATCAAACAAGAGTAAATCAAATGAACAAGACAATTATGTAAGTGTTATGTAAGTTGGTGTTGCAGGGCTTCTGTGTTGTGGCTATTCTTGGCTTGTATGTGTTGTGAGATGTTGGTTGGTAGGCATTTTCTCTAAATGTCTTGGAGATTCAATTTGCACTAATGTGAGGATTGAATAGACTCAAGTAAGGTTACTTATGCATACTTCTTGTGCACCTAAAATGGGAGTGCTCATGGGAAAGGATTGATGAATTAATAAAGTAAGATAGAATGACATGGAATTCATTATGGTATGAGGCAAAATGACAGAAAATGGAAAAAAAATAAGAAAAAGAAAAAAGGAAACAAGAAAAAGAAAGAAGAAAAAGAGATAAACAGATAGAGAGAGTGTTGACTCTTAGAATGTGGCAACTTGATGAACTTCATCACAACTATTGCACCCTTTAGAAAAGTGCAAAGATTTGCGTGAAGGTAGTTCGCTCGTTGTTCTAAGAGTGGGAAATTAAAAGAATTGAGTGGCTCATAGCACAAAGAAAATTACAACATTGGACTACATTTCCAAGTAGATCACGTCGCAACATATTAATTATCAGCTAGTGAGCACAACTTTGGCGATAATCACGTCTCAATTGTGTGAGCGTTTCGTGTGGAGAAATATTGTTTTTAGATTTCATGTGACAATCCACATCATAACCAACAATAGAAGGCTGCTTGAAGGTTAGTTCTTATGGAACTTCCTAGCGAAGATCAATACAAATTAAAAGTAACTCTCGCATCTGTTGCTTATCCACAAGGTAATTGTCAGGCCGAGAATGCTTATAGAACATTACTAGATGGGCTAAAAAAGAAGTTAAATAGTGCTTATTGCTTAATGGAGTTGGGTCAAAGAACTGTCGTAGATCCTATGAACTTACGGGACTACGCATCAAGAAGTGACTAAGGAGACTCTGCTTTCCTCGGCCTACGGTGTCAAATTTGGACTGCCAATTGAGGCATGGTTACCAACTTCCCAGGAATACAATGACAGTATGACCCTAAAGAGAATGATCAACAAATGGTTGTCGACTTGGACCTCTTGGAAGAAAAAGCGACAGCGAGCGAGGATAACAGAGTATTGGTAGCAGACCAAGACGTATTATGATGTCTGATACTTCCAGGTTAGAGTGTACGTTATACGTTGTCAAGAAGTGGACAAACCATTAGATGGTGGCAAGTTGTCTTAAAATTGGGAGCACCCGAAAGTAATTTCAACCATTGTTCGACATGGAACATACACACTAGAAATCACGCTAGGAAAATAGGTTAACTAGATTTGGAATTCTGACCACCTCACATGCAATAGAATAATTATTATATCAAACGTAATAATTGCAACATAAATTTAGAGATTCACAAGTCTTTACCTATGCACAATAATTGCATCATTAAAATTTAACACGAGAAAAAGTTGCACAATGGTTCGAAGTTATTAGGATTATATTGTTTGTGTTGTAGTAGGAGTCTTCTTGATCTGTTGTAGTCATATTTATATTCTGTATTGTTTCATCAATGATAATTAGATAATTCAATCCTCATCTAGTATCAGTAGTTTAAGGATTTTCTCATGGCTGCTAATGTTTGGAGTTCTCATGATGGTTCTGTCGGTTCTATCGATGCTCCATCTGAACGGATCGTCTCCAAAGTTGTTGCGTCGGTTCCAATTATGGCCAGTAACTCTTTAACGCCCGCCCACCACTTCGTTTCCATTAAGCTCACCTCTAGGAATTACCTGTTTTGGTGAACCAAATTAATGCCTTGTTTTGCGTGGACAAGGGTTGCTAGGATTTGTCGACGATTCCGTCCAGTGCCCAACAACGACAGTGGTGGCTTTTCCGGTGGATGGCGCTGCGTCGTCTTCTTTCTCCCGTGATGCTTGGCTTCATCAAGACTAGTCAATCTTGTCTGTGATGATTTCTTCTCTCTTTGAAGAAACCATGCACCTTGTCGTAGGAAGAACAACCTCCAGGCAGCTTCGGAAGTCGATCGAACATAGTCTCGGCTCCTCTACCCGAGCTCAAGCTCTCTGGCTTCTCAGCTAGTTGCAGGCGTTGTGTCAGGGCGATGCCTCTATCACTGACTATTTTGGACGGGTGCAACTCTTGGTGGAGGATTTGGCATTGGCAGGGTGTCCGATCAGCCTCGATGATCAAAATCTCTACATATTCCGAGGGTTGCAACCGGAGTTTCGGCCGTTGGTAGCTACATTGACGAAGGGCGATCCAGTTACCCTCACTGAATTGTTTGATTTTCTTATTGCAGGGGAGTTTATTTACGCTAATGATGGAGGTGAGCCAGCTGTGCTTACTATCATGGTTGTTCGACGGGGTGGTCAATCTAGCCAGTCTTCGTCGCAACAACGTGGCTCCGGACGTGGATGATGGTAGTGAGGTCAGGGTCGTGGCAATCAGTGTCGGTCTAATCTTCGTTGTTAAATTTGTAATGGCCATGGTCTTTCGGCTTTGACTGGTTATCGCAGGTATTCTGAGGCTCCAGGTCCGCAAGCACACATGGCTTTCCCAACAGATGATGTTAGCTCTGTTGATTTATACTGATATTTGGGCCCAGTTGTAACACCCCGAAATTTTTAAAACTTTTTAAACTTATAATAGGAAAACAATTCTATTAATTAATCCCGAACAGAGCATTCTAAACATAAAGGTCTGGGGTGTTATGCCACACCTGAGCTAGAGAACTCAGATGCACATGCCATACTAACTAATTAACTTTAAACAACGTCATTACATCATCAAGGCACGCAGGCCGAAAGGAAATCTAACTATCTAAACCTTGGGTCCTCTAGCGCGCTCCGGTAGCTAATCATCCGTGCCTGAAAGCCAAATATATCTGTTCAGCGAATGATGCCGGTAACCCACTCCAACGCGTTGAAATACAATATAGGTAAATATATATATATATATATATATATATATATATATATATATATATATATATATATATATATATATATATATACGAAAACAATTTTGAAGCAGGAAGATATATACTTAGGAGACTCTAGCTTTAAAACCAGGAATAGACTCGACAGGTAGGGATAATCACATTAAACAATGATAATCAGTTATATAGAGACAATACCATAAAGAACATGTATCTAAGGTCACAGTTCACTTTCAAATCATTCACATCAATATTCAATCAACATTCATTTCACACAAGCACACTTTGGTGGCACCACGGGACCAATCACATGCCCCGAACATGAGGGTTAGTACATATAGTACTAACACGGCCCCGTAACACCCTACCTCATACCGCAGCATGAAGGAGTTGACCGCAGCCAACTGTATAGACCGTCGATAGTTTCAACGGTGGATCACAGCCCTACACACCGCTGACGCGCTCAGTCGGTGGACTGTGATCCTCTTTTGGGGACTGCGACCCTACACACTGCTTGACGAGCTCAGTCGGTGGGTCGTAACCGATCAAAGCCCTACACACAGCCTGAGGGACTCATTCGGTGGGCAATGATCTTCGGAGACTACGACCCTACACACCGCTGGCACATACACTCGGCGGATCGCAGCCGACCATAGCCCTACACACCGCCTGATCACTCATTCGGTGGACTATGGCCTTCCTCGGGCTAGTGGCCCTACACACTGCCTGGCGTGTCCAGTCAGTGGACCATAGCACACGAGGCCCATGTGGACCGCAGCTAAAGAAGTGAGTCACTGACCGTAGCCAGGAGAATGAACCGCAGCTCATGAGTAACCAGTTTGACCGCAGCCAACTTCTGAACCGCAGCTCAGGAATAACCAATTCGATTGCAACCAAATTAGAGTATCATGCTCACATAACACATAGTAACACATAATAGCACATTGGGAAGGGGGAAAGCGTATAAATAAACGTATGCGTGATTATCCACATACTAAGAATAGTCCTAAGGGGTTCATACATCTTCCTCCTAGGCCAACGGGTTACCTATTCAACTAGCATGCAATAAGCGAGACTCTTTTATCCTACGAACAGTACCCGAAACATCAACTAGACTCGTGCGCGACAAACGGAGTCCGTTGGGACACCACGGGGATTGGGGAACATCAAACGGGGAAGCCAAAGTCCCGAGGTGGGCAACAACCAGCGGGTAGCCTGTGGGTGGAGGGGCACCCGCCGGCGACAAACTTCTGGGCATCGGCTGCCCGGCGGGTAGTCGCCTGCCCGCCGGGTGCCCGCTGCCGACGGCGTCTCTTTGGGCAGCGGGTCCCCCTACCCCCCACTGACTCTTTATCAAAATAAACGTCCCGGGATCCTTAGTGGAACCCGAAACCATGCTTAGACACCTTTGAACGCAAATAACGACACCACGTAGACAATTAATGGATCAAAAGCAAGGATCACATAGGACACATCCTATCATGACTTCTAAACATAATCAACACCTGAAAATGTGAATTCCCACCCAAATATACGAAGAAAATCCCAATACGAAATTCATGATTCAACATAGGGCTCTAATCATATTTAAATCAACAAGATCATAGTTCATCTTTAATATCAAGAAACATCAAGACTTATCAAGAATATCACACAATCATCAAGATCCTCTTATCATCATCAAGATTATCAAGATCACACATAAAATCATCTCATCAATCATCAAGATTACATCACAATTATCATATCAAGACACAAGCATATAGAGGAAGCCAAAGAAGAAGATTATAGCAAGGAAAATAGGTTTTGTTGAGACATGGGTTACCTCTTAGCCTTAATTAATCCTCCCTTGGCTATTAAGGTTCTTCTCTAAGATTTCCATCCGCTTGATCTCCCTAGGCTCGGTGGTGGGGAATCTCCCGGGAATATTTTCGTGTAATATAACTATGGGTGGTAAGGGTTCTAATTGCTTTCTAATCCCCTATTTATAGAATCAGGAATCCTAATCATAATCTGAATAATAAAGGCCTACTTTCTTTATTCCTAATAGATATATAGGTCTAGGATTCCTAATTAGAATCTGACTAGTAAAAGGTTTACCCTCTTTATTCATAATGGGCTTAAAACTCTAGTTTAGGCAAGGGTCCACAATCCATGGTGGACCACATTAATTAATTAAAGGGAATCTTAATCAAATTAAATCCTTTTTAATTATTTTTAACGGAATTAATTAAATAATTAATTCGGGATTGAAGGCCGTAACACGGGGTGTTACACCAGTTCCTTTGCTTTCTTCTAATGGATTTTGATATTTTGTGATATTTGTGGATGACTATACTCGGTTTTTTTACTTCTATTCTATGCGTGGAAAGTCTAATTTACATTCAATTTTTTATTGTTTTCGTTCTTTAGTTGTGCATTCTTTTACGCGTAAAATTATGCCTGTTCAGTCTGATTTAGGGGGAGAGTACAAAAAAATTACACTCTACTCTTTCCTCGGTATTAAAAATAGACAATCTTGTGCCCTCAAACATGAACAAAACGGTTGGGTAGAACGTAGGCATCGTCACGTTGTTGAAACTGGTTTAGCCTTAATGGCTCAAGCGTCCATTCCTTCTCGTTTCTGGGATTACGTGTTTGAGACTGCGGTTTACTTATTTAATAAAATGCCTACTAGAGTTCTAGGTAATGAGAGTCCACACTATTGTCTTCATCGGTCTCGTCCCTCTTATTCTTTTCTTCAGGCGTTTGGCTGTTTATGTTTTCCTCTGTTGCGTCCTTATAATCGTAACAAATTGCAGTTTCTGTCCGCACCTTGTGTTTTCTCAGGTTATCCTAGTTCGTTTTGTGGCTATCGTTGCATGGATCTAACTACTAATAAGGTGTTCATCTATCGTCATGTGCGATTTGATGAAACCGTTTTTCCTTTTGCTTCTGCTTCGACTATGCAGGCTGGCAGTACATTGAGACCGGAGCCTTGGGGGTGTTTCTAGTGTGTCTGTGACTCCATCTTTGTCTATGCATGATGATTCCAACCGGCAGTGCACTAATGCTACACGTACGGGTTTGCATGATGTTCAAGTTAAACCCACGCCAACTGACGCCACTGCTTTGCACCAACCTGCTAGATAGCGTGTTCATACACGACAGCCACCTCCACCACGGTCTCATTCTAGGGTGTTACGTTGTATGTCACGGTCTCGTAAGGAGCCCTCGACAATGGTTTCTCAGGTAGGTGTGCCCGAACCCATTTGTTATTCTCAAGCAGTGTTGTATCTTGAGTGGTGAGAATCCATGGACCTCGAGTATAATGCATTGTTACAGAATAACACTTTGTAGTTGGTACCATTTTCGTCAGGTATAAAGCCCGGCTAGTAGCTAAGTTGTTTAATCAGGTTGCAGGACATGACTTTTTTTAGACTTTTAGTCCAATTGTAAAACCTACTACAGTTTGGTTGCTGCTTGCTTTGGCTACTTCTAGAGGTTGAATTGTTCGGCAATTGGATATTCATAATGCATTGTCAATGGAAACATGTCTGAGAAGTTTTATATGCGCCAGCCATCAAGATAAAAATCTACATGATCATGTGTGTTTCTTGCAGAGGTCTTTGTATGGTATTAAACAGGCTCCTCGTGCCTGGTTTACACGATTACATGAGTTTTTGGTTTCTGTAGGCTTTTGTCCTTCGAATACTAACGTTTCTTTATTTATCTATTCTAATGGTGTTGTTCAGTTATAGCTTCTAGTGTATGTAGATGAAATCTTGGTGATGGGGTCTGATTCTTCTCGTGTGTCTGACCTTGTGGCAAAAATGGCGGCTGAGTTCAAAGTGCGAGATATGGCAATACTTCTTTTTCCTTGGAATTGAGACAATTTCGTCAGTAGTGGTCTACTTCTTTCTCAACAGAGGTATATGAAGCATGCATATTAAAACGTGCTGGAATGGTTGATTGCAAGGCCTTAACCACGCTTGTCTCGTTGGTTCGTAGCAAGGAGGAATCTGAGGTGGCGTATGATGTTCCTACTTAGTATCGTAGTCTTGCTGTGTGCTGTAGTATCTCACAGTCACTCGCCCAGATCTTGCTTTTGCATTTATTAAGCTTTGTCAGCATATATATGCACCACCAAGTTGCATAGGGGGTTCGCTCAAACGAGTTCTTCGTTACGTTAAAGGTACACTTCACTATGGTCTTCGCATGAGTAAATCCAAGTTTGTTGATATTCATGCCTTTTATGATTCGGATTGGATTGGTGATCCAGGTGACCGATGTAACACCCCGTGTTACGGCCTTCAATCCCGGATTAATTATTTAATTAATCCCGTTAATAATAATTAAATATGATCTAATTCGGTTAGGTTTCCTTTAATTAATTAATAAGGTCCACCATGAACCGTGGACCCTTGCTTAAATTAGAGTCTTAAGCCTATTAGGAATAAAGAAAGTAAACCCTTTACTATTCAGATTCTAATTAGGAATCCTAGACCTAGTTATCTATTAGGAATACAGGAAGTAGGCCTTTTACTATTCAGACTACGATTATGATTCCCTTTAATTAATTAATATGGTCCACTATGGACCATGGACCCTTATCCCTAAAATAAGCCCTTAGTCCTATAAGGAATAGAATTAGTAAACCCATACCATTCAGACCCTAATTAGGAGTCTTAAATATATAAATAGGGATATAGGAGACACCTAGATCTTTCACCACCATAATCTCTCACCACACAAGAAGTTCCAAGAATCCCCATGGAGAAATCAAGAAAGAAGAAAGCTTAAAGAAAGACCCTTCATAGCCAAGGAACTAATTAAGGCTAAGAGGTAACCCATGTCTCAACAAAACCTATTTTCATATCTATGATTCCCCTCTTAGGAATTCCCCAGATTATTGTGTATTGATGATTTGTGATATTATTATTGATGATTGGTGGGATGATTCCATGGGTGATCTTGATGATGAAAGGTTCTTGATAGTTATGGTGTTCTTGATGATTATATGACGTTCTTGATGATTATATGATGTTCTTTATGATTGTAGGATGTTCTTGATGTTTATGTGATATTCTTACCGAATCTTGATATTAGAAGGTGAATTGTGTCCTTGTTGATTTAAAAGTGATTAGAACCCTAGGTTGTATCGTATGGAATTATTCTTGGTATATTGGGTGGGAATTCGCATGATTGGTGTTTATTATGTTTAGAAAAGCGTGATAGGTTATGTGCCATATGTTTCTCGATCTTTGATCCGTTAATTGTCTACATGTGTTGTCAATGCGTTTGAAAGTACCTACACACGGTTTCGGGTTCCACAAAGGTTCCCGGGGCGTTTTTGTGATGAAAGAGTCAGTGGGGGGTAGGGGACCCGCCACCTACCCGCGGCCTTCTTGGGCAACGCCGGCAGCGGGCAGCCGGCCGGCGGGCAGCTGCCCACCGGGCACCCGCTGCCCGAAGTTGCTACCGCCGGCGGGTGATCCCTCACCCACCGGCTTCCCGCTGGTTTGGACCCCAATTTGGGATTTTGGCTTCCCCGTTTGATGTTCCCCCGACCCCCATGGCATCCCAACGGACTCCGTCTATCGTGCCTATGTCTAGTTTGATTTTCGGGTACCGTTCGTAGGTCGTATGAGTCTTATATATTGCATGCTAGTTGAATTGGTATCTGTTGGTCTCGAAAGGGTGGCGAGAAGTCTAGAGGGGGGGTGAATAGACTTCTCTAACTTTTTCAACTTTCTTCGAAAACACACAAGGCAAATAACACGTTGGTAATTTCAACTCTAAGTAACAAGCATTAACAAGATAAGCAACTTAGAGTGTGCAGCGGAATAGGTAGCGGTAAAGTGTTATGCTTATAAGTGCGGTGCTCAAAAAGATATTCTAAACATGCAACACGTTAGAAACACTTGATATGGTTCAAGGATGATGTATGTAAAGTTTGGCTTGCATGCAAACGTGGGAACTATCAAACCCAGACAGATAAAGATATGCGATAAATCGTAATCGGGTTAGTTCGCAGTTAGAATAAGCATGCATGAAATGTATGAGCAGTAAGTAAACAGAGAGAAAGATTTATAGTGGTTCAGAGGTGGTGTAATCCTCCTAGTCCACTCTTCTCCTTTCACTTCAAGGAGGAAATTCACTATTCTTCGATTACCCAGATACAATAGTGAATAAGTGTCCACCGACACTTCTCCGAGTGCTTCGCACAAAGCTACACTCCTCCAAGGTTTTTCGCAAGCTCCTCTTGTTACTCCGCCTTCCCGAGTACTTCGCACCAAGCTGTACTCCTACACCACGAGAACTACGCACAAAGCTACGTCCTCCAAGGGTTTTCACAAGCTCCTCTTGTTACTCTGCCCTTCACCACGAGTGCTACGCACAAAGCTACACTCAACCAGGGTTTTTCACTCTCTCTAGTTACTCCGCCCTCTTTCTACACTCAGTAGAGAATATTACAAAGAAATAAAATTTCTCTCTCACTCAGACTTGAATTTTATTCTATGAAGCTCTGTTTCCCCCTTTTTCGGCTAATAAAAAATATAGCTTGTATCTTTTGCTTGTATGTTTTAGCCGTTGTTCAAGATGTTGAACTGCTCAATCTCTTGGGGTTTTTCTTGCTTAACTGCTCTCTTCTTCTCTTCTCGTCTATCTATTGGTGCTCCTTGTCTTCAAGTCTGCTTGGACAATTTATAGCTAGTAAAAGCTATTTGCCCGTTGATCAACTTTCGATCTTGATCGTTCATTTGTAGTTGATCAAATAATATTGTCAACTTGATCTGAAATATTAGGTAGATGTCTTTTCTCCTTTTGTCAGATGATTTGAATAATTTGCCCGTTGCCGTTTCTTGAATTTTGTAGCCTCCAAAATTTGAATAAGTTCGGCGCGGCAATTTTTGACATTTCTGGTCCTTCATAAATACTCTGACATGTCAAGTTGATCAAATAATTTATCTGCTGATTCTTACTTGAGTATAAAATAATTTCTCCGCGAATCAGCCTTCTTTGAGCGTCTCCGGTTCCACCGTAAAAATTTGATGTTCAGATGAAAATATATCAGATATTTTCTCCTTCATGATCCTTGTAAAATAATATACTGGAACCTCTGTAAAAACTTCACTGTTGTTCATGGTGAGATGCTCTGTTTCGAATTTCTAGCTTGGTTCACCATACTTGGTGTGTTTCTCCATATGGTGCATGGCTTTTGTGAGACTTGTGCATTTTACTTAGTCTCCATATTCTTAGCTAGTCTCCAATCTTAGCTAGTCTCCATTCCAAGCTAGTCTCCCATACGGTTTGGTATACTTTGAGCTAGTCTCCCATACGGTATACGGTCCAATATACTTGACCTTGAGCTAGTCTCCCATACGGTATACGGTCCAATATACTTGACCTTGAGCTAGTCTCCCATACTGTTATACGGCCCAAACTAGTCTCCCATACGGTCCAAGCTAGTCTCCCAAGCTTAAAAATGCTTCACTTAAGATTCAAACTTAGGATCATTTGACATAGCTCACACGCGTTTCTTCCAACTCCTCTAGCATGGTTCTTAATGACTTATTCGCATCATAATTGTGTTAAGCTATAATCCCGCTTAACATCTAAAATCAACATGTGATTTTCCAGACTTGTACATGGGTTGCATGATATGGGTGCACCATACTCCGTAGACTCAAACTGACTTAAATAGAATAAAAATGGGGACTACTTGATTTTTCAAAAATACATTCGGCTCATCAAAATTTACAATATATTCCTAACAGTATCCAGTTGACCTAGGTGAAAGAAGTATGCACCCCTTAGGAATATTCTTAGTATGTGAAGGATCACGCATAGGTTTTATTATACGTCTTCTCCCCCTTCCCAATGTGTTAATGTGGGTTGCATGTGCTTGCTATGTGTTATGTGTGCATGCTACCCCGACTTGGTTGAGATCAATCGGGCTATACGGGCAGTCGGGTGGGCTGAGAACCATACCGGCTGTTAACCAGGCTGGTAGAGACTGGTCAGGTATATAAATATTATATAGGACTAAGATCCACTATACGGGCAGTTGAATGGGTTGAGAACCATCCCAACTGTTAACTAGGCTAGTAGAGACCAGTCAGGTATATAAATATTATATAGGACAAAGGTCCACTATACGGGCAGTTGAATGGGTTGAGAACCATCCCAACTGTTAACCAGGCTGGTAAAGACCGGTCAGGTATATAAATATTATATAGAGCTGCGGCTCATCGGTCGGTTGCGATCGACCCCTCCGTGCTGTGAGACGGGGCAGGGTGCTGCAGGGCCGTGTCAGAGCTATATGCGCTCACCCTCATGTATGGGCATGCGATTGGTCCTGTGGCGCCAACAAAGTGTGTTCTGTGATGAAGTATGGATGAGTTGTTGTTATGAGTAAAATTGGGATAAGACTATGGGAATTGTACCGGGGATTGTACATGTTGGGTTATGATTATTTATCGTGCTTGTCTTATCTGTCTTGCCTGTTGTGAACTGTATATGCCGGGTATAACTGTTGTCTGTGCTTAGCTCTATCTGTTGAGTCTATCCCTGTTTTAAAAGTTAGAGTTCGTAGGATATATCTTCATGTTCAAAATGGTTTTCGTATATATATATATATATATATATATATATATATATATATATATATATATATATATATATATATATATATATATATATATATATATATGTATATATATATATATATATATGTATTGTATTTCAACACGTTGGAGTGGGTTACCAGCATCTCTCGCTGAACAGATATATTTGGCTTTCAGGCACAGTCGAGTAGATCACTGGAGCGCGCTAGAAGCTTGGGGCATAGCTTAGATAGTTTTCCCTTTCGGCCTGCGTGCCATGATTTAGTATTGATACTGATTGAGGTTTTAGAATTTAGTCTGTGCACCCGAGTTCTCTAGCTCGGGTGTGGCATAGCACCCCGTACTCTTTGTATCGTATTTTGGGATTTAATGAGATTCTATCTTTATTATATAAGTTTTTAAAGTCTTGAAAATCTGGGGTGTTACAGTTGGTATCAGAGCCTAAGTTTGACCCTAGGATAAGACTCTTAAGACCGAACTTTAGGACATTAGGCTTGAACTCTAGGTACTTAGGAACATAGGATTCAGGAATCTTAGGACGCGCTGTGAGATTGTGAAACCTACACATAACCTCCCCTCACCTTATCCCTCTCTAAACTTAAAATAACTTCCCCCTACGCTTACCACACAAAGGTAAGGGTGCAGCACACTAACTCATCGATACAATAAATATTGACCCTGAAAACCAGCAGCATGGCGCCAACAAGAAGTCAGTCAAGGATCCCACACTCCTCGAAGAATGAACCCGAACCTTCAACAAAGTCCTCGGGATTAGTGGAATACCCAGAGGAACGCCGCGTAGGGATAACCTCATTTCACTTCAAGACACGAGGCTGATCTTTGATAAATCCACGAAGAACCCACTTATGGGCAACAACCAGGGGTTCAACTAGGAGTGCCTAGGGGCACGGCTACGGGGACGATTCCACCCCGCACCTGTAAGGGCAACCATGTACGAGGAAAATCCTCCACCTAAAACAAGGGATGACCACCATCAGGGAATACCACAAACGATCCATCCAACTGGCTTGTTTCGCGCCTGAATTAGATCCTACAGAGACAACCAAGATAAAGAAGTCTGTGACAGACCACAACTACGAAACCCAGAAGGCCCTAATTGTAAGCAAACCCCGCACACCCAGCGAAGCCTACACCAGTAAAGCCAACTTCTACCAAACGGGGAATTTAGGGACAAACCCGAAAGAAAGAGTAACGAAAGTGGGAGACCGCTCCCTCCAGCATGAGCGAACCCTTCCGGAACTGGTTAAGAATGGGCGCAACTATCCCAGCCCGGAGACCGGGAACGCCAATTAAATGCAAGAAATAAAAGTAGTACATAAACAGCGTCTTTTCCCAATCGTTAGCACGAATTGTCGAAAAGAACTCGATATGACAAGAAGATGCAACAGACGCATGGAAAGTATCATACAACTAGAGCCTCCCGGTGATAAGGGTCTTACCTGGGAACAAGGACCTTGATGGTTTTATGACACCGTAAGAAGTACATGTAACACACAAAATCGCCAAAACAGCATGCGACGTCAAAGGCAGTCAATCAATGCATTCCAAGGAAGAGAAATACATCACCAAGCACTTGGTCACCAAAGGACTGAACAAAGAACGAGCGACAAGCCAAACTCCAAGAAAAACCAAGAAGGCTTATAACCAACCAAGAAGTATGGATGAGTTGTTGTTATGAGTAAAATTGGGATAAGACTATGGGAACTGTACCGGGGATTGTACATGTTGGGTTATGATTATTTATCGTGCTTGTCTTATCTGTCTTGCCTGTTGTGAACTGTATATGCCGGGTATAACTGTTGTCTGTGCTTAGCTCTATCTGTTGAGTCTATCCCTGTTTTAAAAGTTAGAGTTCGTAGGATATATCTTCATGTTGAAAATGGTTTTCGTATATCTATATATATATATGTATTGTATTTCAACACGTTGGAGTGGGTTACCAGCATCTCTCGCTGAACAGATATATTTGGCTTTCAGGCACAGTCGAGTAGATCACTGGAGCGCGCTAGAAGCTTAGGGCATAGCTTAGATAGTTTTCCCTTTCGGCCTGCGTGCCATGATTTCGTATTGATACTAATTGAGGTTTTAGAATTTAGCTTGTGCACCCGAGTTCTCTAGCTCGGGTGTGGCATAGCACCCCGTACTCTTTGTATCGTATTTTGGGATTTAATGAGATTCTATCTTTATTTATTATATAAGTTTTAAAAGTCTTGAAAATCTAGGGTGTTACAACCGAAAATCTACAAGTAGCTTTGCAGTGTTTCTGGGTAATAATTTGGTTCCTTGGACTTGTCGGAAGCAGTGTACAGTAGCTCATTATTCAACAGAGGCTTAAGTATAAATCTTTAGCAAATGTATTCGCGGAGGTAACGTGGTTGGTTTCTCTTTTGAAGGATCTGGGTATGTCTCCTTCTTCTCTTTCTAAGTTATGGTGTGATAACTTGTGTGCTACCTATCTGTGTGTCAATCCCATTTTTCATGCACAAACAAAACACGTAGAAATTGACTATCACTTTGTTCGTGACAAAGTGTCCAAGAAAGAGTTGCAGGTTAATTTTATATCTACCAAGGATCAACTAGCAGACATCTTCACTAAGGCACTATCTGGTTCACGGTTTACTTTTCTACGGAACAAGTTCAACGTTGTGGCTCATCAACCTTGTGTTTGAGGCAGGGGGGGGGGGGGGGGAGGGGGGGTATTAGGATTATATTGTTTGTGTTGTAGTAGGACTCTTCTGTTGCAGTCATATTTATATTATGTGTTGTAGTAACGTAGTTAGCTTGTACCAAGGACGTTGTGGTCCAATGATATCAAGTTGCTCTCTTATGTAGGAGGTGATGGGTTCGAGGCTCGGTAGATGTGTAATAGTTTATATATTTGGATATCCCCTTCACTTGTAATAAAAATAAAAAAAGTAAAAAAAAAAAAAAAAAACTTAGCTAGCTTGTTCGTTATCAGCTTAGCTGTTCTAGCCTCAGCACTCATCATCATAGGCTCATGGAAAATTAATAAACTAAATCATACATCAACTTCTATTCTAATATGATACGGAGTATATTATATATTTATGTGTCTATTCTATTTTATTAATTAGACTTGATCATAACTTAAAATAATTAAAACTTGTCTATTTTTAGACTGTTTGTATTATTGTGCCATCGAAGATAACGAGTCTGTCTTTTTTGTTGGAGGATTGAGAATATCATTTCTCAAGTGAACTTTAAATAAGGACGATACTATGTGTTCATGAACGTAAATTTTGCGTGAAATCAGTACGCACATTTTATAAGAGGATCGTATTTTCATTTGATCTTACCACTTTAAATTTGATCTTTCATATTCTTTCTCTAAAAAATGTATGGACACATCCACATTCTTCGTCTTGAAACTTAATTAGAATTTTATCATTAATAAATTTTCAAGTTTACAATAATTATATATAAAATAAAATTCACTTTTAAAAGTTTTCAATAATTATAAAATTGAACACGTGTTCTTTTTTAGTATAACCCTCAACTATTAATGAACGTTGATGGACGACTGAGATCATTCCTTATTTTTTACATAAGAACCATGTTTTCATTTGATCCTGATCCTAGCTATATAACAGATAAATAAGAACAAATCTCAGCCTTACATTTGTAAAAATTCGACGCATCTATAAAAATTCAACGGATCTGATCAGATTTTTAAAAAAAATGTAGTGGCATTTTTGTAATTATCATCTACTACACTAGCAAACTTGAATACTCAAATATGCAAACCTGATAAATTTTATAAAATCAACGAAAAAGTCAAATTTTAAATCTAAACCGTAAATGCTAGACCTTAAACAGTAAAAAGTGAACCACTAAACCAAATAAAACAAAAAAGTAAATCATAAACTCTAAAATTGAAACCCTAAGTGCAATGCACTTTCTCATTTTTGTAACTGCAATATTTGAATACTAAATGTGCACAACGTTAATACTAAATGTGCAAATCTGAAAAAAGTCTGAGAATTACAGATTTTAGTGTTCAAGTTTGCATAGTAAAATTGGTGATAATTACATAAAAGTCTCTGCATTCTTTTTTAATTTGACTTGATCCGTATGATTTTTCCAATTTAACGTTGAGATTGATTCTTATTTCTCTTCTAAGGACTTGTTCTCATTTGATCCAGTACCTATATATAATTATATATAGAAAGAATCAAATGACAACATACCTCCTGAAGAAAATTAAGAACCAATCTTAACTTTAAATTTGGAAATATGAAAATATAATATCAAATTTAAAATAATAACTAAATTGTAGTGGCATTTTCGTAACTATTGAAAATTTTACCGTACAACTTTTTTTTTTTTTTTTTTTTTTTTTTTTGGTTACAAAAGAGGGGTTCAACCCTTTACCGTACAACTTGTAATACTACATTTCGCACTTCTCATGATTTTCTATAAATGCACATAATGTTGTTAAAAAATGGACTCTATAGTAATAAAAATTGCACTTTAAAAAGGACAGTGCTCTTAGCGTTTGGATTTTAGAGTTTATGATTTGTTTTTGTTTTATTTATTTTAGAACCTCACTTTTTACTGCTTAGGTGTAGTATTTACCATTTAGCTATAAAATTTAGTGTTTTTGTTAATATTTTTAAAAGAGTTAATTCCACTCGAGGTCCTTATGTTTGGTGTCAATTTCAAATTTAGTACCAGACTATCGTTTTTGTCATTTAACATCCCAGATCATTATTTTTTGGACACTTTTAGTCCTTTTCATGGCTTCTCCTATTTTTAGTAAGGTTATTTGTGTCTATTCATATTTTTCTTTTGTTATTTTTCCAGTTTCAACTGGTTTAATTGATTTAGAACTTTACTAAAAATCAATTGAATTACTAAAAATCAAAGATTACTTAAAGTCCTAAACCAATTAAATCAATTGAAACCGGAAAAATAATAATAGAAAAATATGAAAGACAAAAAAGCCTTACTAAAAATAGAAAAAGTCATGAGAAGTTCTAAAAGTGTCCAAAAAATAATAGTCTGGGATGTTTAATGGCAAAAACGATAGTATGAGACTAAATTTGGAACTACCACCAAATACAAAGGACCTCTGGTGGAATTAATTTTTTTTTTCTTTTTTAAAAAAAGATCCAAAATGCACTTATATTGTTAAAAAGTGCATTGTATAGTGTTAAAAGTTGCACAATAAAATTAGCGATAACTATAATAACACCACTGCATTTTTTTAAAGTTGGCGATAACTAACAAAATATCATCGCGTTTTTTTAAAAAATTTTTTTTTATCTTATTCGTCCGAATTTTATGAATGTAAGGCAGAAATTGATTCTTTGTTTGTGTATTTATATATTTATAATAAAATTATAGTCTTATTATTAAACTTTTAATTAAGATAACACGTACACTTCTTTTAATTCTTATAATTTTGATTGTGTTGGCGTCTACACTCCATTAACATTATTGATTAATCCCGATTCTACTGTTCTTGAGTTGGCTTTGAATTGGCCTTAGCTTGATTCTTTATGAAATTTCCTTACATTTTATAGAGATCAGAGAAAGAAAAATAATGCAACAAACATTACCAACTACTTTTTGGGGTAAAATAAAACAATTTCAGTACCATACCAAAGTATGCGTAATCCAATTTTTGAGGGGTGGGGGCGGCAATCCTTTGTAATCTTATTTAATTTTATAGATGATTATCTTTGGATAAGAGCAACTTGTATAGTAGTTAAAAATTTAAATACAGTAGTCTATTTCAAATTATTATAGCAAGTATATATATTACTGAATTCTTTGCTTATTTTGTTCACAATACACAACATGTCCCCTTAGAGTTGTATCATAATATATCGAACCACAATATATCATAAGTCATTTAAAACCGTTTGATAATTGTCTACCCAGGTCTATGGAGTTGTGATGCCTGCAGACAAAAGGAAGAAAAACAAAATGAGACAGGTTATTAGTGTACATAGGAATTTCTGTGATCACGATGACTCTGTTTGACAAACTGAAAATTGAAAATTGAAAAGCTGGTAGCTAATAAACTAATTACAGTAATTGAAATAAAAATATTTTGTAAAATTAATTGTTGATTAGTTGATTAGTATAAAAAGACATAAAATGATAAACTAAGATATTATGATTTTGATTAATGAAGAATAGAGATGGTGTTATTTTTGTAAATTACGTACTCTATATTAAAGCTAAAAAAAAAAAAAAAAGTTAAAAAGTAAGGAGCTTATTTTGAGACGCTAATTAAGGTAGCGTTTCAAAATAAGCTTTTCACTCCGTCTCATTTTATGTGTCCGGCCGGTTTGATTAACGAGGCTTGTCTGTAGTTATTTTGAATTAAAATTTTCACAATATTAAGTTTAGAGTTAGTATATATATTAAATTTCTATATTTAGAAACACTACTGGAAATTATGGAATTTCCGACCACCTGAAAATGGTCTTAAATAAAGTTGATACCAAAAAGTGGTCGGAAATAGCAACAAAGGTTTTCCCGGATACCAAAAGTGGTCGGAACAAGGCTTTTGACTTGATTTAAGATCACTTTCAGGTGGTCGGAAATTTCAGAATTTCCAGTAGTGAAACTACATTAAAAGTACTATAAAACACAAAAAAAAAAAAGAAATTAAATTTAAAAATAATTAAAAAATACTAAAGAAAATAAGTATAGAAGAAAAAGTTAGTTTGACCAATAAATAGTTAACCAGACGGATGAAATGAGACAAAAAGAGTACTATTTTAAGCACTTCATGTTTTACCAAGCAAAGCTTATAACTCATTTGTATTTTAAAATAAACTATAAGCTCTGAAATAAACCCAACAATAGGCATAGAAAAAGGAAATTTGTTTTGAAACTTACTTCCACACTTGAAATGACGAGGCACTTGCCTTCCACAACCTTGGATAACCTTGATAGCGTAATTGACATCGATAAGGGCCGCCAGTATTGGAGTAATGACTGGGCAAACGCACTCAACGTGCGTCACCCTCAGCCTTTCGCAGCAAAACGCCGTCGGCGGCCGCTTCGTGATCACTGCCTTACACGCATTCACCAGAATTCTCCTCTCCTCCTTGCACTCCGCCGCCGTCAATGCATCAGCTCTTCCCCAAAAACCCATCAGGAAAAGACTGAAGAGAACAAACACCACCTTTGCACTGCTCATTTTGTTTTCTCACGATGTTTCTGGTCTCTTGTTTTAATAGTTTTTTCTCAATTTGTGTTAATCCCCACAACATGCCGACCTGAATTTATAGGAAAAAATGTATGTTGTGATAAGCATTTAAAAAGTAAGATCCATTGACTATAACTCCACTCGTCAACGCAATTATTGTTGTTATTATCATTCTTGTTATGGCCGTCCTAGTCTAATATGTTATTTCTCATATGTTATGAAACATAACATCTGTCACAGCGAAAAGAGTGGAGGGTGCCAGACCGTGATCCCGTGGTATGATACTAATGTACAGTTACTATTGCCTATAAATATGATGCTGGTAAACTTAGATATTTTATCATCACAGTTAATAGAAAATCTCATTCGCTCCTTTGGATGTAGGCTCTCAGCCGAATTATGTACACTCTTCTTCTTCTTCGTTTATTTTTATTTTTATTTATTTTTTTGCTCTTGTTCACATTTAATTTTTCTCTACAAATTGGTATTAGATTATTGTTAGGAAGGTTATGTGGAGTGTAAAATTTGAAATTTGAAATTTGATGGTATAGGAAAATTTGGGTACCATAGTCTACGGTTAAGAATATGGCAACGGTAAGCGGGGATGATTGGGAGGATCTAAAGTAGCGTGCATTAGAAACTATTTGGTTGTACTTCACGGATTATGTTATGTACCACATTATGTCTCTGAAAATTCTTACAACATGTTTGGTTCACGGAATGAATTTTGAGGTAATAGGAATGCTATTCCATAAGGAATGGAATATGCAAGGAATAGAATATGAAATGTATTCTATTGTTTGGTTCGCGGAAGGAATAAACTTTAGGAATTATATTACAGTGTTTGGTTGATTTAAGGAATAGAAATGAAATATGTTTTAAAAGACATGAATACCCTTATAAAAATATGTGATGGTGGTGATGGTGGTGGTGGTGGCGGCGGCGGCGGTGGTGGTGGCGGCGATGGTGGTGGTGGTGGTGGAGATGGTGGTGGCGGTGGTGGTGGTGGTGGTGGAGGTGGTGGTGGTGGCGATGGTGGTAGCAGTGGTGGTGGTGGTGGTGGTGGCGGCGGTGGTGGTGCTGGGGTGGTAGTGGTGGTGGTGGCGGTGGCAGTGGTGGGGGCGACGGTGGTGGTGGTGACGGTGGGGGCGGCGACGGTTGTGGCGGTAGCGGTGGCGGTGGTGGCGGCGGCGGCGGCGGCGGTGGTGCTGCTGGGTGGTGGTTCTGGTGGCGGTGGTGGCGGTGGCGGCGGCGGCGATGGTGGTGGTGGTGGTGGTGATGGTGGTGGTGGTGCTAGGGTGGTAGTGGTGGTGGTGGCGGTGGCAGTGGTGGGGGCGGCGGTGGTGGTGGGATCGGCGGCAGTTGTGGCAATGGTGGTGGTGGTGGCGGCGGTGGCGATGGTGGTGGTGGCGGCGGCGACGACGGCGGTGATGGTGGTGGTGGCGACGACGGTGGTGAAATAGGATAAATTTATATATAGGATTAAAAAATTAGGTAAAATAAATGGGTAAAAAAGAAAATAGATTCTAAAATCTATTCCTGAGCGTTCAGTAATAGGCTAATACCAGAGGGGCCCCTAGTAATAGCTATTACCTTATTTGAGGTAATAGGCTATTACCAGGAATATTATTCCTGGTAATAGAAATGGTTACCAAACAAAGGAATAGGCCTATTACTGGGAATGATATGCCATTCTCGACCTATTCCGTGAACCAAACGGGTCATTAAGGAAATTTGGGATAAATTATGGAGACTAAAATCATATAGAAGTTTGTGATGAACAAACTTTATGTTAAGCAGAGACTCTGTGGGTTGAAAATGCAAAAGGATTCTGCTTAGTTTAGCGGGTTAATTCCTTTAGTCAAATAATCTTATTTCTAGCCCCGCTTGATGTTGAGATTAGCGAGGAAGACAATGTGATGATTTAGTTGTGCTCACTGTCTCTTTCTTTTAAACATATGGTGTATTGGTCCCAAGGTACTAAGTGTTGGGTAATATGGTTGAAAAAATCCCAAAAATAATAATCCTATGAAAAGGTTAATATTATATGGGAAAATAGAAAAATTTGGGAAGGAAAATGTGGAGTGTTTGGATATAGGTTTAGCACGAGTTCGAACACAAAGTTCTTTTGCTTAAAATCTTATTTGCTACCTCCCACAAGTGCTAGGAGCGTTGTAGCCTAAGTTTCCCAGGATAAAACGTGCTACAATTCCTTGTTTAAGCACCTAAACAAGGAACCCGACAAACAAAGCAAAGCAGTGAACACTAGTTGGTAAAGAAGAGAGCAGAAGCAGAGTTTTGAGAAGCTGAAAGCTACTGGAATTCCTTTCGTTTTCTGTACTGTGTAAAATGCTTCTGCCCTACCTCTCTTTATATAGGGCAGGGCTGTTGGAAGGGATAGCATTTAACATGGCCTTTAATTGGAATTAAACCAATTGTGTAACACCTGTAACAGCCACCCATTAAGTAGGATTAAACTCAGAATTTAAAACAGTATTAATTCCGTAGGGCTAAACTTTCGGGTTTCAGACCGTTGGGGTGCAGGTGAGAGTACACGGACCAGGCAACACGAGAGTGCACCACTCTCGTGCTCTCAGTTCGCCTTAGCCCGCAGGTGGGCTTGAATAAAGCCTTTAGGCGAGAGTACACGGACCAGGCAACACGAGAGTGCACCACTCTCGTGCTCTCAGTTCGCCTTAGCCCGCAGGTGGGCTTGAATAAAGCCTTTTTCAATCTCCTCTAGTTGGATTTTGATTTGCACCCCCCCTCCCCCCCTCCCCCCCCCCCCCCCACGCGAGAGAGCCTCTATGCTATACAATTCTACAAGCTTCAAAAGAGCTCAGGTATATAAGGGGGGCAAATCTTGTTTCCAAACCAATGTGGGACAAAATCCACTATTTTCCCTTCATTTCCCAACTCAAATGGGTCTACTTTGAGAATCAATATCTCATTCACGCATTATCCGTTTTGAGCGTACAATATATCAATCTCTTCGTCTTACTACGAAGAATCCGAATCCACTTTGACCTGACCCAAATCGGAAGTGGACCCCACTGATAATTGTTCCACAAAATAGCCATTTAATATGCCATTTTATGTCATTTTAAGCTAATTTTTCCAACAGTAAGAAAGTTTAGAAGGCGGGGTCGAATAGAGTTTCATACGATTTTTGATAAAATGTTCAAATGAACTAGAATTTGGAAAGATAAAAGAATAACACTTCAGATTGTAATGAAGGTGATGTTCTTCTGATTTCATCCAGTTATTAACTATCAAATGCGTGGATTCTTGATTCCGAATGTTCTTATCACATATCACCTAAGGAGTGGCTCGCCACATATAGGTTAGGAAATATTTAATTTGGTTTAGTTATTCTAGGTGATGATATGGTTCAAATTCCAACTAGAGATGATTTCGGAGAGGCTTGATTCAAGCCCGAGCTCGTGTGCGCCGGCACCTACGGGCACGAATGTCGTCCGGAAATCGGCTGGCCTTGCGGGCTAAGTTATGCCAACTTTCGGTATCAGTTTTCCAAACTCTAAGCCACTTGAAAGCCTGGGTTCGACCTGGCCCGAGAGCATTAGGCCGAACAGAGAGCAACACGAGAGTGTGGTCGAACAGAGAACAAGCAGCACGAGAGGTGCTCTCGTGTGCGCTGGCCGAGACCAAGCAACACGAGAGTTGCTCTCGTGCGCTGCGGCCTGGCCGAGAGCATGCAGCACGAGAGTTGCTCTCGTGCACTGCGGCTGAACAGCACTTCGGTCTACCAGAGCTGTTTCTGGACAGTGGAGATTTAATTCATCCGTTAAAGGAATTAATCTCTGTATTAATTCATTTTGAGTTTTGAATTAAACCTGCACTAATGACCAGCTGTTTCAGATGTTACCAACGTGCCATGAATGCCTACTAAATGCTATTTAGTACTCCAATTCCTATATAAGAAGAGGTTGTAGGAGCAAGTGATTTACAACAAGTGTGGGAAGAACACGAGAGTACACAACACACAAAGATAAGCAATTTTCCTTCTCAAAACCTCTGCTCCTACTCCTTTTCTTGCTACTGTGTTTTGCCCGTGCTCTAGTTCGCCGGGTTCGTTCGTTTGGGTGCTCAAACGTCGAACCGTTGTACGTTTTATCCTGGGAAACCTAGGCCACAACGCTCCTAGCACTTTTGGGAGGTGGCAAATAAGGTTTTAAGGAAAGACATGCACTTTGCCTAACTCGTACATTTCTTTCTTTCTTCTTCTTTCTTGTTTTGGATTATGCTCTAAGCAAAAATCTGTTCTTTCTTGTTGTTTTGGAATTATAATCTAAGGATTATATTTTCTTTTTGGTTGATATATATTGGTATATCTTTTTCGGAGATATACATGTATATATAACGTTGGGTCCGTTATATATATATATTTGTGTGTATATATATATTTCGGATATATATCCAATAATATTTTATATATATTTCGTGTGTATATATATAAATTTTATTTTACGGATATTAAATCGATTTTGGTTCATTATCACCAACAATCTTAAAACCTTATCAATTTTGATAATGAACAAGTCGATGGATTCCAAAAGTGTTGGATCCGTGAATGTTGCCGGAGGTGCACATTCAAATGGTCGGAAAGGCAACGAAGTTGCACATTCCGTGATGCCAGTTGATGGAAGCAACGTTGGAAATGTTGTTTCCATGGGAGTTGCAAAGACACACGATGGTGCTCCGGAGAACGTTGGTTCACGAACCGGTAGACCTGTGGCTGGTGACACACAATTGGTACCTATTGTGTTGTCTAACGGATCGGCTAAAAGCCACGAATGATCCTATGATGGTGTAATGACTACATGGTCGAAGGACTATGGTAGTGTTACCAATGACTTCAACCGTAATCGAAGGAAACTCAAGCGGAAGCTTAGCTTTCAAGAAGATTACGAGAAGAAGGAGAAATGCCACTACAAAGCGAACCGTCATCCTGGTGAAAAGGTTGAGGACAACTTCGCTATGTTTAAGACATGTGGATGGTTGGACGAGTGAGGTCACAACCGAGGTACCCCCGCTGTGCGCTATGGACCACCCTTTGTGGAGTGGACGGTTGAGAATGGAACAAGGTACACGGGTTCGAAGGACTACTACATAGGAATAATGGAAATTGGTTTCCAATGTAATTTTTCCTATTTATTTATTTGTTAAATAAATGTTGTAGTATCCTTGTGATACATTTTATTGTTGAATAAAATGAATTGTTCCATTTGTGTGTTTTGAACTTTGTATATTTTAAAATATTCTTGTGTGATATTTTTAATATATATAAGATTCAATAAGGGTGCGTAGTGCATCACGGAGCATTATGTGGAAAATGCTAAAATGGCTTAACGGCCGGAACGAAATGTAACAAGCGTGTTACATGTTGAGATCCCGTAACGAACTTTGGTTCAGGTTCATGTAGAACAATACGGATTTCAAGGATCAATTTGTCAAAAAATTGGAATAACTATATAATCGTGAGCATCACAGCTCAAGTATTGAATATTTTTAATAATATTCTAAGAACGATTATATGAGTTTGATTCAACTAGTTGGAAAATTTGGTTGATTTGTTCTCGTTAATTGTGTTATAATTAACTTGACCAAAAATTCCAAATTATACTAGTATATTTAATTTGAGACAAATTGTGTTTTGGTGAATAGTGCTTTTGTAGCACTAATGGAAAGTGAAATTTAATTTGGCACTTGGAAGTGCAAATTAAAACACTGTAACAGTGCTATCAAGCACTAGGTAGAGTGCTTAATTAGGCACTTTCGGCCACTTGGTGGCTGCACCTTTAGGTGTTGAAAAGTTAAGCATTTGGTGCTTTAGTAATAGCAATAAAGGTGCTAGATTATGATTGGTCTTAATGCTAATCTACTTAGCTTAAACCTTTCGTATGTGGCTAATTAAATTTAGCGTTGTAAAAGTGTTATGTGATTAGCACGAAAGGAGGTTTTGGTTAATTGTGAAAGTAACTAATAATCCTAGTGCCAAGTAGCACTGTAATTATAAATTAAGCAACGAAAGGTTGTTGTGAGTTTATAATTTAAAGCAATAAAGATTGCTTTGGAATTGATGCGTTAGTTTAGAAGCAATGATTCGTGCTTGGTATAGCATGTTTCGTGCTTCACTACTAAGCACTGATTCGTGCTTCAATTTCGGAAGCACTGATTCGGGTTTGTGGCCTTTCGGTCAAAACCGAATAGATTCGTGAGGGCTAATCTGTTAGCACCTACGAGATGTGTTAGCGTGTAACACATGTTTATTCTTTATAAGAATAAAAGGATAACCAAGTTAATTGTGAATTAATGCGGTTACGAGTGATTGATGTGGTGAACATGAAACACCTATTGGTGATTTCTGCGAAAGCGTTGGTATCGTACTCGAGCGTACGACACGGTATTCACCTCAATCAAACGTTGTTGCCGAACATAAAATATCAAGACGTTGATAAGTTCGGGTCTACCTCAAAGTATGTGAGGTGAGACAATACTTTGGACAAGTAAGTACCTTTTAAATAAGGTTACCCGCATGAAATTCTTACGAATTGTGGGTACGTAGGAAATTTTCCTACTAATGCCTGAAATGTGGGGGTGTCTTGCCAAAGGCGTTTTGGTTCTTAGTACACGAGTCCTACGCTCTGGATGTACATAAGAACACAATAAATTGAATCAAGAAATTCATCGTTCTTTAGAAGATGCATTTCTGTGAAGGTTCAATAAAGGACCTAGCACGTTGAAAGGAACTTTCGGCTTAGCTATGGTTGAAGGGTATGAAAGATAACCCGAGCTCAAAGCTAAATGTAGCAAGAGAGCTAGGATTGAAAAATCCTTTGGTCCATATTTTCTGACGTACGTGTTAGAATGTGGTGCGCATATTCTAACTTGCATACTAGAAAATAATTTGGATTTTCTGACAAGGTTGTTAGAAAACGAGCCTCGAACATATGTAGAAGTGGTGACTTTTACAAATGGACCAACCCGAGAGAGGCTACCGAGAGTGAAGTAGATTCTATCTTAAAAGAATCATACTTGGAACTGGTTGTTCTTCCTCCAGGTTGTAAAACCTCGGGATCCTAAGTGGATTACTAGTCGGAAGATAAAATCGGTTGGTTATATTGGAGTAAAATGGCCGGGCTTGTAATTTTAGATTACATGCGATGCTAGTGCCACAATTACTTCAATATATATTCTCTTGTGATGAGAACGAAATTCATTAGGATGATACTTCCAAGAGCTGTTTAGCGAGACTTGGAAGTTTATCGAAATGGATGTATCGCTTTCTTAATAGACATGGAACAACCCGAGGGTTTTGTGGTTCCGCGCTATGGAAAGAAAGTGTGTAATTGGTGAGATCATTGTATTGTTCGAAACAATTGCCTTAGTAGTTGGCATGTGAGGTTTTGATCATGCAGTGATGACCAACGAGTTTAGTATAAACGAAAGAGAAGGCGTGTCTACGTATTGCGTACGATGGACGGTGAAATCACTGTTTGTTTATACACGATAAACTCGACATGGGTAATAATGATCAAATGATCAATTCTACCAGGAACATGTTAAATTCGAGATTTGACATGAGAGGTGTGAGTTTGGCAGATTTAATCTTCGAGATTAAAATTGTGAGAATACCGTATTGTCTCGTGTTAAGCCAATCTCATTGTGTTGATTAAATCCTTGCAAAGGATGTTAATCAAGTGGCTTGGACATCGTTAGATACTAACGTACAACTAGCCAATAATCACGAGTATTGTACTTCTCATGGAGAATACATTCAGACTATTGGTAGTTTAATTGTATCTAATAGGTTGTACTAGGGTGGATATTGCCTTAGCGGTTAACGAACTCGGTAGACATACGAGTAACCCTAGTGTTACGCACTAGAAGGTAATGGTGGAAGTTATGAGATACTTATGTATGCTTGTGACTTTGGACTGCACAACGTGGGATATCTAGCCATACTTGGAAAGTATAGCACGGATATCAAAGGACGCTAAGTCCATCAAAAGCTACGTCTTTACGTAGGCCAGTGCAGTCGGTTGGACGGAAATTCTCGAAATGAATTTGTGATAGCTAAGATCCGACGGGATCAAAGCTGAGAGCCTTACACTCGTGTCGCGTGCGAGTAGGCCGAATGGCTATGCCATTATTTTGAGAATGTTCCTAGTGGTGAACTCGTACCTCCAATTTGTGTGCATTGCGATAGTCAAGCCAAAAATTGGTTAAGTACAGAGTTAAATGTGGAATGGTAAGTCTAGACTTATAAGTCTTAGATATAATACCATTAAACAATTTCTCACAACGGGGGTTATCTCTATTGACTACGTGATGTCAAAAGATAACGTAGCGGCCGCTAACTCGCTAACCCGAGGGTAAGCAAATGGTTGTGGAGAAATTGGAACGAGGAATGGGTCTGAAGCCCTTGGACTAAAAGTTCTATAGTGGATACCCAACCTAGCTGACACCTAGGTTCAATGGGACAACTAAATTATGGAACGGAGCGTGTCACTGTGGGGGTCTCGGACTCCCTACCACTCCTCGTTAGAAACAGTGACTCCCGCGTAAGGATAGCATGTTGATGCTTTAATGATTCGAATGTCGGTTGACATGTGTGAGTATGCGGGATACTCGGAAAAGAATCACCTATGTGAGAGAGAAGTGAAGGTCGCTTCAAAGGAGAATTGATGGGCGCAATTCTTCACAAACTCTTGCAGAACCAGGACGGTGACCCACGACCAAAATGGGCACACTAATGAGAACAGAGCATGGTTGGGAGGTTCCTGTGTGAGATATGTCATCGTCTACACAACGGCAGTCGGTTCAAAGACATCGCGTTCTACCGTACAGCCAGTAGAGTAAACATGTCTTCACAAGGGAAGGTTCAAAGGGTATAGTGATCCCTACCTATCCTATGCAGGGATCGACCGTTAAACACAGTTGTTTCCGATTTCAAAATACCCCGAAAATCAATTTTTCATTCATGTGGGGGATTGTTGGAAAAATAGCATTAAAATGGCATAAAATGACACATTAAGTGGCTATTTTGTGGTACAATTATCAGTGGGGTCCACTTCCGATTTGGGTCGGGTCAAAGTGGATTCGGGTTCTTCGTAGTGAGACGAAGAGATTGATATATTGTACGCTCAAAACGGATAATGGGTGAATGAGATATTGATTCTCAAAGTAGACCCATTGAGTTGGAAAAATGTAAGGGAAAAGTGAGCTTTGTCCCACATTGATTTGGAAAGAGGATTTCACCCCCCTTTTATACAAGAGCTTTTTTAGAACTTGTAGAATTGCATAGCATAGAGGCTCTCTCGCGCGGGGGGGGGGGGGGTGCAAATCAAATTCCAACTAGAGATGACTTCGGAGAGGCTTGATTCAAGCCCGAGCTCGTGTGCGCCGGCACCTATGGGCTAAGTTATGCCAACTTTCGGTATCAGTTTTCCAAACTCTAAGCCACTTGAAAGCCTGGGTTCGACCTAGCCCGAGAGCATTAGGCCGAACAGAGAGCAACACGAGAGTGTGGTCGAACAGAGAACAAGCAGCACGAGAGGTGCTCTCGTGTGCGTTGGCCGAGACCAAGCAACACGAGAGTTGCTTTTGTGCGCTGCGGCCTGGCCGAGAGCATGCAGCACGAGAGTTGCTCTCAGCGATTAATTCATTTTGAATTTTGAATTAAACCTGCACTAATGACCAGCTGTTTCAGATGTTACCAACGTGCCATGAATGCCTACTAAATGCTATTTAGTACTCCAATTCCTATATAAGAAGAGGTAGTAGGAGCAAGTGATTTACAACAAGTGTGGGAAGAACACGAGAGTACACAACACACAAAGATAAGCAATTTTCCTTCTCAAAACCTCTGCTCCTACTCCTTTTCTTGCTACTGTGTTTTGCCCGTGCTCTAGTTCGTCGGGTTCGTTCGTTTGGGTGCTCAAACGTCGAACCGTTGTACGTTTTATCCTGGGAAACCTAGGCCACAACGCTCCTAGCAATTTTGGGAGGTGACAAATAAGGTTTTAAGGAAAGACAGGTACTTTGCCTAACTCATACATTTCTTTCTTTCTTCTTCTTTCTTGTTTTGGATTATGCTCTAAGCAAAAATCCGTTCTTTCTTGTTGTTTTGGAATTATAATCTAAGGATTATATTTTCTTTTTGGTTGATATATATTGGTATATCTTTTTCGGAGATATACATGTATATATAACCGTTGGGTCCGTTTTATATATATATTTGTGTGTATATATATATTTCGGATATATATCGAATAATATTTTATATATATTTCGTGTGTATATATATAAATATTATTTTACGGATATTAAATCGATTTTGGTTCATTATCACCAACAGATTGATGGTAATGAAAGGAAAGAGGAGAATCTGGAATAGCCATAAATTGTTAGGGAGTACAGTTGTAAGTGGAATTCATTCACTTGAGTTTAATGGTGATAGTGTTAAGTTGTGGCATTTACGTCTTGGGCTTCTTAGTGAGCATGGTATGCATTAGATACATAAGAGGAATATGTTAAAAGGTGTTTACACTAGTACAGATCTAATCATTTGTTACTATCGTAAATGATATTTAGCAACTGTTGTACAACAGTTGCGTATACCATAGTCGCAGAAAACATCAGACATTCCGCGACGGTTGTGGAACAGTCGCGAAAATGTAGTAACCCGCGACGGTTGTGGAACAGTCACGAAAAGGTAGTAACCCGCGACTGTTTTTAACATATAACGGTCGCGGATTGTTTTTTTTTTTTTTTTTTTTTTAAATTTAATTCTTGACTATTTGCACAAAGTTCATACTAATGATAATGTAGCTAACACATTGATGAAAATAGTGATTAACTGATTATTACTGACAAGTTCCATTGTTTAAACTTATTAGGTGTTTCTAGTTGTTAGAGACTTCATGATTATTTTCTAAAGGGCATATTCGTTATGGTGGAGGATTGTTGCATATGTCATTAGAAGATGACAGGTATTGTTCAAGCATAGTGGAACAAGCAAAGCATATCAAAACAATAGCACTTGTCTAAATATATGGTCCGAACCCGAACCAGGTTGATTGAGTGGGTTAGAGTGGCCTCGTGGTATGGTATAGGTTAATTTTTAAATGTATCATTAGGGTTGTCTATGAATATGATGTTTGTAACCCTAGATTTTTATCATCACAATCAGTAAATACTTCATTCTTGTGGATGTAGGGGCCAAACCACGTAAAAAATCTTCTTTTTCATTTTCATATTATGTACTTGATGTCTTGATCTTGTTTTTCTCATGTATTATTAGTAATATTGTTGTTGTTTTTTTGGCAGTTGTTCTTGTTATTATTTGATTGATTTCGTTTCGTGAACTCAAAGTGCTATCATTTGTAGGTATTCACAAATTAAGTGTCTAAAAGAGTAAATAATTGGTATACAAGATTTGCTAAAATTATTATTAATTATAGGAAAAAGTGTCAAATTGCCCTCCTAAGTCGACCGGATAGTGCAATTGGGTCCCCTAACTAAAAAAAAAAACTTTATTTAGATCTCCTAAACCTATAAAATTGTTCAATAAGTACAAAGTGACTTGTTTAACAGGTTAAGTCTTTAAATGGTTGACACGTGTCTTTTAAAATATTTTTTATTTTTGTTTTTTTTTATATAAATTTTATTTATTAATATATATATATATATATATATATATATATATATATATATATATATATATTATATATATATATATATATATATATATATATATATATATATATATATAAAGAAACTAAGAAAAATAAAAAACAGCCATCGGTTGTGGCTGCCTAGCACTGGAGTCTGCGTCGTCGTCTGCAAGGAGGAGGAGCTCCTGTGCGCCGTCAATCCAACGGTTCATGAAGACTAAATCAGACAAAGTTAGCATAACCTTTAGCTCTCAAAAAATGGGTAAACTCAATTTTAGTTCCATAGTTGTTCTTTAGGAGTAAATTCTATGCATTGAATTATACAGTAGGGCATAATTTCACCTCCCAATAATTGGAAAAATTCCATTCAGCTCAATATATATTGTCCACTAAATTAGCATATACAAAAAAAAAAAAAAAAAAAAAAAAGAAGGAATTTTGAGCGAAGAGAATCTGTGCCAGAAACCCACATCTACCAAGCTCTGAAACGACAAGAATTGAAGAACCTTGCTTGCCTTCTTTGTATCATCGCCCATGTCTCTGATTTGCCTTTTCTTTAAATTACTATTGCTTCAGATGCATAAATTGCACCTTTGCTTTAAGTTAATTATTTCTTTTCTTGCTTTAAGAGGGGAAGACTACCGGTCTCTCACTCCCGGTTGGATTTGCGACAAAGCCAACAACTGAGTTTTGAGCTTCCAACGGCAAGGCAGCAAGCACTGCAGCAGCACTTCAGGCGGTGGAGTGACTACGTAGCTAGCTCGATCTGTTGGATTGACGGCGCACATGAGCTCCTCCTCCTTGCGGGCGACAATGGAGACTCTGGTGCTTGGTAGCCACAGTTGGTGGTTTTTTTTTTTAATATATATTTTAATAAATAAAATTTATAAAAAAAAATAAAAATATTTGAAAAAGACACACGTGTCAACCATTTAATGACTTAATTGGTTAAACAAGTTATTTTGAACTTAATTGAACAATTTTACAGGTTTAGGAGATTTAAATGGAATTTTTTTTTTAGTTAGGGAACCCAATTACACTATTTAATCGACTTAAGGGCCAATTTAACACTTTTTCATTAAGTATTGCATTGGAGTACGTACAATTATGTGTAGTGAATTGGGAAAGTAGGCAAAGCAACAATATAAGAATTAGAAATTGGATATTGGTTCCATGTATGTAACTCTTTTTTATACACATTTAATAAGTAAGTTTTCATTGACTATGTCATAAACACAATTATATTATATTATATTGTTTATTTATTTATTTGGATATTGTTGTTTGCTTGTTGCACAAGAATGAATCATTCTACTTTTGTCTAAGGTGGATACATACCTTTAAGGAAGGTTCGTGAAAGTAGCAATTAGCAAAAATAAGATTTTATGAAAAATTTACAAATAACGCAAATTATGTTGTGCAATCGTGGTGCACACGGTTGCAAAACGACACTGTTTTATTATGATGGAGTAACAGTGTCATTAGTGGCACCGTTTAACTCCATCAATCAAATAATTTTATTTTTATTTTTATTATTTTATTTTATTTTATTTTATTTTTTATTTTTACAAAAACTCCAATCGACTTGTAATTATAGTTATGGATATATAGTTATGAAGTTATGAATAAATAGTTATGAAGTTATAGATAATAGTTTTGAAATTATGGATGTGTATATGCAATTATAGATATAGTTCTCTGTGAACAAGCACTTTTAAGAATTCTGAATATGAAGTTATGTAATTATGAATGTCTAGTTGTGAAATTATGAATATATGGATATGAAATTATGAATGTGTAGTTATTATTTCTAAATGTACTGTTGTCAAATTATGAATATATAGTTATATAATTCTGAATATATAGTTATGTAATTCTAGATATATAGTTATGAAATTATGGATATATCTTACTGTTTGAATATGAAAGGAAACCGCCTAACGCCGTTAACGACAATCCGAACGAGAATTTTTTTTTTTTTAAATTAAACGGCGTCATTTTGCAACATGGTGCACCCGGTTGCACAGCATAACGATTGTACAAATAACTATTGGGCTCAAACTACACATGCCAATCCGAGCATAATAATAATAATATTTTAAGAGTTAATATCACAAATGGTCCTCCGACTATTGGGGTAGTACTCCTTTTAGTCCCCAACTTTCAATTCGACCAAAACACATACCTCGACTTTCATTTTTTTTTACCACAAATAGTCCTCCGTTAGTCTTCCCGTTAAGTGAGTGTTAAATTTAAGGGTATTATCGTCAAATCAAAGAAAAAAATAAGAGTTAATACCACAAATGGTCATCTGACTATTGTGGTAGTACTCCTTTTAGTCCTCAACTTTCAATTCGACCAAAACACATACCTCACTTTCATTTTTGACCACAGATAGTCCTCCGTTAGTCTTTCTGTTAAGTGGGTGTTAAATTTATGGGTATTATCGTCAAATCAAAGAAAAAAAATTAAATAGTTAACAACAAGTCCATTTAAAACAGCAAAGGCAAAAAGTACCACTACAATCATGTGGATGCAAGGCGAAACAAATGGAGCCGAGATGCCATGAATTGGGCAGTCAAGCATATCATGAAACCAAAGGTTGTGCTGGTTGTTCTTGGGATCAGATAGTCCGAGAGTTGCGGGATCGACACCGGAGTGCCAGACGCCGCAAGGGAAGAGGCCATCGATCGGAACTCCAGCCGGAGTCCACGGAAAACCCAGAGGTTTTGTTCATCGAGCGAGACCGGATGGCCGGCCAACGCAAGGTCTTCCATCAACAGCTGGGCTCTGCCGAGATATTCCGCGGGGGTGTTGTCGCCTTGCCTGAGCGACTGGAACTGAGCAAGGAGGTTGAGACACCTTGGCCGTGTCGAGGAAACAAGCGCCGCCGTGACGGAGGTCCACACCTCCTGCAACGTCGTGCGTCCAACAGCAAGGTAAAAGACCTCATCGGCCATGGAGGATATGAGGAGTGACAGGATCGATTGATCCTGTTGCACCCACACACCATGCGCCGGATTCACCATGGTGGTTGACGTCGTGGCCTCGGAAGCAGCCTCGCCGGAGGCCAGAGTCTCAAGAGTCACTGGAGTACACGGAGTTTCACCGGTGGCGAATCCAAGCAAGCCCTGTCCACGAAGAAATGGCATCAATTGAGTGCGACAAAAGAAAAAATTCTTGGTGGTTAGCTTCATGGATATGAAGTGGTGAGCCGAGGCTAGGGTGTTGGTGGTAGACGGAGGTGGTGGTGTAACGGCGATGACCGTTCTTTCACTGGAGTTTGTCGACATGGTTGGGAAGGAGAGAGAGAGAGTGATCACCTACCTAACTGATACCAGATGAGTGAATGATTATCGTGAATTCAAAACACAACCAGTTACAGAGTACAAAAGAGATTAGAGTCCTATCTAACTAACCATATACAATAGCTATTAGTTACAGGACTAATTCAACTATAATAATACAAGCTATGTAACATATTAAATGAACTAGAATTATAACATTACTAACACTTGGAAGCCATAAACTCTGCTACATTTCTTTGAAGTTTTTTTGCTTTTTGTTGAAAGTTGCTTTGATATATCTGTGAGTTTCTGGATAGATAAGTGTGACCGATCGACATGCTTCTAGATTATAAGTGTAGTCTATCAATAGAGGCATGTATGTGGAGCAAATGAAGTATGGTATTCAATAGAGATATACCTCAGTCAAGACCAATAGATCATAGTTAAATCTCAGTAAAACAGTCGAATATTTTTAAACTCGCAAAAGAATTAACGTACAAGAACTATTAGAGAATGTGTATTGATTACTACCTTATATCTATTTTTTTTTTTTAAAGCAATTGGTCACACTACATAAAATTTTGGCATCATAACAAAGTCAAAAAAAAAATTATTATTATTATTATTATTTTAAAAAGCAATGGCTTACGCAAAAAATGTATGGTGGTTTAACAACCATTCAAGATATGCAACGCCGTCCTGTTAATGTATTATTCCAAATTCATCTATTGGTGGCATTATATATAAATATATATATATATATATATATATATATATATATATATATATATATATTTGAAAATATTATCATTATTATTATTATTATTATTATTATTATTATTATTATTATTGTAGTTAACTATTTTATTTTTTTCTTTGATTTGGCGATAATACACTTAAATTTAATACTCACTTAATGGAAAGACTAACAAAGGACTATTTGTCATCAAAAATAAAAGTCAAAGTATGTGTTTTGGTCGAATTGAAAGTTGAGGACTAAAAAGAGTAGTATCTCAATAGTCAGAGGACCATTTGTGGTATTAACTCATATTTTAATGAGAAATGGACAATTCGAATTTGTTTATTTGCAATGGACAGATTGAAAATCACGACTATAAATAGCAAGAATATGAAGCTGAAGATACATAGAAGATATATTCAAGTTTACGAGTACAAGCTTTCAAAAAGCTCGCAATCGTCATTCATTAGATTCAAGAGACACAAGCTCAAATAAAATTCTTTTAAATCTTTCATAAATGACACCTAGCTAGAATTGATTTTTAGTATTAACTGTCATGACCTTGAACCATGGAGAAGAAATTTTGAAGGCTGAAACAAGGGTTGAAGTGAGGGAAAAGCTATTTGAGAAGCTAAGTATGGGAAGGCAGATGAGAGAGCCGAAGGACCCATACGACGTCGTTTGTAGCAAAGCCAAGTAACCGAAATTACTTATTCAAATGGCGTCGTACGAAGGAAGCCGTTAGAGTGCCGTTTGAATAAAAGAAGGAACAACGTCGTTTAAGCCTGTTCCTTGGAAGCGGTTAAGGGTAGCCCTTAGACGACGACGTTTTGATGAGATTGCCTGAAGATTGCAGAATGCTGAAAATGTGGAGTTTGTTAGGGAATTTCTTGGATGTATTAGCTTTATTGTTTTTGATATTTATGCTAGCAGATTGGGAATTATTATTATGCATTTTGTGGTTGAGAAATCAGAAACCCTAAATCATTTCTTCTCTCATAAACCCTAGCTTTCTCTTATTCTTCTTTACTTGTTTCTCTGCTATTTTTGCTGCAAACTTTCAGGTGTGCTATATTTGGTATCAGAGCCCCCATGGGAACCACCTTGTAACACGCTGTGTTACGACCCCTAAAACCAATTAAATCGTTTAATCAATTGCCAAAGGCAGGATTGAATTACAATAATTAATTTAGAAGAGGCCCACCATAGTCCGTGGGCCCCCACCCCTAAAACCTAACCCTAGCCCTAAAAGGAATAGAATTAGCAAGCCCATTATACTAGACCCTAATTAGGACTCCTAAGAATATAATTAGGGGACATAAGAGGCACCTAGAACCCCCACCACAATAATCTCTCACGACCCAAAGAGTTCCAAGAATTCCCTTAGAAGAAATCAAGAAAGCAAGAAAGCTTAAAGAAAGACCCTTCATAGCCAAGGAATTAATTAAGGCTAAGAGGTAACCCATGTCTCAACAAAACCTATTTTCATAGCTATGTTTCCCCTCTTAGGATTTCCCCCATGTTCTTGTGAGATTGATGATTCGTTCTAATGATCTTGATAATTGGTATTATGATTCCATGGGTGATCTTGATGTTCTTGAGAAGTTCTTGACGATTAAAAGGTGTCCTTGATGTTCTTGATGATTGTGTGATGTTCTTGATGATTATATGATGTTCTTGATGCTTATGTGTTATTTCCTACCGAATCTTGATATTAAAAGATGAATTGTGTTCTTGCTGATTTAAAAAGTAATTAAGAACCCTAGGTTATATCGTGAGATTTGTGTGGTATTATTCTTGGTGTATTGGGCGGGAATTCGCATGATTGGGTGTTGTTTATATTTAGAAAAGCATGTTAGGATATGTGCCGTATGTTTCTTGATTTCGATCCGTTAATTGTCTACGTGTTGTTGTCAATTGCGTTGAAAGTGTCTAAGCATGGCTTCGGGTTCCACAAAGGTTTCCGGGGCGTTATTGATGAAAAAGCGTCAGTGGGGGGTAGGGGACCCGCCACCTACCCGCGGCCAAAAAGGGCAGCTCCGGCAGCGGGCAGCTGGCGGGCGGGCAGATGCCCGCCGGGCACCCGCTGCCCGGAACAGTAACGCCGGCGGGTGAACCCTCACCCACCGGCTACCCGCTGGAAAGTATTCCAACCCGGGATTCCGGCTTCCCTGTTTGATGTTCCCCCGACCCCCGTGGCGTCCCAACGGACGCCTCCTATCGTGCCTATGTCTAGTTTGATGTTCGGGAACCGTTCGTAGGTCGAATGAGTCTTGTATATTTCATACTAGTTGAATTGGTATCCCGTTGACCTAGGTATAAGAAGTATGAACCCCTTAGGAATATTCTTAGTTGTGGATGACCACGCATAGGTTTCGTTATACGTTTCCCCCTTCCCAATGTGTTAATGTGGGCTGCATGTGCTTGCTATGTGTTATGTTTGCATGTTACCCTGATTTGGTTGAGATCAATCGGGCTATACGGGCAGTCGGATGGGCTGAGAACCATACCGGCTGTTAACCAGGCTGGTAAAGACCGGTCAGGTATATAAATATTATATAGGACTAAGGTCCACTATACGGGCAGTTGAATGAGTTGAGAACCATCCCAACTGTTAACCAGGCTGGTAGAGACCGGTCAGGTATATAAATATTATATAGGACAAAGGTCCACTATACGGGCAGTTGAATGGGTTGAGAACCATCCCAACTGTTAACCAGGCTGGTAGAGACCGGTCAGGTATATAAATATTATATAGGACAAAGGTCCACTATATGGGCAGTTGAATGGGTTGAGAACCATCCCAACTGTTAACCAGGCTGGTAAAGACCGGTCAGGTATATATATATTATATAGAGCTGCGGTTCATCGGTCGGTTGCGATCGACCCCTCCGTGCTGTGAGACGGGGCAGGGTGCTGCGGGGCCGTGTCAGAGCTATATGCGCTGACCCTCATGTATGGGTATGCGATTGGTCCTGTGGCGCCAACAAAGTGTGCTATATGTTGAGAAAAAAAGGATTGATGTTGTGACTGTTATGGAAACGTGACCATAGGATTCTTGCTAGTAAACTATACATGTTTAATTGTGATTATTGGTTGTCTTTATCTATAACTGTGCCCTATGTCGAGAATCCTATATACTTGGTTATGACTGTAGATTGTGTGTACCCCTATTTGTCGAGTCGGTTCCCTGATTTGAAAGCTAGAGTCTCTTAGGATATATCTTCATGCTTCGAAATGACTTTTTGTATATCTATGTATATATATATATATATATATATATATATATATATATATATATATATATATATATATATATATATATATATATATATATATATATATATATATATATATATATATATATATATATATATATATATATATATATATGTATTGTATTTCAACGCGTTGGAGTGGGTTACCAGCATCTCTCGCTGAACAGATATATTTGGCTTTCAGGCACAGAAGAATAAGTCACTGGAGGGCACTAGATCTTGGAACGTAGAAGTAGATAGTTTCCCTTTCGGCCTGCGTGCCATGTTATGCATTTACTTTATTAAGGATATTAGTTAGTTGGCCTGTGCACCTGAGTTCTCTAGCTCAGGTGTGGCATAGCACCCCGTACTCTTTATGTTACGTGTTTTGGGAATTAATGAGATTTCACCTTTATTTTATAAGTTTTAAATGTCTTGAAAATCTGGGGTGTTACACACCTCCACTGCATCAGTTCAAGAGAGGTTGAGCAGACTCGAAGTTGTAGCTTCTGGGCAGAAAAACCTTGAGACTTCTTTCCAGGAGCTTAAAGCTCACATGGTGGGGGTGGAAGGATGAAATTATGGAGCTGTTGCGCTTGAATAGGCCACCCCAACCACCCATGGACCAGCCTTCAGTGCAAGCCCAGGTTCCTTCTCAGCAACCAAGTCCTGGTGAAGGCAGTGTAGGACCAGGAAGAAGGCAGGGAAAGGATCCTGTGCTGGAAGAGCAAGATGTGGACCAGGAGCTGACTGATGAGGGTGTGATATAGTTCTGGGGATGGACTGGATTGATTCCTATGCTCCCATCCAGTCACATACCAGACCTCCAGGAATATCTTTCCACAAGGATGGAAAAAGAGTGCTCTTCTAGGGATTGACAAGGGGTATTGTGTTGCAACATGCCACTAAAAAAGAGGTTAGGAGATGGAGAAAAGGAGTGCAAGGGTATATCCTGCAAGGAATGATTCAGCTCATCAGTACCTCTATGATGACAGAAACCATTCCTGAATTAGCTGCTATCTTACATGAGTATCAAGATTTGTTTGAAGAGCCAAAAGACTTACCACCCCCAAGGCATTTGGACCAAGACATTCCATTAATTCCAGGGGCAAAACCTGTAAATTCAAAACCCTACAGATATTCCTATTTACAGAAAAATGCAATTGAGGCAATAGTAGAAGACATGCTCACTGCTGGCATTATTTCCTATAGTACTTCCCCTTTTGCATCACCAGTGTTACTAGTTCCCAAGAAAGATAATACATGGAGATTTTGTGTGGATTATAGGGCACTGAATGGGATAACCATTAAGAATAAATTTCCCATACCACTTATTGAGAATTTATTTTCAGAGTTGGCCACGGCTTGGGTTTTTACAATGTTAGATCTAAGGTGTAACACCCTGTGTTACGGCCTCCAAATCAATCAATTATTTAATTACTTACCCTGAAAAGAGAATTAAATTCCATTAATTAACTACGAAGAGTCCACCATAGACCATGGACCCTTGTCCCTAAAACAATCCCTCAATCCTATAAGAAATAGAATTAGCAAACCCACACCATCTAGACCCTAATTAGGACTCTTAGATATATAAATAGGGTCATAAGAGGCACCTAGAAGACACACCACAATAGATATCACCACACAAGAATTCCCCAGATTTCTCTTATCACCAACATAGGAGAATTCAAGAAAAGGAGATCTTAGAGAAAGACCCTTAATAGCCAAGGAATTTAATCAAGGCTAAGAGGTAACCCATGTCTCAACAAAACCTATTTTCCTTGCTATAATCTTCTTCTTTGGCTCTTTCTCTATGCTTGTGTCTTGATAAATCGTTTATGATGATGATGATATGATCTTGATGATTGATGAGATGATTTTATGTGTCGATCTTGATAATCTTGATGATTATAAGAGAATCTTGATGATTGTGTGATGTTCTTAATAAATCTTGATGTTCTTGATTTTTAAAGATAAACTATGATTTTGATGATTTGAATATGATTAGAGCCCTAGGTTAAATTGGGGATTTCGTATTGTGATATTCTTGATATAATTGGGTGGGATTTCGCATGTTCGGGTGTTATTTATGTTTAAAAGTCATGTTAGGATATGTTCAATATGATTCTTCGTTTTGATCCATTATTTGACTACGTGGTGTTGACGTTTGCGTTTAAAAGTGTCTAAACATGGTTTCGGGTTCCACAAAAGATCCTTGGACCCAAGTCTTGAGAAAGAGTCAGTGGGGGGTAGGAGGGGGTAGGGGAACCCGCCACATACCCGCTGCCCCAATTAGGGCGTTACGGGCAGCGGGCAACTGGCGGGCAGGTGACTGCTCGCTGGGTAACCGCTGCCCGGAACTTCGCCGATGTTGGTTTTCCCCAGTGTGGGATGGTGGTTTCACGTTTGATATTTCCCCGACCCTCGTGGTGTCCCAACGGACTCCATTTATCGTGCCTGAGTCTAGTTTGATATTTCAGGTACCGTTCGTAGGATAAAAGAGCCTTGTGTATTGCATGCTAGTTGAATTGGTGTCTCGTTGGCCTAGGTAAAAGATGTATGAACCCCATAGGACTATTCCTAGTATGTGGATAACCACGCATAAGTTTATTTATACGTTCACTCCCCCTTCCCAATATGCTAATGTGGGTTGCATGTGCTTGCTATGTGTTATGTGTGCATGATACCCCAATTTGGTTGCGATCAAATTGGCTATACGGGCAGTTGGATGGGTTGAGAACCATACCAACTGTTAACCAGGCCGGTTGCAATAGTTCAGGTATATAAATATTATATAGGGCTGCGGTCCACCATTTGGTTTCGATCAAACGTTTACATGAGCTGTGGTTCATAATCTGGTTGCGATCAGAAATACACTTTTGGGCTGCGGTCCACTGTTTGGTTGCAATCTAACATTATGATGAGCTGC
Organism: Ipomoea nil; assembly: GCF_001879475.1. Taxonomy (NCBI): domain Eukaryota; kingdom Viridiplantae; phylum Streptophyta; class Magnoliopsida; order Solanales; family Convolvulaceae; genus Ipomoea; species Ipomoea nil. The sequence goes on from NW_017618572.1 coordinate 6,156,970, forward strand.
GGTTCATCGGAAGGTTGCGATCGACCCCTTGTGCTGCGGTACAGGCAGGGTGCTTCGGGGCCATGCTAGAGCTATATGCGCTGGCGCTTCGTGTATCGGCGCGTTAAGGGTCCTGCGGCGCCACCAAAGTGTGCTTATGTGATTGAGATAATGATTGAATGATGATATGAATGATGTGAAACAATCTTGTGACCTTAGGATATATGCTAGTACCTTTATATGCATGATTATAACTGTTGAACGTGCTTGTCCCTACTTGTTGAGTCTTTTCTCAGTTTTAAAAACTAGAGTCTCCTAAGCATATATCTTCCTTCTTCAAAATGGTTTTCCTATATATATATATATATATATATATATATATATATATATATATATATATATATATATATATATATATATATATATATATATATATATATATATATATATATTTATATATATATATACATATATATATAATTACATTCACGTAAAAACAAGGCTTAAAATACAAATGTGTAGACATTTATGGATCGTTGGATTTTGGATATCTAAGGTTGTGATTAGTTTTTATGTTTTTGTGTGCTGTGTCGGCCTGTGTGCATTGTCGTTCAGGGACGTGTGCACACTGGCCCAAATACTGTGTTTTCACACATACATACTGCGGACGTGTGCACACCCACATTTAAGTGTGTGCACTGTCGTCCACAGATGTATGCACACCCGCATTTAAGTGTGTGCACGGTATATGTCCACATGTTTGTATTTTAAGGGTATTTGCATGTGAATGCAACCCTATATATATATATATATATATATATATATATATATATATATATATATATATATATATATATATATATATATATATATATATATATATATACCTATATTGTATTTTAACGCGTTGGAGTGGGTTACCAACATCATTCGCTGAACAGATATATTTGGCTTTCAGGAACAGTTGAGTAGCTCCGGAGCACGCTAGAGGACCAAGGCTTAGATAGTTAGTTTCCTTTCGGCCTGCGTGCCATGATGATGTATTGACGTTGCTTTGAGGACATTTAGTTAGTATAGCTTGTTCATCTGAGTTCACCAGCTCAGATGTGACATAGCACCCCAAACCCTTATGTTTAGTAATGCTCTATTTTGAATTAATAATAGTATTACCTTCATTATATAAGTTTTAAAAGTTTCGAAAATCTGGGGTGTTACAGATGGTATCAGAGCCTACGTTTGACCCTAGGATAAGACTCTTAAGACCAGACTTTAGAACATTAGGCTTAAACTCTAGGTATCAGGGAACATAGGATTCAGAAATCTTAGGACGCGCGGTGAGATTGTGAGCCCACCTAACCTTCCCCTCACTCTATTCTGCACTTAATTTAAAGAACTCCCCCTACACTTATAGCATCAAGGTAAGGATGGAACTTAAAAATAACATCGGCCTGTAAACCACCAGGATGGCACCAACAAGGGAACATGCAAAGGCACCGGGACTCTCCACACGTGGATCCTTGATTCAAAATCTGCAGCATCTGGCCCAAGTTGCTCAAACACTGAGCAACACAATCCTCCAACCACCACCCCCAAATAGAAACTCAGAAGTCAGCCACCAAATCTCAAAACATCGGCACCCTACCTCCTCGGGGGATGAAGACCCCATAATTCTCGAAGAATGGATCCGAACTTTTGACAAAATATTCGAAACAGTAGAGTGCCCGGAGGACCACCGAATAGAAACCGCCTCCTTCTATTTCAAACATGAAACTGACCTTTGGTGGGTCCACGAAGGACCTAATTATAAGCAAAGACCAGGGTTCAACTGGGAGGCCTTAAAAGCACAATTATGAGAACGGTTCTACCCCAGTCACATAAGGGCAGCTATGTACGAAGAGTTCCTCCACCTAAAACAAGGAACAAACTCAATCACAGAATAATACCAACAGTTCCTCAAACTAGCTCGCCTCACACCCGGGCTAGTACCCACCGAGTCAACCAAGATCGAGAAATTTATGACAGGCCTCAACCTCGAAAACCAGAAGGCCCTAACCCTACGCAAACCAAGGACCCTTGAGGAAGCCTATGCCAAGGCATCCCAACTACAACAAATACTGAACAGCCCACAAGAAACATACCGGGGACACAAAAGAAAAGTCGAAGAGAATCACACAACCCCCATTCGAAAACCAAAGACTGCCAGGGCCACCTCGCCCCACAAAGCCATAACACATGCTCCCACAAGGAAAATAGGGAACACACAAGGAAGGATCCTTACCATAAGCAAAGCCAGAATCGGAGATAGCAACATAGTATCGAGAACCTTCCTAGTGCACGCCACCCCTGCCACCGTACTATTTGACTCAGGAGCCACCAACTCATTCAGAGCAACCGACTTCGCCATGCAACTTGGCTTGAACACCAACACAAGAGTACAACTGCAAGTCAAGGTGGCATCCGACGAAATCATAAAATGTGACCGCATGTACAAAAATATAATGATCACCATTGAAGGAATAGAGTTCCCTAGCAACCTGATACAATTCAGGCTGGATGGGATACAAGTGATCTTGGGTAAAATTCCGAGTACAAATCCTATGCGGCGAACAAAAAGTGATCTTACGGGGACCAAACGGCAAACGGGTATCCTACCACGGGACACGCAAGAACCCGGAAATTAAGCTAGTAAACATGATAAAAATGAAGAAATACTTGACCAAGGGACACGAAGCCTTCCTGTGCTCAGTCGAAGATCTCAACACCAAGACAGCCAAACCTCAGACCATTTCGGTGGTGAACGAATTCACCGATGTCTTTCCAGATGAAATCCCCGGGGCACCCCCAACCAGAGAAGTAGAATTCACCATCGACTTGGTGCCTGGCGCTGCCCCAATCTCAAAACCATCCTATAGGCTGGCACCAAAAGAAATGAAGGAACTAAAAGCACAACTCCAGGATTTACTGGACAAAGGATACATACGCCCCAATACCTCACCATGAGGATCACCGGTACTATTCGTAAAAAAGTAGGATGGAAGCATGCGCCTATGCATCGACTACAGGGAACTAAACCAAGTCACAATAAAGAACAAGTATCCTCTCCCCCGAATTGATGACTTGTTCGACCAACTTAAGGGAGCGGGAGTATTCTCAAAAATCGATTTAAGATCCGGATACCACCAGATAAAAGTGGCCGACCCGGACATTCAAAAAACAGCTTTTCGAACCTGTTAGGGCCACTACGAATTCACGGTAATGCCCTTCGGACTCAACAATGCACCCGCAATATTCATGGACCTCATGAACCGAGTATTTCGGCCGTAATTAGATGACTTCGTCATTGTGTTCATTGACGACATCCTGGTCTACTCACAAAACAAGGAGGAACATGAAAAGCACCTCCGCACAACCTTGCAAACCTTAAGGGAGAACCAACTATACGCCAAATTCTCCAAGTGCGAATTTTGGAAGGACAACGGGGCATTCCTAGGACACGTGTTGTGGGCACGGGAATCAACAATTGGTTGTTATAATATTGGAATATTTTAGAATTAGTTTTATTATTTAATTAGGATAATTATCTTAAATTATTTTAGATTTAATTTGTTAGTATTATATAATTATTAATGTTTATCTCAGTTTGTTAATTAGGATTAGTTTATCCTATTTTTAATAACTATCTCATTTATGTGGTTGTAATTTGCTTGTTAATGGCTATTTAAAGTCATTGCAGGCCAAATGAGAAATAGAGTTAAGAATATTTGAGATAGGAAACTGAGTGTTTTCTAGAACTCGGGAGAGTTCGACAATGATCAAGTCATGGTGATCCTGACTTATCAAGTGTGAAACCTCACTTGTGGCGTCGTCCCAAATCCTACGTATCACCGTATAACCTGGTATGGCCGAGGACATATCAAAAATACAAAAACAAACCCTTATACCCAACCTAAATTAAACCTTTTAATTAGATTTCACCTAGCCTAATAAACTGTTCTGAAATATTATTTTAGTCAGAGTGTGAAGAGAAGATCGGGTCAACCAGGTTCGCATCATTTGGTATCAAAGCACTCAGTTGTCTCTTCGCGAAAACTCATTGTAACACCCCAGATTTTCAAGACATTTAAAACTTATATAATAAAGGTAATCATCTCATTAAATCCCAAAGCGTATCATAAGTGTGCGGGGTGCTATGCCACACCTGGGCTAGAGAACCCAGGTGCACAGGCTGTCTAACTACTATCCTCCGGAATATAAATGCATAACATGGCACGCAGGCCGAAAGGGAAACTATACTACTTCTACGCTCCAGTTCTAGCGCGCTCCAGTGCTCTAATCTTCTGTGCCTGAAAGCCAAATATATCTGTTCAGCGAGAGATGCTGGTAACCCACTCCAACGCGTTGAAATACAATACATATAGAGATATATATAGATATACGAAAACCATTGTGAGCATGAAGATATATCCTACGAACTCTAGCTTTTAAAACCGGGAATGACTCGACAGATAAGGTCAGACACAAGCAATAGTTATAACGAGCATATGCAGTTCACAATAGATAAGGCAGGTAAGGCAAAGCATAAACAATAATCACAACCCATCATAAACAATCCCCAATATAAATCCCATAGTCACATCCCAAGGCACACATAATCACAATCTCGCCCATATCACACACATAACGCACATTGTTGGCACCACAGGACCGGTCGCATGCCCATACATGAGGGTCAGCGCATATAGCTCTGACACAGCCCCGCAGCACCATGCCCCGCATCGCAACACGGGGAGGTCGATCGCAACCGACCGATGAACCGCAGCTCATCATAATGTTTGATCGCAACCAAACAGTGGACCGCAGCCCAAGAGAGTGTCATCTGACCGCAGCCAGGATAAAGGACGAACCGCAGCTCGTATAGAAACGTTTGATCGCAACCAAACGGTGGACCGCAGCCCAAGAGAATGTCATCTGACCGCAGCCAGGAATACCCATCTGACCGCAGCCAGCTTCTGAACCGCAGCTCAGGATAACCAATCCGATCACAACCGAATTGGGGTAACACACACACATAACACACAGCAAGCACATGCAACCCACATTACACATTGGGAAGGGGGATAAAGCGTATAACAAACCTATGCGTGATCCATCACATACTAAGAATAGTCCTAAGGGGTTCATACTTCTTTCACCTAGGTCAACGGGATACCAATTCAACTAGCATGCAAGATAATAGACTCATAAACCTACGAACGGTACCCGAAACATCAAACTAGACATAGGCACGACAAGCGGGGTCCGTTAGGACACCATGGGGATCGGGGAAACATCAAACGGGGAAGCCGGGGTCCCGAGGTGGGAGAAATTCCAACGGGTAGCCGGTGGGTGGGGGTCCACCCGCCGGCTGCCCGCCGGCTGTCACTATTCCGGGCAGCGGGTGCCCGGCGGGCAGCTGCCCGCCCGCCGGCTGCCCGCTGCCGGAGCTGCCCGTGAATACCGCGGGTAGGTGGCGGGTCCCCTACCCCCACCTACCCCCCACTGACTCTTTTCATCACTTTTCGCCCCGGGAACCGATGTGGAACCCGAAACCATGCTTAGACACTTTGCAACGCAATTAACGACGACACATAGACAATTAACGGATCAAATACGATGAACGAACGGCACATAACCTAACATGCTTTTCTAATCATAATCAACACCCAAACATACGATTTCCCACCCGATAATCCAAGAATAATATCATACGATACAACCTAGGGTTCTAATCACTTTTATATCAGCAAGAGTACGGTTCGTCTTCTAATTGCAAGATTCGGTAGGAACAACACATAATCATCAAGGATGCCAATTAATCATCAAGAACATCATAATCATCAAGAACAACACATAATCATCAAAATCCCAATTAATCATCAAGAACATCATAATTATCAAGAAACTCCCAATATCAAGATTATCAAGATTCCTCATGGAATCATTATATCGACATCAATAATAATCATCATCAATCGCCATTTACAAAAATATGGGGGAAACCCTAAGGGGGAATCATAGCTATGAAAATAGGTTTTGTTGAGACATGGGTTACCTCTTAGCCTTAATTAGTTCCTTAGCTATGAAGGGTCTTTCTTTAAACTTTCTTGCTTTCTTCTAAAGGAATTCTTGGAGCTCTCTTGGGGAGGTGGGGCGTTTAGGCGTGTGGGAGGTTCTAGGTGTCTCTTAAGTCCCTTATTTATATATTTAGGAGTCCTAATTAGGAGTTAATACTATAGGCTTGCTAATTCTATTTCTTTCGGAACTAAGGATTGGGTTTAGGGGTTGGGTATATATATATATGAGGGCCCATGGACTATGGTGGGCCTTTTTCTCTAATTAATCATTATGATTTATTCTTTCTCTTGGGCTATTGATTAATTAATTAAATGGTTTTAGGGGCCGTAACACGGGGTGTTACACTCATGAAGCTTCAATAGTGCCTGGAACGTGGATTCGAGGACGAATCCCTCTAAAGGGAGAGGGAATGCTGTGTGCACGGGAATCAACAATTGGTTGTTATAATATTGAAATATTTTAGAATTAGTTTTATTATTTAATTAGGATAATTATCTTAAATTATTTTAGATTTAATTTGTAAGTATTATATTATTATTAATGTTTATCTCAGTTTGTTAGTTAGGATTAGTTTATCCTATTTTTAATAACTATCTCATTTATGTGGTTGTAATTTGCTTGTTAATGGCTATTTAAAGTCATTGCAGGCCAAATCAGAAATAGAATTAAGAATTTTTGAGATAAGAAACTGAGTGTTTTCTAGAACTCGGGAGAGTTCGACCATGATCAAGTCATGGTGATCCTTACTTATCAAGTGTGAAACCTCACTTGTGGCGTCGTCCCAAATCCTACGTATCACCGTATAACCCGGTGTGGCCGAGGACTTATCAAAAATACAAAAATAAACCCTTATACCCAACCTAAATTAAACCTTTTAATTAGATTTCACCTAGCCTAATAAACTGTTCTGAAATATTATTTTACTCAGAGTGTGAAGAGAAGATCTGGTCAACCAGGTTCGCATCAACACGTGATAACCAAAGAGGGGATCAGGTTTGATCCAACCAAAATCCACGCCGTCAAGGAATGACCCACACCAAAATCACTTTCGGAGGTCAGAAGCTTCCTAGGGTTGGCAGGCTATTATCGGAGGTTCGTACCCGACTTTACCAAAATAGCCCAACCCCTCACCAATTCATGAAGAAGGAAACCCCTTTCCAGTGGGACGACAATTGCACTGAAGCCTTTCAGGAATTGAAAGAAAGACTGACCACAGCACCCGTTCTAGCCCTTCCCTCCGGAGTGGAAGGATTCGAAGTTTTCAGTGACGCTTCCAAAAAAGGACTAGGATGCGTACTAATGCAAAAGGGCAAGGTAATAGCATAAGCATCCAGGCAACTCAAAACTCATGAAGAAAACTACCCCACACACGACCTAGAGCTAGCCGCCATCGTGTTCGCCCTAAAAATTTGGAGGCATTACAGACCATAAAAGCCTGAAATACATCTTCACCCAAAAAGACCTAAACATGCGACAACTAAGATGGTTGGAACTAATAAAGGACTATGACCTGGATATCCAGTACCACGAGGGGAAAGCTAACGTCGTGGCAGACGCACTAAGTCGAAAAACTAACCACTCCCTCAACACCACCTGGGTCCTATCAGACGAGTTGTGCAAGGATTTCCAAAGGTTGGATTTGGAAATAGTAGAGCAGGGACAAACGAATTCGGAAATCCACCTATGCAACGTCAGAATCATACCCACGCTACTCGAAGAGATCAAAACCGGACAGCAACAGGACCCGGAGCTAGATAAAATACGGCTCGACCTGGCTCGGGAGAAGGACAGACCATTCAAAATATTTGAAGATGGCAGCTTCCGCTATCAAGGGAGATGGTGCATACCCACGACACACCCCCACCTAAAACAACAAATCTTGGAAGAAGGGCACCGTTCACCATACTCGGTGCACCCTGGAGGCGACAAATTATACCAAGACGTGAAAAAGATATTTTGGTGGCCCAACATGAAAAAGGAAGTCGCGGACTTCGTGGGCAAATGTCTGAACTGCCAAAGAGTAAAAGCCAAACGATGCAAGCCCAAGGGACTTGTACAGCCCCTCGAGATACCACAAGGGAAGTGGGACTCCATATCCATGGATTTCGTAGGAGGATTACCCACAACACCAACAGGTAAGGATAAAATCTGGGTAATAGTAGACCGGCTAAGCAAGACAGCATGATTCATTGACATGAAAGAAACATGGACAATGACACAACTAGCCATGACCTACCTAAACCGAGTAGTGAAATACCACGGAGTTCCCTAAAACATTGTGTCCGACAGAGATCCTAGGTTCCTCTCACAATTCTGGAAGTCTCTACAAACGACCATGGGGACAAGGCTGAACTTGAACACTGCCTTCCACCCCACTACCGACGGCCAAACCGAGAGAATCATTCAAACTCTCAAAGACATGCTAAGAGTCTACATGTTAGACTTCCAGGGGACATGAGAAGAACACCTAGACCTCATCGAATTCTCTTACAACAACAGCTACCACGCGAGCATCCGCATGGCTCCCTACGAAGCGCTATACTGTCAAAAATGTAGGACACCCATGTGCTGCGAAGACATGGTCAGCCCAGTGACACTGGGGCCCCAATACATACAAGACACCGTAACTAAAGTCAAACACATACAAGAAAGGATGAAGGCCGCCCAGGACCGCCAGAAATCCTACACCGACCTCGGAAGGAAGCAAGCCGAATTCTCCACAGGAGAGAAAGCCTGGCTAAAAATCTCACTCACACGGGGGGTAATGAGCCCCCGATTCATTGGTCCCTACGAAATCATAGAAAAAGTAGGGAACCTAGCCTACCGCCTCGCCCTACCCGCCGAACTGGAGCGAGTGCACAATGTATTCCACGTATCTCAACTAAAGAAATACATACACGATCCGAGTCACGTACTACCACCCGAGGCCGTGGACCTGGACGACACACTAACCTACGAGGAGAAACCCGTAAGGATCTTGGACACCAAGACAAGGGCCACTCGCCAACGAACCATAGAAATGGTAAAGATCCTCTCGACCAACCACGGGACTGAAGAAGCAACATGGGAACTTAAAGACGCCATGAGGGAACGCTACCCTGAACTCTTCACACCAGGTAACCAAGGCGAAATCCTAGGATAAGGAAAAAGTCGAATCTGCAAACCAAAGCTTCGGGGTCGAAGCTTCCCGTTAAGGGGGGGGGTGTAACACCCCGTGTTACGGCCTCCAAATCAATCAATTATTTAATTACATACCCTAAAAAGAGAATTAAATTTCATTAATAAACTAGGAAGAGTCCACCATAGACCATGGACCCTTGTCCCTAAACCAATCCCTCAATCCTATAAGAAATTGAATTAGCAAACCCATACCATCTAGACCGTAATTAGGACTCTTAGATATATAAATAGGGTCATAAGAGGCACCTAGAAGACACACCACAACAGATATCACCACACAAGAATTCGCAAGAATTCTCTTATCACCAACATAGGAGAATTCAAGAAAAGGAGATCTTAGAGAAAGACCCTTAATAGCCAAGGAATTTAATTAAGGCTAAGAGGTAACCCATGTCTCAACAAAACCTATTTTCCTTGCTATAATCTTCTTCTTTGGCTCTTTCTCTATGCTTGTGTCTTGATAAATCGTTTATGATGATGATGATATGATCTTGATGATTGATGAGATGATTTTATGTGTTGATCTTGATAATCTTGATGACTATAAGAGAATCTTGATGATTGTGTGATGTTCTTGATAAATCTTGATGTTCTTGATTTTTAAAGATAAACTATGATTTTGATGATTTGAATATGATTAGAGCCCTAGGTTAAATTGGGGATTTCGTAATGTGATATTGTTGATATAATTGTGTGGGATTTCGCATGTTCAGGTGTTATTTATGTTTAGAAGTCATGTTAGGATATGTTCAATATGATTCTTGGTTTTGATCCATTATTTGACTACGTGGTGTTGACGTTTGCGTTTAAAAGTGTCTAAACATGGTTTTGGGTTCCACAAAAGATCCCGGGACCCAAGTCTTGAGAAAGAGTCACTGGGGGTAGGGGAACCTGCCACATACCCGCTGCCCCAATTAGGGCATTACGGGCAGCGGGCAATTGGCAGGCAGGTGACTGCCCGCCGGGCAACCGCTGCCCGGAACTTCGCCGCCGGCGGGTGGTCCTCCACCCGCCGGCCACCCGCTGGTTTTCCCCAATGTGGGATGGTGGTTTCCCGTTTGATGTTTCCCCGACCCTCGTGGTGTCCCAACGGACTCCGTTTATCGTGCCTGAGTCTAGTTTTATATTTCGGGTACCGTTCGTAGGATAAAAGAGTCTTGTGTATTCCATACTAGTTGAATTGGTGTCCCGTTGGTCAAGGTGAAAGATATATGAACCCCATAGGACTATTCCTAGTATGTGGATAACCACGAATAAGTTCATTTATACGTTCTCTCCCCCTTCCCAATGTGGTAATGTGGGTTGCATGTGCTTGCTATGTGTTATGTGTGCATGATACCCCAATTTGGTTGCGATCAAATTAGATATACGGGCAGTTTGACGGGTTGAGAACCATACCAACTGTTAACCAGGCCGGTTGCGATCGGTCAGGTATATAAATATTATATAGGGCTACGGTCCACCGTTTGGTTGTGATTAGAAATACACTTTTGGGCTGCGGTCCACTGTTTGGTTGCGATCAAACATTATTATGAGCTGCGGTTCATCGGTCGGTTGCGATCGACCCCTTGTGCTGCGGTACAGACAGGGTGCTTCGGGGCCATGCCAGAGCTATATGCGCTGGTGCTTCGTGTATGGGCGCGTGAAGGGTCCTGCGACACCACCAAAGTGTGCTTATGTGATTGAAATAATAATTGAACGATGATATGAATGATGTGAAACAATCTTGTAACCTTAGGATATATGCTAGTACCTTTATATGCATGATTATAACTGTTGAACGTGCTTGTCCCTACTTGTTGAGTTTATTCTCGGTATATAAAAACTAGAGTCTCCTAAGCATATATCTTCCTGATTTAAAATGGTTTTCCTATATATATATATATATATATATATATATATATATATATATATATATATATATATATATATATATATATATATATATATATATATATATATTGTATTTTAACGCGTTGGAGTGAGTTACCAGCATCATTCGCTGAACAGATATATTTGGCTTTCAAGAACAGTTGAGTAGCTTCGGAGCGCGCTAGAGGACCAAGGCTTAGATAGTTAGTTTTTCTTTCGACCTGCGTGCCACGGTGATGTATTGATGTTGCTTTGAGGACATTTAGTTAGTATAGCCTGTGCATCTGAGTTCTCCAGCTCAGATATGGCATAGCACCCCAAACCCTTATGTTTAGTAATGCTCTATTTTGGAATTAATAATAGTATTACCTTCATTATATAAGTTTTAAAAGTTTTGAAAATCTGGGGTGTTACATAAGGGCTGGTTACCACCAGGTGAGGATGAAAGAAGGGGAGGAGTATAAGACAGCTTTTAGAACACATCAAGGTTTATATGAGTTTAAGGTAATGCCCTTTGGGCTAGCCAATGCACCAGCGACATTCCAAGCTCTTATGAATCATGTCTTCAAACCCTTAATTAGGAAAACTATCCTTGTTTTCTTTGATGACATCTTGGTGTATAGCTCTTCCATGGAGGATCATTGGAGGCATTTGAGTGAGGTTTTGGAGATCATGAAGAGTAATTAGTTGTTGGCGAAGCTCAGTAAATGCTCATTTGCTAAAAGGGAAGTGGAATACTTAGGGCATATAATTTCTGAAAAAGGCTTGCACACTGACCCTGGAAAGCTATCTGCTGTGGCTGCTTGGCCTAAACCAGTTTACATCAAGGAACTAAGGGGATTCTTAGGCCTTACAGGGTACTATAGAAGGTTTATCAAATCCTATGGTATCATAAGCAGGCCACTGACTGATATGTTGAAAAAGAATGCATTTCATTGGAGTAGGGAATCAGAAACTGCTTTTGAGCAACTGAAGCAAGCTTTATGTTCAGCTCCAGTGTTGACATTGCCTAATTTCAATAAGGATTTTGTGGTAGAATTTGATTCTTACACAAAGGGATGGGAGCAGTCATCATGCAAGAGGAAAGACCTATAACTTATTTTAGTAAGGGATTTGGCTCTAAGCATCTGGGATTATCTATATATGAGAAGGAGTATTTGTCAATAATCAATGCCATAGATAAATGGAGACCCTATTTGTGTGGGAGACACTTCATTATAAGAACTGATCACCAAAGCCTAAAATTTTTGTTAGAACAAAAGATAACTACAGCCATGCAGTAGAAAGGTCTCACAAAATTATTGGGATTGAGTTATGAGATTCAGTACAAGAAGGGTAAGGAGAACTGTGTGGTAGATGCTTTATCTAGAAAAGGGGATGGGGAACAAGCTGAGTTAGGGGCCATCTCCATTGTCAGACCTTTGTGGATGGAGGAGATCATTAAAAGCTATGAGAATGATGAACTGGCTACTAAGATGTTGACTGAACAGCTGATCTCATTAGAACCAGATTCATTCTATACTGTCAGTGAGGGCTTGATCAAGCACAACGGAAGGTTGTATATTGGGAGCACAGGTGATCTAAGGAACAAATTGATGAATCAGATGCATAATTCTCCTATGGGAGGACATTCTAGACAACAAGTAATTAACCTACCACAGACTTAAGCAATTGTTTTATTGGAAGGGTATGAAGAGAGAGATAATTCAAGCAGTCAGAAGTTGTGAGGTTTGCCAGAGATGCAAGGAAGAAAATGTAGCCTACCATAGGCTACTACAACCTCTGTCCATTCCAGAATAGGCTTGGCAAGGAATATCCATGGACTTCATTGAAGGATTGCCAAAGTCTCATGGAAAGGAGGTTATTATGGTGGTGGTGGACAGATTCACTAAGTACAGTCACTTCTTGGTCCTATCCCACCCTTATACAGCTGAAATGGTGGCTGATTTATTCATGGAAAACATCTACAAACTTCATGGGCTTCCTCATGATATTGTCATTGACAGAGATAAGATCTTTTTTAGCAGATTTTGGAAGGAAATATTCAAACACCTGCAGGTCAAGCTGAGTATGTCCTCTTCTTATCACCCTTAGTCTGATGGACAAACTGAAATGGTGAATAGGTGTGTGGAGACTTACCTCAGGTGCATGGTCTTTCATAGACCCAAAGCTTGGATCAAATGGTTGCACATGGCTGAACACTGGTACAATACAAATTTTCACACTTCCCTGCAATGTTCACCTTTCCAAGAACTTTATGGGTATACACCCCCTTCATTAACCTTCAATGTGATCACAGAAAGGGAGGGTCAAAACTGGTTTAAAGAAAGGGCCACAATGACAGCAATACTCAGGGAAAATCTTCAAAAGGCTCAACCCAGAATGAAAGAGCAAGCTGATAAGCATAGAAGTGAAAGGAGATTTGAAGGTGGGGATTGAGCTTATTTAAAAATACAGCCCTATAAACAAACCTCTGTGGCTGTCAGAAGTAACATCAAACTAACTGCCAGATTCTATATATGAGGTGATTGAGAAGATTGGATCAGTAGCTTATAAACTTAAGCTCCCTGGAGAGGTTACAATACATCATGTGTTTCATGTGTCCTTATTGAAGAAAAGAGTAGGTGCAGGAGTGGAACCACAGGTGGCATTGCCTTCTACTAATGCAGAAGGTATGATACTGACTCATCCTGTGGCTGCTTTGGGTAAAAGAATGATGAAAAGAAACAATATAGCTGAAGTTGAGATATTGGTGCAATGGGCCAATTTGCCTAAGGAGGCTGCCACATGGGAAAGTTATCACCATATCACAAGGCAATTTCCAAATTTTGATCCTTGGGGGACAAGGATCCAATGAAGGGGAGGGTAATGTCATGACCTTGAACCATGGAGAAGAAATTTCGAAGGTTGAAACAAGGGTTGAAGTGAGGGAAAAGCCATTTGAGAAGCTAAGTATGGGAAGGCAGATGAGAGAGCCGAAGGACCCATACGACGTCGTTTGTAGCAAAGCCAAGTAATCGAAATTACTTATTCAAACGGCGTTGTACGAAGGAAGTCGTTAGAGAGCCGTTTGAATAAAAGAAGGAACGACGTCGTTTAAGCCTGTTTGTTGGAAGCAGTTAAGGGTAGCCCTCAGACGACGACATTTTGATGAGATTGCCTGAAGATTGCAGAATGCTGAAAATGCGGAGTTTGTTAGGGAATTTCTTGGATGTATTAGCTTTGTTGTTTTTGATATTTATGCTAGCAGATTGGGAATTATTATTATGCTTTTTGTGGTTGAGAAATTAGAAACCCTAAATCATTTCTTCTCTCCTAAACCCTAGCTTTCTCTTCTTCTTCTTTACCTGTTTCTCTGCTATTTTTGCTGCAAACTTTCAGCTGTGCTATATTAACTCGTCAACCGCTGAGTAATTTAGGTAATCCATGGCTAACATTGATACTAAACCTACTTTGATCCCCTAAATAATATGATACAAGTGAAAGGTTTCAGTGCGTTGGGTGCTTCCCGTGCGATTATGCGGTTGATTAATGTGCGTGAGTCTTGTGCTTAATGTGCCTAAGATTTGTACTTAATGTGCGTGAGGGTGTAATGTGAATGTGCGTGAGTTTTGTACTTAATGTGCCTTGAGTCTTGTGCTTAATGTGCCTGAGATTTGTACTTAATGTGCGTGAGTGTGTAATGTTAATGTGCTCCTGTTACTCCTGTACATATACGTCTTCCTCTTCCTCTTCTCTTCCTCTATTTTCCCTTAATCCTCTCTTCCTCTCTCTCTCTGTTCTTCATTATATACGTCTTCGTCTTCTCTTCCTATTCCCTTAATCCTCTCTTCCCCTCTCTCTGTTCTTCATCATATACGTCTTCGTCTTCTATTCTTATTCCTTTAATCCTCTCTTCCAATCTCTCTGTTCTTCATCATCTAAGTCTTCATCTTCGTCTGACTTTTGTGTTTAATGTGTGTGAGTTTGTGGTCTGAATGTATTTTGTTTATAGCTTCCTGTGCGATTGTGTTAAAAGTCACGCACATTAAGCACAAACATCTCACACATTAAGCACAATACTCACGCACATTAACATTACACACTCACGCACATTAAGTACAAATCTCAGGCACATTAAGCACAAGACTCACGCACATTAAGTATAAAACTCACGCACATTAAGTATAAAACTCACGCACATTAATCAACCACACAACCGCACGAGAAGCCACAAATGCACCTGATCCCTTCCCAAATGATAAAATTAACAATACATATGATTCGCACAATTTATTTTTATTGGATTAATTAACGACAGATCGATACTTTCTACATATAGACTTAACAATTTTAGGGTCATGGAATATCACTGCCATAAAAGCAACGAACATAGTATACAAATTGCCGTTCAAAGATTACTACTGCATACAAAATTTGAATTAAAATAACATTAAACAAAACGTACGTTACTTATCATCAAAATTACTCCTATTGGTGAATTATTTCTTAGTTCACTAAATGGGGAGTAAAATATAAAGCTGATATAATTATTAAACCTAACTAATTGACTGGCTATAATGTGCCAATGACTCCAATGATAATATTGTGATATTGTCAATTAGTTTAGTCTTTGTCATGTTGCGTAGGACATGTAGTGCATGTGACCCAGTCAAGCAGAAATTATTTACTTCAATAAAGGTTTCTATATATGTGTATCAGATACATTTCTCTATAAAATTTTAATCACTCAATATAAGTAATATGAGTCTTAGATAAAACTCGTGACTCATGAGATATAAGAAATTGACAAAATTAAAGTATGTGCTCCATCTCAATTAAAAGGCTAAGCTTTTCTCAAAAAAAAAAAAAAAAAAAAAAAAACCTAAAAGGCTAAGCTAATAGTTGGATTGCATATTTATGTTATACTATATGCTCAACATGTTCCCTTACGTAGTGTGGGGCCGATACTTTTGATGGGCTCCAAACAACACGTGGACCTTAGTCTTTTTTTTTTTTTTTTTTTTTTTTTTTAATCAACTCATGACCTTTGACGTGGCTCTGATACCAAATTATTCCATCTCAATTAAAAGTCTAAGCTGATAGTTGAATTGCACATTTATGTTATATTACTAGTTTTTTACGCGCATTGCGCGATTGGGATAATGCCCAATGTTTTTTTTTTTTTTTTAAATAAGTAATTTAAAGTATATCAAGACAAGATTATATTCGAATTGTTCATGCATAGATAATTGAATGTTAAATTTGTGTATTTAAATAGGCAATTCTAAGTTTACAAATGCAAAATAATATAGTCAAGATTGATTATAATTGTCAATAAAATAATTGTATAGGTATGGTTGAAACCGAATACGGGACATAAGGGAGAGCAAATAAAAATTAGGGCATAAAATATTAAATATATACTAATATTGAAGAGCTAACTGCTGATTGACAAACAAAGACATTACGAAATAGTCTCCCACTTCAATTTGTTGTGTGATTTGAATACTCTTTTTGTCAATAAATTCCCAAGCAGTTAATATGATTGACTTAATTATATTTTTTATTTGTTTAAAACAATTATTATTATTATTATTATTATTATTAAATATATGTATATCCTTAGGTCATTTTACATGTTAATCTAAACAGCTTTTTTCAAATATCTTTTTACCAACCGTTGATATAATTCGCTGGTCAAATTCGCTAATATAATCCGCTAACGCTAATCGCTAACTGCTGATTGTCAAACAAGAACATTGCGAGGTAGTTCTTACTTCAATTTGTTGTGTGATTTGAATACTCTCTTTGTCAACAAATCCCTCAAGTAGTTAATATGATTGGCTTTATTAATTATTTTTTTTAATTTTTTCATGGTATTAATAAAATACTTGGTAAATAAAAATATAGCATTATTTTGTATTATAACTTTGATATTTAATTAAAAAATAGTGCACAAAAAAGATAATAGACAATGTAGTGAATATAATCCATTGATGAATTTGAATGTAAAGAATTTTTACATTGGAGAAATATAAATATAAAATAACTAATAAAATTATTTCTCTTAATTAATTTATTGATAATGAATAATTTTTTTAATAAAGATATTGTAAGGATAATGTGGCGAATATAATCAATTGATGAAGTTGAATATAAAGAATTTTTATATTTGAGAAAAATAAATACAATATAACTAATAAAATTATTTCTCTTATTTAATTTATTGATAATGAATAAATTTTTTTGAATAAAGACATTATAGACACATAATTCTAAATTAAAGAAATGCATATGTATTATTTTTTGTTGTAGCTACTAAATTATTATTTCTACAATCTACATACAATACAAATATACAAATTTAATAAGAGCCAATGAAGGTAAGGCTCAATCGTTATGCCTTGGACCCGTGTCTAGCATGCTTGCTGGACACGGGTAACAGTGCCATTAGGCACTGTTATCTTTTTTTTTTTTTTTTTTTTTTTTTTTTTTAAATTTCAGATCACTTTGTTATAGAATTAAGTATATGTTCATAATTTTATTACTATATGTTAATAACTATACATTCATAACTCCATAACTGTACGTTCATAACTCTATAACTGTACATTCATAACTCTATAACTGTACATTCATAACTTCATAACTGTACATTCATAACTCCATAATTGTACATTCATAATTTTCGAAGCTCTATGTTCACAATTTTAGAGCTCTATGTTCATAATTTTATCACTATATGTTCATAATTGTAAGTTCATAATGTTAGAGCTCTTTGTTCATAATTCGATCAATAACTGTACATTCATAATTCCATAACTGTAGATTCATAATCTGATAACTGTAGATTCATAACTCCATAACTGTAGATTCATAACTCTATAACTGTACATTCATAATCTTCGAAGCTCTATATTCACAATTTTAAAGCTCTATGGTCATAATTTTATCACTATATATGTTCATAATTGTAAGTTCATAATGTTAGAGCTCTGTGTTCATAATTTCATAATTGCATAACTGTACATTCATAACGGCATAACTGTACATTCATAACGGCATAACTGTACATTCATAATCAAAAAAAAAAAAAAAAAAAAAAAACGCTGTTAACACCGTTAACGGCAAAACACGCGCGAAATTTTTTTTTTTAACTAAATGACGCGTTTTTTTTTTAAAACGACGTCGTTTTGGGCCCGTGTCCACAATTCAATGTGGACACGGGTCCAGAGCATAATTTGCCGGTAAGGCTATAACGGGAATAAAAATGTGTTGGTCCAATAATGTGATACAATAGATTGTAATTTGCGTTCTTTCTATTGAACAATATTTAAGTAATTTTCTAATTTACCCTCATTCTTTTTAATATTACCTAATTATTTTCGTCAAATTAAACTTGCCGTTTAGTTTTAAAGAGCGGTGGTAATTCTGTAGTTATGACCAAGTTTGATGGTTGTCTCACAATTGCCCTTTGTTCTAATGCTCAAACCTTGTGCTGTTGTACGTTATCTATCTTCCCTCAACCCCTTGTCTCTCTTTCGATCTCTTGTTGTAATCTGATTCATTCCCGAGAGCTTAGTGCTTCTTTGTTTTTCCCCTTTGATCAAGGCAGAGTGAAATCACCATGGATATGGATGAATTTCAAGATTGGGAACTGGGAAGTGCTGCAACCAAGTCGAGGTTGAGATTCTGGAAACCAATTCAGTTGATGATGACGATCAATATTTGAAAACCGTTGTTGGGCTGTGATGGTGAATGAAGCTGATATTTGAGCTGAATTTTGGGATCCCCATTTGGATTAATTGCTTTATGAATTTGAGTTTGTTTAATTTGCAACATTGCGTCTGGTATGTAATTATGTTAAATTATGTCGTATGAGGAGGTTGCCGGTTCCTACAGGGGCTTGAGTGTTAGTAAATGGTGTTTTCTTATCGATTTGGGTGGGCTTTCTCTATAATATGAGATTTGGATTTGCTCGACGGTGGTGATTTTCGGCACGTACCCCTGGCTGATGGATGAGGCATGCTTCGCCGGTAGTTTTCTTTGTGTGAATGGTGTCTTGCGACACGGCAAATTATATTATCGATTATGCACCGCGCGTCTTTTTTTTTTTAAATGAAAATTAACAGTGTTTGTTTTCGCCGTTTTGCACCCTTTTACAAAAAGTAACTCTGTTATTCAGTGTCATTTTGTATACACTGCAGTTTCAGTTGAACAACACTACAGTTTCATTTCGATATAACTATAGTTTCATTCGATATTTATAGACTCAAATATGTGAAAATGTTATTTAATTTTATTTTATATACACTATAGTTTAATTAAAACACAACTACATGATCATTTTGATATAATTACATCTTCATTGTACAATATACACTCAAATATGTGAAATGTTATTCAGTTTCAGTTTATATACACTGCAGTTTCATTTCACTATAACTACAGTATCATTTTGATATAACTGCAGTGTCGGTTTGGATATACTATAGTGTCAGTTGGTGTTTAATACACCAAACAAGCGGACTCCGTTAACTCTAACGGTGGGCCGTTTATTTACTTAAAGAAATGGCGTCGTTTTTTACCGCGGTGCATGTGCACCGCGGTCTATAATATAACGACTGTTGCGACACAGCCTTGAGTTGTTAATATGTTGGCAAACCGTTTTTTTTTTTTTTTTTTCTTTTTGAAAGATAAGTTGGCAAAGCAATTACGCTTGCAACAGATGCAAGGAATCTCGCACTGATATTATTATTAGCATTATATGGATGTTCGCATATAATCTTTTATGTTATAATAATTATTTTTTTCAACTTTAATATCAAATATGTATTTCAATAAATTTTAAAATAAAATTAAATAAATAGAACAAAGTATAACATATACTCTGTATTACATATATAAGTACATGATTTACAAATAATTAAATAAAAATTTAAAGTAAAAACAAAATCATTTTATAAATTAACCATTTTTGTAATAAAAAATAAAATAAAATATATAATTAAATATGATACATACAATAAACTAACATAAAATATATATTTTATGATAATTATAATTCAAATGAGAAAGAAACAAGAAGACATGAATATGACAAAAGAGAGAAAAAAACAAGAAGACATGAAGATGACGAAAGAGAAAGAAAGAAGACAAAAAGGATACGAAGAGACACTAAAGATTAAGGGATATGAAGACGCCTTAATCAATATCACCTCGAGTGAGGCTGGGAGCAACTTAGTGCCATTGAACTACAAATCTTTAACTTAAAATTAATTAATGTGTTAAAAAGCTACTATGAAGAGAATGTTGCATTGGAAATGTAACTTTGAAATGTTATATTATCTTTGGTTATGTTATATAAATTGATCCAAATACTCTCTAAATGTAAAACATATTTATTTTTTAATTTTAACATAATTTGTAAAAAATTTCCATTACCATATCTAATTCTCTCCACTACAATAAGGATTTCTCTATCTATAAAAACTCATCCAACAATATTTGTAAATCCAGATTGGACAAACTAAACATTTATTTTGAAACCAATTATATTAATCAACATTTATTTTAACTTATAGTGATTATCTTCTACTTATTTACTTTAATTTACGCAACGCGCATTTTCTAACTAGTAATTTAATAAGAGTAAAATAGAGTACTAATTATGCCAACTTTGAATGAGATGAGATTCGAACCTAAGACCTTTATTATTGAAATCAATGAGTAAGTTAATGTTAAACTAACAGAAATTAACGGAAAAGATAATATTTAACGGAAAAATTAATGGATAATCATATTCATTAAGGATAAATTAGGGAATTTTAAGGAAAAATTAAAATCTGATCAATCTGAGCCATTCATTTGATTAAAAAATTTGACCGCCATTTTTTCTATCCATTATAGGTCTAACTTTCTTGGGCTCAGTATAGTAGATAGTAGATATGCTCAACAGACAAATTACTTAGATTGTAATACAAGAGGAGAAAAAATTTAAGAAAATATCTTAGATTTTTCATGAATTTATACTAAATATACAAGCTATAAAAATCGATCAGACATGGAGATCATGGGGGTACGGTTATAAAAAAGTTTCAAAACTTCTGCTACCAACCTCTCATAAAGAAGACAATAATTTAACACAAACTAAATACCTGTACTGTAAACTTGATCAATAATTTATTATATTAATCACATCATTAGAAATATTCAACATAAGATCTTATGATTCCCCAACTTTACAATAAACCTTTGTGAGAATATTAGATGTTAAAATTGAATTAATCCAAAAGAACTTATATCATTAATAAATATAATATGCATCATTAGACATATTCACCAGGAGAAGTACTTTGCAAAATCTATTAAAATCTATTCACCCCACCCTCTTTAGACTTTATATTATCAAAACAAAACCATCAGCAACCTTTTAGCTCCCGCCAGAATTATATTGTGTGCGTCATCATTCAAAAAATAATCTTTAATCGGTGCTATAATATCACTATAAGAAAAAATAAAATTTATCGATAGAAAAATTGATAGGTAAATTAGTAAAATATGCATGAATTTAATTTATTAATGGCATCAATTTATAAAGCACTAAAATCTATATAGATATTTAAACTGTATTTTTAATTTTTATTCTTTTTTATCTCTATTGCTAAATCTATTAACATTTTGCTTTAATTTTCTCTTATAGTATATGCAATACTAATTTATATATTTACTTATAAATTTACATTGTCTCAATTACGGTAAATTCAAATTGTGGGTAATAGGCAAAAGTAGATTATGTTTTCTTATTAATAGAAATTTGGTACGGTCTACAACATGTTACAACTTGTTTTTCCAACAACGGTAACCAAAGACAATAAATTGCTGGGTTCAAAAAAAAAAAAAAAAAAAGAGAATAAATTGCAGAAATAAATTATGTTTAAAGTAAATCAATAACTAACACAGAATATGGTGCTAACACTAACAGCTCGTTTGGTTGGAGGAAATTTGAATTCAAATCCTATCTAATTTCAAAGGCAAACTAATTTCTTCATTTGGTTGGAGGGAATTGTAATTCTTTCATTTTCAGGAAATTGGAATAATAGAATCTCATGTCTCCTCTTTACATCTCAATTCCACGATTTTTGGGAAGAAAACAATACTATTGAGACAAAATTATCCTTGTCTTTTCTAACCTAAAATTGATGTTTCATTTGTATCTATCTTATCTTACTATACTAATAAGAGCCCAAGAGAGTTAGGCCTATAATGGGTAGAAAAAATGGCGGTCACAGATTTTAATCAAATGTATGGCTCAGATTGATTAAAAGATTGATCAGATTTAAATTTTACACTAAAATTTCTTAAAATACCCACACACCATTACTAATTCCGTTAAAATTTTAAGAATTACCGTTAGTTCACCGTTAACTTACTAATTGATTTTAATAAAAAAAGGTCTTAGGTTCGAACATCATCCCAATCAAAGTTGACATAATTAGTACTCTATTTTACTCTTATTAAATTATATAAATAATAATTTAGTAGTTACAACAAAAAATAATACATATGCATTTCTTTAATTTAGAATTATGTGTCCACAATGTCTTTATTCAAAAAAAAATTATTCATTATCAATAAATTAAATAAGAGAAATAATTTTATTAGTTATATTGTCTTTATTTTTCTTCAATATAAAAATTATTTATGTTCAAATTTATTAATTGATTATATTCGCTACATTATCCTTACAATGTCTTTATTCAGTGAAAAAAATTATTAATTATCAATAAAGGGAGAATGGCACTTTTTCCCCCTGAGTTATATACTTATAGTACTTTTTCCCCCTTAATTATTCAAGTGGCTGTTTTTCCCCCTAAAATGTTAAATGGACATATTTACCTTTAAAATAAATATTTCATTTATTTTTCATCTCCAACAAATTATGATCATAATTTGGTTCAAACCAAACAAACACTATAGTAACCAAACTGAAATATTTCAATTACAATTTAGAATCGAAACTCGATATTTAGAGTTTATCAAAATCGCGAACTGGAACGGACGGTTCATGTTCCGAACTGAAAAAAATAAAATACATTTATTGTTGAAGTTAGACTATTTTAAAATAAAAAATAAAATTTTAAAATAAAGACGGTTCAAAATCGCGAACCGGATCCGGAACCGCCGATTCACGGTTTAGGATCCAATTTTTTGATTCATAATTTTAATAAATTGAAATCCAAATATTGGGTTCTCGATCTGAATCATAATCGGAAACTTTTAATTCGATTGCTATAGTGTCTGGTTCAGTTCGAACCGAACCGTGGTGATCCCTACGTATACGCAATAATTTGTTGGAGAAGTAAAATAAATAAAATGTTTACTTTAAGGGTAGAAATGTCAATTTAATATATTAAGGGGAAAAACCACCACTTTTAGAATAATTGAGGGCGCTAATGTGCTTACCTAAATAATTAAGGGGGGAAAAGTGCTATAAGTATATAACTCAGGGGGAAAAAGTGCCATTTTCCCATCAATAAATTAATTA
This sequence comes from Ipomoea nil, assembly GCF_001879475.1. Lineage (NCBI taxonomy): Eukaryota > Viridiplantae > Streptophyta > Magnoliopsida > Solanales > Convolvulaceae > Ipomoea > Ipomoea nil. The sequence goes on from NW_017618572.1 coordinate 6,180,644, forward strand.
AAAGAAATATTTTCATTAGTTATACTGTCTTTATTTTTCTCAAATGTAAAAATTTTTACATTCAAATTCATCAATTGATTATATTCACTACATTATCTATTATCTTTTTTGTGCACTATTTTTCTAATTAAATATCAAAGTTATAATACAAAATAATGCTATATATTTATTTACCAAGTATTTTATTAATACCATGAAAAAATTAAAAAAAATATAATTAATAAAGCCAACCATATTAACTACTTGAGAGATTTTGTGACAAAGAAAGTATTCAAATCACACAACAAATTGAAGTGAGAACTACCTCGCAATGTCCTTGTTTGACAATCAGCAGTTAGCGGTTAGCTTTAGCGGATTATACTAGCGGATTTGACCAGCGAATTTATTTAATTATTAACATTGGGTAGAAAAAATGACCGCCAAATTATTAAATCAAATGAATGGTTCATATTGTTCAGGTTTTAATTTTTTTCTTTTAAGATTTTATAATTTATCCTTAATTATATGATTATCCATTTAACTTTTCCGTTAATTCACCGTTAGTCTAATTCTAATATTAAAGTCTAATATAGAATTATAACTACACCATTAATCTAATTCTAATATTAAAGCAAAGTCTTAATAGAACTTAACCACAAATCCTAATGTCGGAATCTCCTCAAACAATATTAGTATATATTTAATATTTTATGCCCGGATTTTTATTTGTTTTCCCTTATGTCCCGTATTTGGTTTCAACCATACCTATACAATTATTTTATTGACAATTATAATCAATCTTGACTATATTATCTTGCATTTGTAAACTTAGAATTACCTATTTAACCCGCACGGGCTTAGCTCAATGGTTTAGTGGGTAGTATTTGGGAGAAGAGACCAAGGTTTGAACCTCGGCAGCGGCAGTGCGGGAATTATGTCCAAAGTGGGCAGATTCCTTGTGCGTATCAGCATTTGGCCCTGTCTGCTGAACCATTGAGTCACCGTGATTTACAACTTCCTACAATGCTCTGTCGGGTCAGAGTGTGGGGGGCCCTTGGGGTTGGGGACTCAACCGTTGGGAGAAGAATTACCTATTTAAATATGCAAATTCAACCTTCAATTATCTATGCATGAACAATTTCAATATAATCCTGTCTTAATATACTTTAAAGTACTTATTTAAAAAAATGCATTGGGCATTATCCCAATCGCGCAATGCGCGTAAAAAACTAGTGTTATAAATAAGTATGAACATTTGTGTCTTTATACTATTTATTTTCTTTCAATTACTATGAATAACTACCAAGCATTAGAATTAAAATTTCCAATAATTTTATTCCTACAAACCAAATATTAGAATTTGGCAGAAGTGTCAAATATGCACATCTATTACTGCGAAGTGCTCAATTCCCACCACAAACTAAATTAAGTGTCAAATAGGCCCATCTACCAGCTAAATTTGTTCGATTGACTTTTTTTGCAGGTTGCTAACAGGTTGCCTATTCAATTATTAAAAAATAAATTAAAAAAAAAAAGAATTTCAGCCACCGGCTGTCCGTGCCGTACAGCCGGTGACTGCGTATTTCACAGATAGCCGTGGCTGTCCGGCGAGGATAGCTGGAGACCTCATGTTTGATGGCCCATCTACCAGCTAAATTTGTTCGATTGACTTTTTTTGCAGGTTGCTAACAGGTTGCCTATTCAATTATTAAAAAATAAATTTAAAAAAAAAAAGGAATTTCAGCCACCCGCTGTCCGTGCCATACAGCCGGTGACTGCGTATTTCACAGATAGCCGTGGCTGTCCGGCAAGGATAGCTGGAGACCTCATGTTTGATGGCCCATCTACCAGCTAAATTTGTTCGATTGACTTTTTTTGCAGGTTGCTAACAGGTTGGCTATTCAATTATTAAAAAATAAATTTAAAAAAAAAAGGAATTTCAGCCACCGGCTGTCCGTGCCATACAGCCGGTGACTGCGTATTTCACAGATAGCCGTGGCTGTCCGGCGAGGATAGCTGGAGACCTCATGTTTGATGGCCCATCTACCAGCTAAATTTGTTCGATTGACTTTTTTTGCAGGTTGCTAACAGGTTGGCTATTCAATTATTAAAAAATAAATTCAAAAAAAAAAAGGAATTTCAGCCACCGGCTGTCCGTGCCGTACAGCCGGTGACTGCGTATTTCACAGATAGCCGTGGCTGTCCGGCGAGGATAGCTGGAGACCTCATGTTCGATGGCCGTGGCTGTCTGACGAGGACAGCCGGAGACCTCATGTTTGACAGCCGTGATTGTCCAGCTGTCCTCGCTGGACAACCACGGCTGTCTGTGAAATACGTAGCCATGGACAGCCGGTGGCTGAAATTCCTTTTTTATTTTTATTTTTATTTTATTTATTTTATTTTTTAATAATTGAATAGGCAACCTGTTAGCAACCTGTAAAAAAAGTCAATCGAACAAATTTAGCTGGTAGATGGATCTATTTGACACTTAATTTAGTTCGTGGTGAGAATTGAGCACTTAACAGTAGTAGATGATGAGCCTATTTGACACTTCTACCTTAAAATTTAAATTTCGCTTTGTTCCATGCGCTCCCATAAAATTACAATTCTTTCATAATCTAATTCCCTCCTTACAACCAACCACCCTTTATGTTCTCATCACCCAAAGCATATTAAAAAGGTTTTCTTTAGAAACCTTCTCTTTTATTTTTTATTTTTTATTTTTTATTTTTTATTTTTTTTTATTTTGTCAGAAAGAAAGAATTCATAGATTGGGGAGAGTTGAGATTTGAGAGTTGTGTTTTGCCAACAAAAGTCAAGCTAAGGGGACTGAAGAGTGTTTAATGGAAGAGAAGACGATGATTTTTTTGAGTACTACTGACTCTGTTATAATGCAGTATTTGTTTATAACTAATTTTTTAACCTACTGATACATAAAGAGTCTTGGAGAGCACAAATCACAGAAATAAACTGTAACTTCTACATGAATAATTCAACAATAATAATTCAAGTAATTGGAACTAGTCAAAACAGATACTTAAGCCTAGAATGAACAACATCAAATTATCAAACAAAGAGTTAATTACCGAAATGATCTCTTGACCATAGCAAAATTACTAATTTGATCTTTGATTATTTTTTTGATCAATTAAGCCCCTCAACTTTAAAAATCTTAACCAATTTGGTCCTCCTTTTGTTTTGCCGTTAGACTTCTGTTAACTTGAGGCTAAATTGGTAATTTCGCTATAGTCAAGGGACCATTTCAGTAATTAACCTTAAGGGTGGGCAATTCGGTTCGATTTTTCGAACCAAACCATACCGAACAATCAAACGGTAATTGATTCTTGTATACCGAACAGTTCGGTAAAAAATTGAACCGAATACCGTTTGATTTTTTTTTAAAATATAATAATAATAATAATAATAATAATAATAATAATAATAATAATAATAATAATAATAATAATAATAATAATAATAATAATAATAATACCATGACACATAATATATAACTTTGGATAACAAACCATAAAGAAATCAAATAAAATATTTACGAGAGCTACCAATGAGAATATGAGTTGACCGTCAGAGTAGACAGCATGGGACTTGGATTTACTTCTTTATTATTATTATTATTATTATTATTATTATTATTATTATTATTATTATTATTATTATTATTATTATTATTATTATTATTATTATTATTATTATTATTGTTATTTGTATTATTATGATTATTATTATTATTATTATTATTATTATTATTATTATTATTATTATTATTATTATTATTATTATTATTATTATATTTAAAAAAAGGTTATTTGGTTCGGCTCGGATTTTTACCGAACAATTCGGTTCGGTTTTTTACCGAACTGTTCAATATACAAGAATCCATTATCGTTCGATTATTTGGTATATTACCAAACTAACTAGTTCGGTTCGGTATGGGAAAACCGAATCGAATTGCCCACCCCTAAAGTTAATTACTGAAATGGTCCCTTGACTATAGTAAAATTATCAATTTAGTCCCAAGTTAACGGATGTTTAACAGCAAAACAAACATAGGACCAAATTGGTTAAGATTTTTAAAGTTGAAGAACTTAATTGATCAAAAAAAATAATGAACGACCAAATTAATAATTTCGCTATAGTCACGGACCATTTCGATAATTAACTCTCAAACAAATGACAAAACATTAGCAATTTGGTAATCTGTACGGATATGATGAACCTATAACGAGCGAGTCAATATTAACCATCAGGTCTTCTCGACCTAATTCTTGTAAATGCCCCTTAGCAACAAAGTAGACCTTTAAGTTCTTTAACCAATCAACCGAACCATCAGCTAGATTTTCTTTTAACACAAAACTATTAGGACTCTATGTATATGAGTCTGTTTAGAACTTCTTATCCTTGTCACACTGTGACTCTCTACTTCTTATCATTGTCACACTGTGACTCTCTATTCTATATATTCACATCATCTGATCTCATTGTAATCAAGTTCAGAAAATATAATACATTCAGTTCTCATCTGGTATCAGTTAGCTAGGGTTTTGTGATTCATAAAATCAAGAAGATGCAGCGCTGCGATGACAACCTTAATTACCGTGGAGGTCAGCAACGTGGCTTCGATGATCCGTGTCAAATCTGTAAAGGTTTCGGCCACACAGGAGTCAATTGTTTTTGGCGCTATGATGATCCGTGTCAAATTTGTAAACGTTTTGGTCACACGGGAGCCAATTGTTTTTGGCGCTATAATGATCCGTGTCAAATTTGCAAAAGTTTCGGTCACACGGGAGTCAACTGTTTTCGGCGATATTCAGGGGCTCCGGGTTCTCAGGCTAATTTGGTGTTTCAGAATGGTTTAGTTGCTAAAACCTCGTCAAATTCTCATACTTGGGTTCCGGACACTGGAGCCACAAATCATGCAACTCCAAACATCGCTGCCCTTTCTACAACGGAGAAGTACACTGGTAATGACACTTTACGTGTCGGTGACGGTATGGGTTTATCTATTAGTCATGTTGGCCATGCCTCTTTTAATACCCCTTCTAGATCATTTACATTGTCTGATATACTTCACGTTCCGCGTTTGTCTAATTCTTTATTATCTGTTCAGAAGTTTGCATCCGATAATAAAGTCTTTTTTGAGTTTCACCCCTCCTTTTTTGTTGTGAAAGATATCAATACCAAGGAAATACTTCTTCGGGGCAATAGTTCGGGGGGACTATACACACTTTCATTACCTAGTTCGTCTCCGTCAGCGTTTATTTCCGCTCGTGCCTCGGCTTCCACTTGGCACAATCGTCTGGGTCATCCTCATAACCGTGTTCTTAGCCATATATTTCGTTCTTGTTTGGTTAGTGGGTCTCGTGATAATATTCGTTGTCATAATTCTTTATGCAATGCGTGTCAATTAGGCAAATCTGCCCGTTTTCCCCTCCCCCGTGTTGCTTCCTCTAGTTCTCAAGTCCTAGATCTTATTTACACAGACATTTGGGGTCCTGCGCCCACTTTATCTACTTCTGGCTTCCGTTATTTTGTGATCTTTGTGGATGACTATTCCCGTTATACATGGTTCTTCCCTATGAAATTAAAGTCTGATCTTTATGTCATCTTTGATAAATTTTGTACTCTTGTTGAACGGTCATTTAATTGCAAAATAAAGGCCATTCAGTCTGATTTAGGTGCTGAGTACAAAAAGTTGCATTCTTTGTTTGTTCAATTAGGAATTCAACATAGACAATCCTGTGCCTATACACATGAACAGAATGGTCGTGTTGAACGAAACATCGTCACATTGTTGAAACTGGTCTGGCTCTTCTAGCTCATGCCTCTGTTCCTTTGAAATTTTGGAATTTTGCCTTTGAGACTGCTGTCTATTTAATTAATAGAATGCCATCTTCTGTATTAAATAACTCCAGTCCTCATCTCCTGTTACATAAATCCCCTCCTTCCTATCTTTTTCTTCGTGTCTTTGGGTGTTTATGCTACCCTCATCTTCGGCCATATAATCATCATAAGATGTCATACAGGTCTTCTCCATGTGTCTTCCTAGGTTATCCTGAGTCCTTTAGGGAGTACAGATGCATGGACTTACATACTAATAAGATTTACACATGCAGGCATGTCAGATTTGATGAAGAAGTTTTCCCCTTTGCTACTAAAACTTCTTTACAGGATCTATCTACTCCGTTTTCTGGACCTTGGGCGGAATCTGTTCTCAGTCACAGCACACCTATTCCTGCCGTGTCCAATGATGAGCTGCCAGAACCGCCGCTACCTGCTTCATTCGAACCAGCCGTAGATCCCGGACAGGCTGCCTCGTCGGGTGATCCTGTGGAGCCTGTTGCTCGCCGGCGAGGCCGTCCACGTGGGCGGTCCATCAGGCCCAATGTTCGTACTCACTCTATGGCCACTCGCAGCAACGCAGATGCTCATCTTTTTGCTCTAGCAGCTCAAGTGCATCCCACAGAACCCACATGTTACTCTCAAGCTGTCAAATATCCTGAGTGGCATGAAGCCATGGACCAAGAATTCAATGCTCTCCTGCATAACCACACATGGTCTCTAGTTCCACCCACTGCAGGTATGAATATTATTGGCTGTAAATGGGTGTTTCGTACGAAGAGAAAGGCTGATGGTGCTATTGAAAGGCATAAAGCCAGGCTGGTTGCGAAAGGATTTAATCAGGTTCCAGGTCAGGACTTCTTCGACACTTTTAGTCCAGTGGTAAAGCCTACGACTGTAAGACTCCTTCTATCTCTAGCTTTATCATCTGGGTGGTCTATCAAACAGCTAGATGTTCATAATGCTTTTCTGAATGGTAATCTGGCTGAAACAGTTTATATGAAGCAACCCCCTGGTTATATTGATGCTAACTTCCCGAATTATGTTTGTTTGTTAAAAAGATCTCTGTATGGGTTAAAACAAGCTCCCAGAGCTTGGTTTAATCGACTACATACGTTCTTACTATCGGTTGGCTTTCAAGCATCCAAGACAGATGTCTCTCTGTTCTATTACTCTAAAGACTCTGCTTTGGTTTATCTATTGGTGTACGTGGATGACATTCTTGTAATGGGAGTGATCAGGGTATTATGTCTCAGCTCTTGTCCAAACTGTCTGCTACATTCAAAATCAGAGATCTTGGTTGTAACACCCCGTGTTACGGCCTTCAATCCCGGATTAATTATTAAATTAATCCCGTTAATAATAATTAAATATGATTTAATTCGGTTAGGTTTCCTTTAATTAATTAATAGAGGTCCACCATGAACCGTGGACCCTTGCCTAAATTAGAGTCCTAAGCCTATTAGGAATAAAGAAAGTAAACCCTTTACTATTCAGATTCTAATTAGGAATCCTAGACCTAGTTATCTATTAGGAATAAAGGAAGTAGGCCTTTTACTATTCAGACTACGATTAAGATTCCCTTTAATTAATTAATATGGTCCACTATGGACTATGGACCCTTATCCCTAAACCCAATCCTTAGTTCCAAAAGGAATAGAATTAGCAAGCCTATAATATTAGTTCCTAACCAGGACTCCTAAATATATAAATAGGGGACTTAAGAGGCACCTAGAACCCCCCACCACAATAAACGTTCCACCACCCCAAAGTGCTCCAAGAATCCCCTTAGAAGAAATCAAGAAAGCAAGAAAGCTTAAAGAAAGACCCTTCATAGGCAAGGAATTAATTAAGGCTAAGAGGTAACCCATGTCTCAACAAAAACTATTTTCATAGTTATAATTCCCCCTTACGGTTTCCCCATATTATTGTGTATTGGCAAGTTATGATGATTATTATTGGTAATTGATGTGATGATCCCGTGGGGGATCTTGATGATCTTGATATTGGGAGATTCTTGATAACTATGGTGTTCTTGATAATTATATGGAGTTCTTGATGATTATGTGTCGTTCTTGATAATTGTGTGATGCTCTTGATGTTTATGTGTTATTCTTACCGAATCTTGCAATTAGAAGACGAACCGTATTCTTGTTGATATAAAAGTGATTAGAACCCTAGGTTGTATCGTATGATCTTATTCTTGGATTATCGGGTGGGGAAATCGCATGTTTGGGTGTTAATTATATTTAGAAAAGCATGATAGGTTATGTGCCATTCGTTTCTTGTATTTGATTCGTTAATTGTTTACGTGTTGTCGTTAATTGCGTTGTAAAGTGTCTAAGCATGGTTTCGGGTTCCACAACGGTTCCCGGGGCGTAAAGTGTGTGAAAAGAGTCAGTGGGGGGTAGGGGACCCGCCACCTACCCACGGCCGTGAAACACCGCCCGGCAGCGGGTGGCCGGCGGGCGGGCAGCTGCCCGTCGGCGACCCGCTGCCCGGAACAGTATTCTCCGGCGGGCAGCCGGCGGGTGGCCCCCACCCACCGGCTACCCGCTGTAAATTCATCCCACCCGGGATCCCGGCTTCCCCGTTTGATGTTCCCCGTTCCCCGTGGTGTCCCAACGGACTCCGTTTATCGTGCCTATGTCTAGTTTGATATTTCGGGTACCGTTCGTAGGTTTATGAGTCTATTATATTGCATGCTAGTTGAATTGGTATCCCGTTGACCTAGGTGGAAGAAGTATGAACCCTTTAGGACTATTCTTAGTATGTGATGGATCACGCATAGGTTTTGTTATACGCTTTCTCCCCATTCCCAATGTGTAATGTGGGTTGCATGTGCTTGCTATGTGTTATGTGTGTGTGTTACCCCAATTCGGTTGCGATCGGATTGGTTATCCTGAGCTACGGTTCAGAAGCTGGCTGCGGTCAGATTGATACTCTTGGGCTACGGTCCACCGTTTGGTTGCGATCAAACGTTTCTATACGAGCTGCGGTTCGTCCTTTTTCCTGGCTGCGGTCAGATGACATTCTCTTGGGCTGCGGTCCACCGTTTGGTTGCGATCAAACGTTTCTATACGAGCTGCGGTTCGTCCTTTTTCCTGGCTGCGGTCAGATAACATTCTCTTGGGCTGCGGTCCACTGTTTGGTTGCGATCAAACACTATGATGAGCTGCGGTTCATCGGTCGGTTGCGATCGACCCCTCCGTGTTGCGATACGGGGCAGGGTGCTGCGGGGCCGTGTCAGAGCTATATGCGCTGACCCTCATGTATGGGCATGCGATTGGTCCTGTGGCGCCAACAAAGTGTGTTATGTGTTGTGACATGGACGAGTTGTGATTACGAGTGTCTTGGGGGATGTGACTATGGGATTTATATTGGGGATTGTTCATATTGGGTTATGATCATTGTTTATGCTTTGCCTTATCTGCCTTATCTGTTGTGAACTGCATATGCTCGTTATAACTGTGCTTGTGTCTGGCCTTATCTGTCGAGTCATTCCCGGTTTTAAAGCTAGAGTTCGTAGGATATATCTTCATGCTCAAAATGGTTTTCGTATATCTATATATATCTCTATATGTATTGTATTTCAACGCGTTGGAGTGGGTTACCAGCATCTCTCGCTGAACAGATATATTTGGCTTTCAGGCACAGAAGATTAAGTCACTGGAGTGCGCTAGAACTTAGAAGTAGATAGTTTCCCTTTTGGCCTGCGTGCCACGTTTACGTATTTACGCTTTGAGGATATTAGTTAGTTAGCCTGTGCACTTGGGTTCTCTAGCCCAGGTGTGGCATAGCAACCCGAACGCTTGTATTTATATCTTGGGATTTAATAAGATTCTACCTTTATTATAAGTTTTAAATGTCTTGAAAATCTGGGGTGTTACAGTTGGTATCAGAGCTTAAGTTTGACCCTAGGATAAGACTCTTAAGACCGGACTTTAGGACACTAGCCTTGAACTCTAGGTACTTAGGAACATAGGATTCAGGAATCTCAGGACGCGCAGTGAGATTGTGAAACCTACACATAACCTCCCCTCACTTCATCCCTCTCTAACTTAAAGGAACCTCCCCCTACGCTTACCACACCAGGTAAGGGTGCGAATAGATAAGTTTACTTCCACAGCTGGGTAACGTACACTTACCCGATAAATCGCCTCGTCCTAACTCCCGTCAAAAGACTTGACAAGGACCCTGACCAAAGAAAAGGAAAATTTGGATGACTACTAAAAAGAGGCGTTACAGTCAGGACTGCTAAAAGGGACGGACTGCAATACGCACCAACCCAGGGTAACCACGATAACCCCCGAGTCAGACAAATGACATGCACCTTCCGACAAGTTGCCTTATCTCAGCAAACCTGGGTTGCGGCTACAACAAACAGGAAGGAGAACTAGGACACCTATTAAAGTAGCGAAGGAACGACACCATTAGTCGAATCCTTGGGAGTAAGGTAAGTATATCGCGACACCCTGCGACCCCACCACCACAATTTAAAATATCATCCGCCCTGAAATCCCAGCATCTTGATACCCCTATTTGTTGAAAACTCCCACCCCGAATCCTTAATTACCTTAAGAGCAAATTCGCAACCGTCATGACCTTGCTCACCCTTTGTTGCGCTTAACCCAAACCCTCGGAAACCCTAAATTGTTATTGCCTTACTCTAAATTCATATCCCCACTCCGTTTGAAAACCCTGTTAAAAACCGTAGAGCAGCATAAGGCCCTTACCCTGCCCAGGGGCGTGAAGAACCGACATTCATTGATTCAATATTAAAATAAGTTGTTAGATAGGAATCGGCGAAGTAGGTGGAGGTTACGAATATGTATCACCCCACCCTTGCACGAAAACCGTGAAGGCTTCACGAGAAACCATAGCCTGTACGTACGCCACTGAAGAACGCCATGCATTGACAAGAGCGGGCAAACAAATATGTTCAATGTGTCAGGGGCCCTCGCTACAGAAAACATCGTCAAATAGGTGCAACAGGCCGAACCTCGAGGAGGACATAAATCCTTGCTAAGAATTTCATCCACCAAGGAAGGGATGAAACCCAATAGAACAAGAAAGACTAACCCGAAACCCCCCTTACCCTTAAGAACCCTCGGCAAGGATTAGGAGTCAGGACCTAGGGGTTTGACCCACTAAACCGACTGGGTCCAGACTTCTGGACATCCGAGGGGAACGTGCACGGAAACCATCACGAGAATTCCCCTGGAAACCATAGAAACGAAGGGGAATTCGACACGGGAAGAGAAGATCAAACGAAAATCTTAGAATCAAACAAAGCCAAAGAAAAGGGATCACCAGTTCGACTGCACGCCACAACCAAGCCCCAAACAGGCATAATCACTCGAAGCCAAGAGTCCTTAGCCCCTTTCCCTCCCCTTGCCAATCAAGTACCATTTCGTTAAAGAATCCGTCCTATCACTCCAAACCTCGCTCTTGATCCCTCATTACAGACGAACCCGTACAAGGTGGCAACCTTCCTTCCTGTATTATGACCTTGAGACATCGACCCTATCCGCCCTTCGACTTTGAAACCTAGCCCTTGCACTCCTTACACCCCTTTAAACCCAGACCAAGAAAACATAGATATGCATATGTGTGTATATCTACCTCTAGAACTCGTGCTTAGGGATCAATGAACATTGTACGATGGGTCATCCTATGTATCCAAGTCCCTTTAATTGTGCACAAGGGCATGGGACTTGTCAGGACATGAATCTGTGCATTTTTGGGGTCTTTTCCGAAGGAATTGACTATTCCTAGTCACTTTCCCGCGGGTTCCCAACGGGTCCTTGACGGGACCTTGGCGGGTCCTTGGCAGGAGCTTGGCAGGCGGACGACCGCCCACCTCGCGCCCACTGGTACAATGTGCTGATTTCTTAACCCCTCATTTTATTGATTTGTGGCGCACTTGTGTGCCTCGATTGAGGAATGTGAGTCTTGGGTAAGGAACCATGGACCACCCAAACATAGTGTCCTACGTAAAAGACCTTGACGCACGAGTCACCATCGGGAAATCACAATCAATTACATTGCACGAGTAATTGAAATCGGATCCTACGATACAACCGACTAGGGATGTTTGGCGTAAAGGACTGGGTATTGAAACAGTTAAGAGTGACAATGGGATTATTTTATCTCAACAACGGTATATGAATGATATTTTAAAACGGGCTGGAATGTCTGAATGCAAACCCCTTTCTACACCTATCTCTGTCTCGAAAACTGTCCCATTCAATTCAGATCTATATGATGATCCCACACAGTACAGGAGTCTAGCTGGAGCACTGCAATATCTCACTGTCACACGACCTGACCTATCCTTTGCAGTTAATCAGTTATGCCAGCATATGCATGCTCCCACCATATCACACTGGGAGCAGCTCAAACGGGTACTCAGGTATGTTAAGGGAACAGTTGATCATGGTTTACGCATACGATGGTGCTCATCTAGAGACATTCATGCTTTCTCTGATTCTGATTGGGCTGGTTGTCCTGACGATCGAAAATCCACGAGTGGTTTTGCTGTTTTCTTGGGGAGTAATCTTATATCATGGGTTTGCAAGAAACAGAGAACTGTTGCCAGGTCATCCACTGAGGCTGAATATAAAGCTCTTGCAGATGTTTGTGCTGAGGTTCTATGGATTATGTCATTATTGCGTGAGATACAGATTCCGGGTATTTCCATTCCAAAATTATGGTGTGATAATCTAGGAGCTACATATATGAGTGCCAATCCAATCTTTCATGCCCGCACCAAGCATGTGGAGATTGATTATTATTTTGTTCGTGATCGAGTAGTTTCGGGCAATATCCAAGTCAACTTCATCTCCACAAAGGATCAACTTGCTGATATCTTCACCAAAGCTCTGCCTGGACCTAGATTTTCTTCCTTAAGGGACAAGCTACAGGTTACTAGTATACACTATGCTTGAGGGGGGGTATTAGGACTCTATGTATATGAGTCTGTTTAGAACTTCTTATCCTTGTCACACTGTGACTCTCTACTTCTTATCATTGTCACACTGTGACTCTCTATTCTATATATTCACATCATCTGATCTCATTGTAATCAAGTTCAGAAAATATAATACAATCAATTCTCCTCAAAACACCCTAATTGACTTTTGGTATGAACATGGCACAAGCTTGAAGCTCCCATGTATCGTTTTTTAAATAGGGCATGATGCTTATGATCATCCGTTGCTTCTTGCTTGTAGCCAAAAAATATTATTTAATTAATTTCCTGTTGGGCCGAGGTGTGAAAACCCGGCTCGGGGCAAGGAATTTTGCGTTTGTGGGTAAACTTCTCTTTTTAGCTTGATTAGTTATGCGCAAATTATGCTATGAAAACGTGTTCATCGTGCGCATGGTGAACACAGGGGTAGATCCATAATTTTTATGTTGTAGATTCATAATTTATTTTTTTTTTCATTTATTATTAACGACGTTTCTCTCTTTGCAATCACATTATTTCGTCTTCACAGTACAGATATTATGAATCTACAGTACAGAAATTATGAATCTACAGTATAGAAATTATGAATCTACAGTATAAAAATTATGAATCTACAGTATAGAAATTATGAATCTAGAAATTATGAATCTACAGTCTAAATGTTATGAGTCTACAGTATAGAAATTATGAATCTACAGATTATAAATTATGGATCTATCCCGTGTTCACCATGCTCATTGTGAACACGGTTCCACGGCATAACTATTGGTAGTTATATATGGATGTTGGCACAATAGTGTGGAAGGTATGGGGTGAGTGTTGGAAATAATGAATCAAATCGATTTCATATCCCAAAATAATATTTATATATACACACGAAAATATATATAAAATATTATTCGATATATATATATATATATATATATATATATATATATATATATATATATATATATATATATATATATATATATATATATATATATATATATATATATATATATATATCTACGAAAAAGGTATACCAATATATATAAACCAAAAATTGGGACTAATAATCCTCAAATTATAAACCCAATTTAGCCACAAAACAAATAGAGAGGAGGATTTTTGCTTAGAAGCATAATCCAAAACCAAAAGAAGGAAAAGATGGCTCGTGCCTGGGTATAGGATTTTTAACGCGAGTCAAGAAACCACTCTTTCCTTAAAATCTTATTTGCCACCTCCCAAAAGTGGTAGGAGCGCTGTGGCCTAGGTTTCCCAGGATAAAACGTGCTACGGTTCGACGTTTGAGCACCCAAACGAACGAACCCGGCGAACTAGAGCAAAGCCTTTGAACACAGTTAGGCTTAAGAAAGGAGTAGAAGCAGAAGTGTTTTGAAGCTTGAAAACAAAATTTCGTGTGTGAGCTCTCTGCTTGTTGTTGTTAAAAACTTATGCCCTCTACACCTTCTTATATAGGGATCAAAGAATGAATAGCATTTATCATGGCATTTAAATTCGTATTAAAATCAATTTTGTAACTCTTGAAAGAACATGACCATTATCTAAGATTTAAATTCAAATATTAAAAATTGAAATTAATAGAGGATTTAATTTCGTAACTGTTGAATTTAATCTTTCAACGGTCTGAAAGAAGAAGGCAGAGTAGCATGTTGCTGGTTCGACCCCCAAGGCCGAACCCATGTTGCTCCATGCTTCGGCCATAGCCGAAACATCAGTCTCGGCCCCAGGCCGAAACAACAAGATGTTTCGGCCCCAAGGCCGAAGACAACAAGTTTCGGCCCCAAGGCCGAAACCACAATGCCATGTTCAGTTTCGGCCCCGCAAGGCCGAAACAACACATCTCCATGCCATGTTCAGTTTCGGCCTGTTCAGTTTCGGCCCCGCAAGGCCGAAACAACACATCTCCAGTGGCTATAGTGTGTTGGAAAATGATACCGAAAGTTGGCATAACTTAGCCCGCAAGGCCAGTCACTTTCCGGACGATGCAGGTGTCGGCGCACAAGAGCTCGGGCTTGAATCAAGCCTCTTCGATCTCGTTTCTAGTTGGAATTTGATTTGCACCCCCCCCCCCACCCCCCTCCTGCGCGCGAGAGAGCCTCTATGCTATACAATTCTACAAGCTCCAAAACAGCTCTTGTATAAAAAGGGCGACAAATCCTCTTTCCAAACCAATGTAGGACAAAAGCTCACTTTTTCCTTTCATTTTTCCAACTCAAATGGGTCTACTTTGAGAATCAATATCTCATTCACCCATTATCCGTTTCGAGCGTACAATATATCAATCTCTTCGTCTCACTACGAAGAACTCGAATCCACTTTGACCTGACCCAAATCAGAAGTGGACTCCACCGATAATTGTACCACAAAATAGTCACTTAAAATGCCATTTTAATCCTATTTTATCACCGGTGAGTGGTGGTAACATTAATCATTATATATAATACTTGGGATTGGGTCGACGAGTTGATGTTGAGTGTTGGGGAATACGCTATGGAGTTGTTAAAGTCTATATGGGCACCGAATAGATAATGGATGTAGTAGGTAGTGAACATGATGGATTATTGGTAGATAGTGGAGTTTTAGAGTAGGTAGATTAATGCATATTTTTGAATCTCCAAGAGATTTTTCTAATTTTGACGAAATATGTTTTGTAGCTTGAGGATGCAAACCTTTGCTTAAAGTGTATGCGCAGTTTAAGTATAAGAGTAGGATGGAGAGGATACATTTATAGTGGTTTGGTAGGTGTTGTTACCCCTAGTTAATCTACTCTTTTTCTTAACACTAAGAATGAATTCGGTAGTATATGACAAAAAAAAAAAAAATTATATATTGACATTGATTTGAAAAAAGAGATACTAAAATACACGCGTGACATTTTTTGTAATTTTTTAAAAAACATTATATTTTGAAAAAGATGGCACTTTTCCGCGTATGTTTTTATCACAACAAACGCGTAAAGTGTCCAAAAATTTAAATATAGAAATTCATACAATATGCGTTTGTTCTACAGTTGACGCCTATGGTTTTTTGAATTATAATTTTTTTTTTAAAAAAAAACCTAAATTTATAGGGATGGTAGATTGTACACTCCGAGAGGGTACTCGATGTATAACCCTCCTCCATGGTCTAAAACTTGGACTTACAAGAGGAAGCAAATGTCCATTTAAGACACGGACTTTATGCTTCAAAAGCAACGGATGGTCAAATCAAAGGATCGGAGAAGGAAGCTACCAAGAAAAAAGAGGAGCAAAAGAAAAGCCAATAAGAAGATTGAAGAAGATGTACTATGCAAATCAAGGGACCAAATTTGACATTGATCAGCAGCTAAGAAAAAATTTGTTTAATTTAATAATAACGAATCAAAACATTGTTCTCGCAAATGGTAAGCATATCAGGGAGCGCATCGCTTAGCATGGTGAAAGAGGGAGAAATTGATGGGCAAGATATCTATGAAGACTTCAATAATTACCTAATGATGAATGTGATCGAGTCCTTTCAAAGATTTGTGAGGGATACAGTTCAAGGGGCAAGGGAATACATAAACGAAGAGCTTGATAAAATCATAGAGAAGAAGAAAGAAGAGAACATGGCAAAAGATTTTTTTTTTAAAAAAAAAATTGTAATATATCTTAATTAGTTTTATTTTTGGTGCAAAATATATTTTGAATTGAACTTATGAAATTGCACTTGTAATATTTATCTGATTAGTGAAAAGTTCAGTTTATTTTTTCTTTAATTTAAATTGTTATATATATAAACAGTTGAGAACCATGCTTTAGGTAAAAGGTGTGTATTAATGCAAGGAGTCCATATGGGATAAATTACAATTACTAAAGCAATGGAAAAAGTATAGTGATAATTAGATCAGATAAATATTACAAATTAAACTTTTAAACATTAAAATTGTATCACGTAAAATTACAAAGTGAATCTAATGATATGTAAAAGAATAACAGTGCAGGCAGACATCATATATATATATATATATATATATATATAGGGTTGCATTCACATGCAAACACCCTTAAAATACAAACTAGTAGACAAATATGGGCCAGAAGATTAGTTTAGGTTAAAGGTTGAGATTTAAGAGGAAAAATATATATTAGGATCGTTAATTAAGAATAAAAGGGCAATTAAGACAATTGAATGGTAGTCTAATTACGGTAAAATTATTATTTTGATATGTAATCTAAATTGAAGAATAGTAATTATAGTAGGAGTAGTAGACCAAGCAAACCAGACCTACACCCCACAGTAAAATTATTATTTTGAATGGTTGAGTTATTGGTCTGTTTAGATTCCACGTGTGTGCACAAGTTTAGATTATCGTGTGCACACCGAAGAACTGGGCAGATTTAAAATAGTAGTAACGTGTGTGCATGCTTTATATTGTAAGTGTGCACAGTTGACTGCAATATACAATACACACATAGTCACACAGTCTGTTCTTAATTATATACGTTTGTGTCATACGTACTAGATATGTGTGCACTATTAACTCTAAAAAAAATGATGACACTGTAGGTAATACTAGATGCATATATATGAGCTATTAAGCCTTACTTTTGATGATTGCGATCATATTTAGTCTTTCGTTGTTGGGTGCACGCCTAAGAAAATCTGTGTGCATGGATGAATCCATTAGTTTCTTGAATTTTTACTGATAAGTGCGGTGGGACAAAAATTTTGGCTTTTATTACTATTCTGTGTGTACACTAATAACCAAACAATATAGACTCTGCAGATACAAGCTTGTCTCTATACAATTTACGGGAGTGGACAAGTATAAGAGGTGTGTTACGTTCAGGCCAGGCCACGACAGCCGGAATTGTTCAGACAAAATAGACCTATCAGACGAATAGCCCTTTATGGTTTAAAACAATACGAATACTAACTTCATTTGAAGTTGAATTAAATACTCGTCAAACTTTTGAATTTTACCGATCGTTGGAAGTTAGTTTGTTGAGCTATGCACACTGTTTTACACCATTGTGCACACACTTTTTTATTACTAAACATATAAGCTAATAGTGAACTACTCAGTACTGTTAAATTTATTTAGTTTTTACCCATGGTTGAAATGTATTTAGTTGTGCACGCACATAATTTATTTAGTTTGTTGAGCTATGCACACTATTTAATACAAATGTGCACCCACATATTTAAAAACTAAGCGTATACGATAATATTGAACTAGTCTGTTTTGAACTTCACCCATGGTTAGTAATTATTTAGTAGAGCTTTGGACACTATATAATGCCATTGTGCACACACATTTGTAATTGCGAAGCCTATAAGCCTATTAACTAAGCCTACAAGCTAATAGTTCAAATAGTTAGTTGGGCACACAAGTTTGTAATTACAAAGCCTATAAGCTAATAGTGACCTACTCACTTATGTGAAATTTATTTAGTTTTAATCAATGGTTGTAATTTTTTAGTTATGCACACACATATTAAAAACTAAGCGTATAAGAGATTTTTGAATTAGTATCTTTAGTGAAATATATCTATTTTGTATCCAGGGACAGAATTCAATGCAACTGTGCACACACGTGTTTATTAACTAAGCCTACAAACTAATAGTTCAATAGTCAGTTACGAAAAAAATCATTTTGTTACTATACATGGTTGAAATTTATTAAGTTGACGATGCACACATTTTATCAACAATGTGTGTGCACACAAATTAACGCCTCTGTGCATCCACGTATTCATTTACAAACAATATAAGCTAATACTCAACTAGCCACTTCCGTGATATTTATTTATTTAATATCCATAATCGAGGGCATTATCCTGTGGTGGCTCTGGCTGAATCTTGGAAAGGACCACCCTAGGCGGCGACACAAAGTCACTATCATCCTTAGATATTTCCGAAGGACCACCATCTGAATGGGCGCGCTTGGATTTTTTTAGCTACAGAAACGAACCAACACACACGTTTGACTTCTTACCTGGAAAATAAAACAACAATAACATCCACATGTTTGCACACACAACGAAACCCAAAAAAAATAAAGTTAACCACACCATAGTACTACGAAACTATAGAGCAAATAGCTGCACCAAACCATGTACACCCCCCCCCCCCCCCTCCCCCCGCCCAAAAAAAAAAAAAAAAGAACGAGAACCCGAGAATACATATAGCGGTAAACAACCGAGCACAAATAGCTACAAATTAAAGCTCATAATGATTGAGGATCTTTGAGATTGAATAATAATAATACTAAATATTTGAATCATACGAAACTGCTCTATTGTTGTCTCATATGGTAGGTACATGCATGCAAATAATCAGATTACTAGACACCAACAATACACATGATATAACTTAAGAGTATCGAATTGAAAAATTTTAATTTTATTTTTTAAAATGAGCAACAAATACGACCGCTAAGGACATCTACAACAACCCGAGAGTAGATATAAACTACCAAACACCATGAAAACCATAAAAAAACAATAAAAGACTGTCGTGCACATATACAAATATAAACAGACAGAGCCAACAAGGCAGACATTTGAGCATATGAAACCCAAACCGAGCATAGTACTCCGACAAACAATGCACACATCTACCATCCATAAATCTCTTTCCTATGTAAAGTTCCTGATTTCCATGGAATTACTGACCAACAGTAATATATCAACTAGCAAGAATTTAAAGAACCTCAACAATTAAACATGAGCTAGGAACACTAAGAACCAACTACAACAATAATGCACATAACAGTAAAAGAATGAAAACAAACAAATTACATGGCTAAGAGAGTAACCTTTCACTGAATTTCAGATCAAATAGATCACACCCTTGGACCATGACAATTAAAACAAAAAAAACATGTTGGAGATGGATATTGCTCAACAAAAGCACATTCCTAATGTACGCGTACCCTATTTACCTATTGATTCATGCTCTCCTTAATTTATGTTGTTCTTATTTTTTAATTTTATTTTTTGCAGCAATTGGAGAAGGCTCAGATAAACAGACACTAACCACTAATGAGGCGCCATCACAAAATTGGAGATGGATATTGTTCAACAAAAGCACATAAAAACTCAGGTAATTAAATTCCAACAAATAACTGAAAAAGAAGGCAAACCCATATCACCTCTCATAAGACCCAAATCCCTACACATTGTACAACATCACTCCAGCTAACACAACAGGAAAAAATGAAAAAAAATGTATAACAAAGTAAAAGAGAAAACTCAATTGAACTCACACACCACACTACACCCACACCTTCTACACACCCACAAAAAACAACCAAAATTCATCACTCCCGAACACCACAACCAACCACCCACCCCACCCCACCCCACCACCAACACGGCAGACCGAAAGCAAGCAAAAAAAAAAAAAAAAAAAAAAAAACAGCAGAAATGCAAACAAAAAAACAACACAGACACCAATCCCATTCTTAATGTACCCGTAATAATAAAAAACATCAATCAAATTAGACGAGCAAAGACATGCAAAAAAACCCCCAAAATTGGAAACCCTAACTCCAAAATCCCGCAAAAACCCGGCAAACCCACCCTTCACCACCAAACAAACCACACAAGATGCGTAGAAAGAAGGAAACCCCAACAAAAGAAGCCAAAATCGAACGAAAAAACAAAACCCACCAACAAAAAATAAAAAAAGAAATAAAAACAAAAACACCGAGAACACGTACCTCGGCCGACACCTCCAACCGGTGGTCCCCGTCTCTTCGATGTGCCGCGGTCCCCACCTTCTACCATTGCAACGTGGAAGTGAAAGGACGGAGATGAAAACAACGCGATGCCCGGATACGTGAAGAACGACGGAATGAGAGCAAGAATCGAAATGCCTGAGCAGAGTAGTGTAGGGCGTGGAAGAAACAAAGAAAGACTACGTGGACTAGGTCTCAAACACCATAAACAAAATACCAGAAATAACCCTCTACACAAAAAAAAAATAACACACGCGCGAAATCCATAGGAGCAATCCGGACCATCCAATGGCTCCATATTGTCTACACGTTTGTATGTTAAGATGTGTTTTTACCTGAATGTAATTCTCTATATATATATATATATATATATATATATATATATATATATATATATATTATCGCACTCAGGTGCGAATGCGCCCAGGAGTGAAATAGGAATGGATTCTGTCCGTCCACGTGTCCAGATCTAATTTATGAGAAACACTGATTTTTTTAAAAAAGCGCGGTGGCATTTTCGTAAATAATTGAACATCGATGTGCAAGTAAAATGTATTTCAAGTGCATGTAAAATGTATTATAGGTGCAAGTAAAAATTTACACCGAGTATCAATACTAAGTGCACCTATAGTTATAAGTAGTTGCATTTATAGTTCTAAGTAGTTGCGCACATAGTTATAAGTAGTTACGCCTAGGTGCATGAATGTTTGCAGGTGGTTTTCAGGGATATTACTACCCGCTGAACTCAGATCAATGAATGTTAACAAGGCAAAATTACATGCACTTATAGGTGAAAGTAGTTGCACCTATAGTTATAAGTACTTGCACCTATAGTTATAAGTACTTGCACCTATAGTTATAAATAGTTGCACCTATAGTTATAAGTACACACAAGTGCATGAATGTTTGCGGGAAGTGAATGCTAACAAGACAAAATTACATGCACTTATAGGTGAAAGTAGGTGAACTTGTAAGTGATTTTACTTGCACTTCGATGTTCAATTATTTACGAAAATGCCACCGCATTTTTTTAAGCAATTAGATTTGGACACGTGTCGCGCACTGTTTCGTTCGCATATTCTTTCCTGGGCACACTTATTCGCACCTGAGTGCATCCCTATATATATATATATATATATATATATATATATATATATATGTGTGTGTGTGTGTGTGTGTGTGTGTGTGTGTGTGTGTGTGTGTGTGTGTATGTATTTGATCAAATGAGAACAAGTCCTTACGAGAGAAATAAGAACCAATCCTAGCCTTACATCTGATATAATTGGACAGATCATATTAAATGTTTTAAAAAAAATGGCAATGACTTATTCGTAATTATCACTAACTTTACTATGCAAATTCGAACACTAAAATATGCAATTCTCAGAGTTTTCCATATTTAATATGCACATTTAGTGTTAACATTTTGCATGCTTAGTATTAAAAGATTGCACTTGTAAAAAATTGAAAGTACATTACATTTAGGGTTTCGATTTTAGAGTTTATGACTGAGTTTTTTTTTTTTTTTTTTTTTTTTTTTTTGTTTTATTTGGTTTAGTGGTTCACTTTTTACTGCTTAAAATCTAACAATTACATTTTATATTTAAAATTACTTTTTCGTTGTCTTTATTAAATTTAAGACAGAAGTAGGCAACCGATTAATCAAGGTAGCAGCCTGAATTGCAAAATACCAAAAATGCATGGGAACAGATGAGTGAGCAAGAAGAGACAGACCAGTCTCGACAACATGTCGGTTATGGCGCTCAACAAAACCGTTCTGCTCATGTGTATAACCACAAGACTGACGGTGCTGAATACCTAAATTGGAAAAAAGCTTACCAAGCTTTTTGTATTCCTCACCAAGATCCGACTGAATAGAAATAATAGAACACGCAAATTAGCGCTTAGCACGAGACCGAAACTTATCAAATATATCATAAATATCAGTGTTTAAGCGCATCAGATATATCCACATACAACGAGAATAATCGTCAAAGAATAAAACAAAATATTTAAAACCATCGCTAGATAAAACAGGGGCAGGACCCCAAATGTCTGTATACACAAGTTCAAGAATTCGAGTACTGTTATTACTAACACGAGAAAGCAGAAAGCGGGAGGATTTCCCCATTTGACAAGCAGAACATAAAGAACTCGAACATTCTAAACTAGACTCAGTAGTAACAGGACAAATGCGTAAAATATAGCGAAGAACCCGAGAATGCGGATGGCCGCGACAACATTGCCACACACGCAACGAAGCTTTGGCCGATAGAAGAACAATTGGACCCGAGACAGGAAGTATGTATAGACCACCGGAGCTCCCACCTGTAAGCAAGACAGCCCTAGTATCACGATACTTCACATGAAAACAAGAGGGGTGAAACTCAAAATAGACATTATTGTTAGTAGCAAACCGCTGAACTAACAGTAAAGAGTGCGACAAACCAGGCACATGAAACACACGAGACAAAGAAAGGGAACGAGAGGGTGTGGAAATAAAGGAGTGACCAACTCCCGAGATAACCAAACTTGCGCCATCCCCTACACGGAGAGTATCACCACCAACCCGCACGGGCTTAGCTCAATGGTTTAGTGGGCAGTATTTGGGGTAAGAGACCAAGGTTCGAACCTCAGTGGCGGCAGTGTGAGAATTATGTCCAAAGTGGGCAGATTCCTTGTGCGCACCAGCATTTGGCCATGCCTACTAACCCATTGAGTCACCGTGATTTACACCCTCCCACATGCTCTGTCGGGTCGGAATGTGAGGGGCCCTTAGGGTTGGGGATTCAGCCTTTGGGGTATGAGTATCACCACCATTATACGAGTCCACACTGGTCATAGCATTCATATCCAGTGTAACATGATCTGTCGCCCCGGTATCCGGAAGCAAAGTGTGCGAAAAAGTGGCATCCTCCAATCCACCAGATTGCACCAAATTAACCTGTGGGCCTGGCGCATTACTGTACCTTTGAAAGCAAGACAAAGCAATATGCCCAAAGCCAAAACAAATCTGACACTTAGGAGCAGAGTTACGGCCACCGCCACCACGATTGTTCTGCCAGCACCCTCCTCCACGTGCGCCAATCCGACCAGCTCCATTACCAATGCCGCGCCCAGAACGAGAGGCCACCATAGCAGCCGGCGGAGGAAGCAGACCACGACCGTCAACCTCATCGGAGCATATGAATTGATGCGGGGTTAAATAATCACGATCTCTGTCTGAAATATGCAATGGAAGAGTTAAAGAACATGGATTTGAGCTTTGTTTTCATCAATTAACGACAAGCTAAACAAAGCTGATGCTGCATCTTTCTTGCCTCCAGAAGTTCCATTTTTCAGTAAATCTACAAGTGGCTTTATTGCCCCAAGCTCAGCAATCTTGACCTTGTTATCCAACCAATTGATAGACTGGTAGTGTTGAAACATAATTTATTGAGAGCAGCAGGTGCATACTCCTTACTTCTTGCAGATCCAATTGTAACAACATTCACCAGAACTGGGATCCCTCCTTCCTGATCAATTGATATTCTTCCATCATGAATGGTAGCAAGATTAGACAAAACAGCAATCGCTTTATCAACCATCCTGTCAGCAGGTTGCATCAACTTTATGAGGTGCTTTACTGCACCATGCGAGCCTTGTTTTTATGAAGTATTGACAAGTGAAACAAAGCTTTTGCTGTGTTTTTCTTGCCCCTAAGAGTTCTATTTCCAAGGAAAATAACTAGAGCTTTTAATCAACATGGTTGATTGGCGTGGTGGTTCAACACCACATCCCTTAAGCATGAGAGTTCCCTACCACTTAGTGTGCTGACAGTAGGGGCGAGGGATTAGTCTTCTGGGTAAAAAGAGATGGGTAGCTTTACACTTTTTCTTTTACACCAAAGAGAGCAATTAGTATTAGGACTATATTATTCGTGTTACATCATGATTGAATACAGTACTTTAACCGTCATCAATACAGAACCATCGTCCCATCGCTGCAGCTTTTGAAGTTGTTGTTGTTGAATTTGAATTTGTTGGAAGGTGCGCCACGTGTGTATTTAGAGGTTGTTAAATTAAATGAGTTAATATTAGCATGAGAATGGCGTAGAAATTATGGTGCCACACAGGAAGACACCGCCTGCATGCAACATGCGAGATTTCGTCGCCGGTAGCGATATTGGATTCTGATTCCAAACTATAGAATGGGTCGTGCCAAACGTGACCTTGATGATCCGTGTCAAATTTGTAAACGTTACGGTCACATGGGAGCCAATTGTTTTTGGCGTTATGATGATCCGTGTCAAATTTATAACCGTTTCGGTCACACGGGAGCCAATTGTTTTCGGCGTTATTCAGGGGCTCTGGGTTCTCAGGCTAATTTGGTGTTTTAGAATGGTTTGGGAACTAAAACCTCATCAAGTTTTCATGAGTGGTTCCCGGACACTGGTGCTACGAATCATGCTACCCCTGATTCATCATTGATGACTTCCGCGACAAGTTATGATGGCCCGAAAACTCTGCGAGTCAGCACTGGTGCAGGTTTGCCTATGGTTAATGTTCATTAGCCACTGATTCTAGGTCGTTTAAGTTGCATGATTCTTTATTATCTGTTCAGCGTTTTGCGAAAGACAATAAGGTTTTCTTTGAGTTTCACCCTCTTTGTTTCTATGTGAAGGACATTCTGATCAAGAAGGTTCTTTTTAAGGGACATGCGTTTGGATGTCTCTACACATGGTCTGCGTCTTCTGCCTCCCCTGTTGCATTTGTTGCTGCGCGATCCTCTTACGTTTGGCACATGCGGTTGGGGCATCCTCATTCTCGAGTCTTGCGTCAAATTCTAGCATCTTCGTCTGTTAGTACGTTTAATTCCAGTGATCTTCCCAATGTATGTTCCTCTTGTCAATTGGGAAAATCTTCTCGTTTTCCTTTATCTCGTGTTGGAACTATTAGTACGCATCATTTGGATTTATATATTCAGATATTTGGGGCCCTACGCCATTACTTTCTGCGACTGGCTTTAAATATTTTGTGTTGTTTGTGGATGATTACACTCGTTATATGTGGTATTATCCAATGCGTGCAAAGCCTGATATGTATGCTATATTTGATAAGTTTCGGTCACTTGTTGAACGTTCTTTTTCTCGCAAGATTATTCTATTCAGTCTGATTTAGGGGGAGAATATAAAAAGCTTGGTTCCAGTCTTGCTTCGCTGGGTATTCATCACAGGCAATCCTGTGCGTATACTCACGAGCAGAATGGTCAAGTGGAACGCAAGCATCGTCATGTTGTTGAGATAGGGCTGTCTTTAATGGCTCAAACATCTGTCTCGTCTCGTTTTTGGGACTATGCTTTTCAAACTACTGTGTATCTAATTAATAAAATGCCTACTCGTGTTCTATCTGATGAGTCTCATCATTTTCATTTGCATCGATCTCCCCTGTCCTACTCTTACTTGCGAGTATTTGGTTGTTTGTGCTTTCCTATCCTTCGTCCATATAATCGCAATAAACTCCAGTTTCATTCGTCTCCCTATGTTTTTCTTGGTTATTCCATCTTATCATGGCTACCATTGTTTGGATACTAACACTAACACGGTTTTTATCTGTCGCCACGTGCAATTCGATAAGACTGTGTTTCCCTTTGTTTCTCCTGTTGCCTCGCAGGTTGCTAGACCATGTTCCGAACCTTGGGCTGCTGCACCGGTTGTGACGTAGTGGTGTGTCGGCCACGGCTATCGATGGCGCTCGGATGAGCCCGTGTCGGCATCTGGCGATGGTGCCAATAATGGTCCCGAGTAGTCCGCATCGAGTGAGCGGACTGTCTCGGACCAGCAGGTTGAGCAGCGCAGCAGGCCGCGCGGACGTCCTCGGCGAGCCACTCCTCCTCCTCAGTCTCATGCTATGAAAACTCGTAGCTCGGGTCCGCATCAACATGTCGCCTTAACCACTACTTCTACCATAACACCTCAGCGTACTTGTTACTCTCAAGCGGTCAAGTTTCCTAAGTGGCGTGATGCGATGGACGCGGAGTTCAATACCTTGGTCCATAATCATACGTGGCGTCTTGTTCCGTTTCAACCAGGTATGAATGTTGTTGGTTGCAAGTGGGTTTTCAGAACCAAACAGAAGGCCGATGGTTCAATAGAACGTCACAAAGCTAGGTTGGTGGCCAAGGGTTTTATTCAGGTTGCTGGAGAGGAAATTTTTGAGACCTTTAGTCCTGTGGTTAAGCCCACTATGGTACGCCTTATCTTATCTTTAGACGTATCTCGTGGGTGGACTATTCGCCAGTTGGATATTCACAACGCTTTTTTAAATGGCAAGCTAGCTGAGACTGTTTACATGCGACAGCCACCTGGTTATGAGGACAAGTCTTTAACTGATCATGTGTGTTTGCTTAAAAAATCACTATACGGGCTCAAACAGGCTCCGCGTGCTTGGTTCACAAGGTTACATGATTTTCTTGTCTCTGTGGGCTTCTCGGCTTCAAAGACGGATGTGTCTCTCTTTATCTATTCTCGTGACAATATTCGTCTTTATTTCTTGGTGTATGTTGATGACATTTTGATTGTGGGTTCTGACTCAGATCGTGTTACTTCTCTTATTGATAAATTAGCCCTTGAGTTTAAGGTTTGTGATATGGGTGTGCCTTCTTTCTTTTTGGGTATTGAAACTGTCCCGTTATCTGGCGGTATGCTTTTATCACAACAACGGTACATGAAGGATATTCTCAAACGTGCAAGAATGGTGGACTGCAAGCCAGTAGTCACGCCCGTCTCTTCTGCGAAAATCACTGACGAAGTTACCGTTCCCTATGCCGATCCTACACAGTACAAGAGTCTTGCAGGTGCTCTCCAGTATCTTACGGTAACTCGTCCTGATTTATCTTATGCTGGTAATCTCTTGTGTCAACACATGCATGCTCCCACTACTACGGACTAGGCCTCTCTAAAAAGAGTCCTGCGGTATGTCAAAGGCATCCTGAATCTTGGTCTGCATATTTCTCGGTCTACATCTATGGATATTCACGCCTATTCTGACTCAGATTGTGCTGGCGATCCGAATGATCGCAAGTCTACTAGTGCCTTTGTTGTGTTCTTGGGCAGTAATCTTATATCTTGGGTTTGTCAGAAACAACGGACTGTGGCACGTTCCTCAACTGAAGCAGAATACAAGAGATTAGCTGATGTATCTGCAGAGGTTACATGGCTTGTTTCACTGTTACATGAAATCGACACCCCTCTTGCGTCTCCTCCTCGACTATGGTGTGATAATTTGGAAGCTACTTTGTCACACCCCGTGTTACGGCCTTCAATCCCAGATTAATTATTGAATTGATTCCGTTAATAATAATTAGAAATGATTTAATTTGGTTAGGATTCCCTGTAATTAATTGATGTGGCCCACCGTGGATCATGGACCCTAACCAAATCCTTAATCATATAAGAAATAGGATAAGTGGACCCTTACTATTCAGACCCTAGATGGAACTCCTAAATCTATATATAGGGACTTAGGAAGCATTTAGAAACCCTACCACAGTTATTTCTACCACACAAGATACTCCAAGAGAGAAACCTACAGAGGAACCCCCCTGCCATCAAACGTAGAAGAACCCATGGAAAGAAGATCTTAGAAAAGAACCTTAGTAGCCAAGGATATTGATTAGGGCGAAGAGGTAACCCATGTGTCAAAAAAACCTATTTTTCTTACTATATCTTATTCATTGGCTCCTTTGATATATGATTTGGTGCTTGAGTCTTGATAGAGCTTTGCCTAGGATTTATATTGGCCATGTTTGGTAAAAAATTGGCCTATAGGCCAATTTTAGGCCAATTTTGACTTATTAGACCACTATTAATTGTTTGATTTAGTTAAAATATCAATAGAAATGTTTGGTTAATTAGCTTTTTGTAACTCCAAAAGGCTAAAATTCAAAAAGCTACTCGAAACAACTTTTTCAATTAGCTTTTTGAGAAAAGAAATTATATCAAACAGCTATCAGCTAAAGCTAATTTACCAAACACTTTTCTACAATCATCTAATGTTATCAACTATTTATACCCTTTAATTAACACAATCAGCTAACAGCAAACAACTATCAGCTAACATCCATTTTACCAAACAGGGCCATTGTGTTTATGTGATAATCTTGATGTTCTTGATACTATGATAAATTATACGAATGATCTTGTATTTTGATTATGTTTAGAACTCTAGGATTATAACGTGGATTTCGTATTATGATATTCTTGGTATATTTGGGTGGGATTTTGCATGATCGGGTATTGAGTCTAACCTAGGACTTGTGTTTAGGACTTTGCATATAGATTTTTGATGTTCTTGTGATTCCAGATGTCCCTGGATCATTATGTGATTTATTTTAAGTCTTGGCATGTTTAGGAATCGTGTTAGGGTATATTTGGTGTGATTCTTGGTCTAATTTCGTTACTTGAATACGTGGTGTTGTCGTTATATGTTTAAATGTGTTTGGACATAGTTCCGGGTTCCGCGAGAGATCCCTGAACCAAAAGTTTCCTGCATATCAGTGGGGGGTAGGTGGGGGGACTGACCAGCCGCCACCTACCCGCTGCCCGCAACACTGTTCGAGCGGGCAGCCGGCGGGCGGTGGTCTGCCCGCCGGCCACCCGCTGGAATAGTGCCCGGCCGCCGGCGGGTGGCTGGCGGGTGGTCCTCCACCCGCCACGTAACTGCTGGAATCCCGGCGTGGTTCGTGATGTTTTTCCCCGTTTGATGTTTCCCCGTGTCCTGTTGTACTCTGTTTGTCGTGTATGAGTGTCGTTTGGTGTTTTAGGCATCGTTTTAGGATTTTATGTGTGATACGTGTCATTATTGTTGTGTCTTCCTTGTTATGTGATTATGTTTTGATTGATTGGATGATGATAAGTACCGTGGTCATTGTGCAATGGCCAGTGTGACTGATTATGATGATGATGAAGATATTGATGAGATTGTGATTGGTGGAAAATAAATTGTTGGCGGTTGGCACCACTTGTGCCCGGTCACTGTACTAAAGGTACAGGCCATAGCGGTGACTATGCTAAAGGCACACACCCACATTCGACTAGCTTGCCGTTGAGCATGGGTCAGGTTATAAGTGCTGCAGTGTCATGTTAGAGCTATACGCGCAAACCCCTTGATATTGGCACTAGAGGTGCGGATCATTGAATGGCATTGCGGCACCTTCTTGATATGTTGGTGGTTGAAAGGTGGTTTATCGGTGGGGGCATGTAGTTGCCCGGATGCATAAGGGGTGGGGATATAAGGGTGGCCTGGAGGTATAGGTTGGAACTAATATAAGGACGGAGGGGAGTTACAAGGTTGGAACTTGGTATAAGGTTGGAGGATGATTTGTGTGCTTTGTTGACTACTTGCTAATTGATTGTAATGATTGCCTTCGTTGCCTCTACCTTGTTATTTGCATGCATATCTGCTTGTCATGTCTTGTATTGCATACTTATGACGCCTATTAGTTCGTATGATTATTCTATGATATTGAGTCTGTTAATATGCCTTGAGTCTTGATCATGGATTTAAACTAGAGTCTCGTAAGTATATATGTATTCCAGTTTCGAAATGAGTTTCTTATATCTACCTATATTGTATTTAAACTCGTTGGAGTGGGTTACCAGCATTATTTGCTGACGGTTGTTACACCGAATGTTTTTCAGGGACAGTGAGTAGCTTCGGAGCGCGCTAGTGGATTCGTGGACTTAGTTTAGAATAGTGCTAATCTGGATGAGATAGCCTGCGTGCCTTGATTTGTGTTTGTGTATTAGTTATGGTTTATGGTTTGTTAGTTAGTTTAGCCTGTGCATCTGAGTTCTCCAGCTTAGATGTGGCATAGCACCCTGACTACTATGTCTAGTTTATGCTTTGTTTGGGAATTAATAAGAGATTAGCCTTTATTTTATAGGTTTTAAATATCTTGAAATTTAGGGGTGTTACAGTTGGTATCAGAGCCTAAGTTCGATCCTGTGATGAAACCCTTAAGACAAGACTTGAAGACATTAAGCTTGAACTCTAGGTATTTAAGTACATAGGATTTAGGAAACTTAGGGCACGCGGTGAGACAGTGAGTTTATTTTCCATCTTATGCTTAACCCCTTTGAACCTGTATCTACAAATATATACTCTGTGCCTAGCATAGGAAATTCTTGCAGACAAGGACGCAAATCTCTAACTCACGCCCCCACTCAGTATTAAGCCTATAGACGACCGAGATGGCACCGCCAGGAGATCAACCAAAACAACACACACACGATCTCCTGACCCAGAACCTGCAGCAATTAACTCAGATCGTTCAAACACTGAACCACACCTTAGCAACCGATAACAACCCAACCCCAATAGGAGGAAACCACAACTTAGTACGCTGAATCAGGGAATATAATCCCCCTTCGTTCGCCGGCGAAGAGGACACTGAGACACTCGAGGAATGGGTTTGGACTTTCAATAAGATCGTCAAAATAACGGATTGTCCAGGGGAAAGACAAACCCAGATAACCTCATTCTACCTTCGGCATGAGGCCGACGCGTGGTGGGCCCAGACCGAGCCAGGCATGAGCTGGCCGACCTTGCAAACAAAACTCAGAGAGCGTTTCCATCCCCAATGCATCTGTAAGGCCAAGGGTGAAGAACTCCTACGCCTGAGACAATGAAACACCACAGTAGAGGAATACTATAAGAAGTTCCTAGAGCTGACCCGCTTCGCCAGCGAGTTGGTCCCTTCCGAAGCCGTCAGAGTGGAAAGGTTCGTTGCCGGACTCAACTTCGAAAGCCAAAAGGCCTTGACCATGCACAAATCAAGGACACTCGAGGAAGCCTATGCTAAGGCAGCCAAAATCCAACAAGTACCATGCAACCCACGGGGGACACACGAGGGACACAAAAGGAAAGTCGAGGGGAGTCATGCAACCCCTCCACGGAAATCAAAGGTTGCAGGGCCACCCCGCCCCAATGCCGGGAAAAAACAATGGCACAAATCCCAGAGGAGGGAGCGAAAATCACCCAAGGAAGGGTCCTTGCCATAAGTAGAGCCCGAATCGGAGACAACGACGTAGTCACCAGAACCTTCCTCGTGCACACCGTTCCTGCCGTCGTGCTATTTGACTAAGGAGCCACCAATTCATTCAAAGCAGTCGAATTCGCCACAAGGCTCAGTTTAACCACAAGCACAGGGGTACAACTAAGAGTCAAGGTGGCATCGGGCGAAGTAATGAAGTGTGATCGCATGTACAAAAACATAATGATCACCATCGGTGGAATAGAATTCCCTAGCAACCTAATCCAGTTCAAATTGGACGGAATACAGGTAATCTTGGGAATGGATTGGCTGGGGAAATTCAAGGCACAGATCCTATACAGCGAACAAAAAGTGGTCTTGAGGGGACCGAACGACAAACGGGTGTCCTACCGCGGATCCCCCAAGAATTCGGAAATCAAACTAGTGAACATGATGAAAATGAAGAAGTACTTAAGAAAAGGGCACGAAGCCTTTCTGTGCTCAATCGAGGATCTGGATGCCAAAGAAAATGAACCTCAGATAATTCCAGTAGTGGACGAGTTCGCGGATGTTTCCCAAGTGAAATCCCCGGGGTACCTCCACCCAGGGAAGTGGAATTCACCGTAGACTTGGTTCCAGGCGCTGCCCCTATCTCAAAGCCACGCTATAGGCTGGCACCAATGGAAATGCAAGAGCTGAAAACAAAACTACAGGACTTGTTAGATAAAGGGTACATACGCCCCAGCACCTCGCCATGGGGAGCACCGGTACTGTTCGTCAAAAAGAAAGATGGAAGCATGCGATTATGCATTGACTACAGGGAACTAAATCAGGTTACTATAAAGAACAAGTATCCCCTCCCTCGGATAGACGACTTGTTCGACCAACTCAAGGGAGCAGGGGTGTTCTCGAAAATCGATTTGAGATCCGGATACCATCAAATAAAAGTGGCCGACCCAGACATTCCAAAGACAGCCTTCCGAACCTGCTACGGAAACTATGAGTTCACAGTGATGCCCTTCGGACTAACTAATACACCCGCAGTATTCATGGATCTCATGAACCGTGGATGACTTCGTGATTGTATTTATTAACGACATCCGGGTCTACTCACAAGACAAGGAGAAGCACGAGAAGCACCTCCGCACAACCTTACAAACCCTGAGGGAGAATCAGCTATACACCAAACTCTCCAAGTACGAGTTCTGGAAGGACGGCGTGGCATTTCTAGGTCACGTGATAACCAAGGAGGGGATTAGGGTAGATCCAACCAAGATCCGCGTAGTCAAGGAATGGCCCACACTAAAGGCAGTTCCGGAGGTCAGGAGCTTCCTTGGTTTGGCCGGTTACTATCGGAGATTTGTACCCGATTTCACCAGAATAGCCCAACCCCTACCCCTGACCAGACTCATGAAGAAGGAAATCCCCTTTTGTAACACCCCGAAATTTTAAAACTTTTGAAACTTATATAAAGAAGGTAAATTCTCATTAAATCCCAAAACATAATAATGGAGTACGGGGTGCTATGCCACACCTGGGCTAGAGAACCCAGGTGCACAGGCTAACTAACTATTATCCTTGATAAAGTAAATACATAAGTATGGCACGCAGGCCGAAAGGGAAAACTATATACTCTATGCTCCAAATCTCTAGCACGTTCCAGTGTCTACTTCTCTGTGCCTGAAAGCCAAATATATCTGTTCATCGAGAGATGCTGGTAACCCACTCCAACGCGTTGAAATACAATACATATAGGTATACATATAGATATAAGAAAAAACCATTTTGAAGCATGAAGATATATCCTAAGTGACTCTAGCTTTTAAACAGGGAATAGACTCGACAGATAGGGATAAGCACAGTCAACAGTCATACAATTCACAAGCATAGGGAACAGACTCGACAGATACAGATAAGCACAGCCAATAGTCATAACCAAGCATATACGGTTTACTAGCATGTATCCTATGGTCACGCTTTCATAACATTCGTAACACCAAACCATCCATATCTCATCACATAGCACACTTTGATGGCGCCACAGGACCAATCGCATGCCCATACATGAGGGTCAGCGCATATAGCTCTGACACGGCCCTACAGCACCCTGCCCCGTATCGCAACACGGAGGGGTCGATCGCAACCAAACGATGAACCGCAGCTCATCATAATGTTAGATCGCAACCAAACAGTGGACCGCAGCCCAAGAGTAGTCATCTGACCGCAGCCAGGAATATGAACCGCAGCTCATGTAAAACGTTTGATCGCAACCAAACGGTGGACCGCAGCCCGGGAGTGTAAATCTGACCCCAGCTAGCTTCTGAACCGCAGCTCAGGAATAACCAATTTGATCGCAACCAAATTGGGGTATCATGCACACATAACACGTAGCAAGCACATGCAACCCACATTGACACATTGGGAAGGGGGAGAAATCGTATAACGAAACCTATGCCTGATCATCCACATACTAAGAACAATCCTAAGGGGTTCATACTTCTTACACCTAGGCCAACGGGATACCGATTCAACTAGCATGTAATATATAAGACTCATTCAACCTACGAATGGTACCCAAACATCAAACAAGACATAGGCACGATAGACGGAGTCCGTTGGGACACCACGGGGGTCGGGGGAACAGCAAACGGGGAAGCCGGGATCCCGAGATGGGACAATTTCCACCGGGTAGCCGGTGGGTAAAGGGTCACCCGCCGGTGACGAGTTTTCGGGCAGCGGGTGCCCAGCGGGCAGTCGCCTGCCCGCCGGCTGCCCGCTGCCGGCGACGTAAAATCTGGCCGCGGGTAGGTGGCGGGTCCCCTACCTCCCACTGACTCTTTTTCACAAATAACGCCCCGGGAACCTTTGTGGAACCCGAAACCATGCTTAGACACCTTTAAATGCAATTGATGACAACACGTAGACAATTAACGGATCAAAAGCAAGAAACATAAGGCACATATCCTATCATGCTTTCTAAACATAATTGACACCCAAACATGCGAATTCCCACCCAATATATCAAGAATAACACCACACGAGTTTAACGATACATCCTAGGGCTCTAATTATATTTAAATCATCAAGAACGTAATTCATCCCTTAACATCAAGAACCAATACAATTCATCAAGAATATCATATAATTATCAAGAATTCGAAATCCTCAAGAATATCACACAATTATCAAGAAACCCTTATCATCATTAAGATTATCAAGATAGAACCATATCACCAATTATCAAGATCATATCATCAATATCATAAACAATTCATCAAGACACAAGAATATAGGGGTGCTATGCCACACCTGAGCTAGAAAACTCAGGTGCACAGGCTAACTAACTAATGTCTCAATAATGTAAATGCGTAAACATGGCACGCAGGCCGAAGGGGAAACTAACTACTTCTACGTTCCAAGTTCTAGCGCGCTCCAGTGACTTACTCTTCTGTGCCTGAAAGCCAAATATATCTGTTCAGCGAGAGATGCTGGTAACCCACTCCAACGCGTTGAAATACATTACATATAGAGATATATATAGATATACGAAAACCATTTTGAAGCATGAAGATATATCCTACGAGACTCTAGCTTTTAAAACCGGGAATAACTCGACAGATAAGGCTAGACATAAGCAACAATTATAACAAGCGTATACAATCCACAACAGGCAAGACAGGTAAAGCTGAGCACAGTTAATAATCATAACCCAACATGAACAATCCGCAGCATAAATCCCATAGCACATCCCAATATACTCATAAACACAACTCATCCATATCTCTTCACATAGCACACTTTGTTGGCGCCACAGGACCAATCGCATGCCCATACATGAGGGTCAGCGCATATAGCTCTGACACGGCCCCGCAGCACCCTGCCTCGTCTCACATTACGGAGGAGTCGATCGCAACCGACAAATGAACCGCAGTTCTATATAATATTTATATACCTGACCGGTCTTTACCAGCCTGTTTAACAGTTGGGGTGATTCTCAACCCATTCAACTGCCCGTATAGTGGACCTTTGTCCTATATAATATTTATATACCTGACCGGTCTTTACCAGCCTGGTTAACAGCCGGTATGGTTCTCAGCCCATCCGACTGCCCGTATAGTGGAACTTAGTCCTATATAATATTTATATACCTGACCGGTCTCTACTAGCCTGGTTAACAGCCGGTATGGTTCTCAGCCCACCCGACTGCCCGTATAGCCCGATTGATCTCAACCAACTCGGGGTAACATGCACACATAACACATAGCAAGCACATGCAACCCACATTAACACATTGGGAAAGGGGGAGAAAACGTATAACAAAAACCTATGCGTGATCCTTCACATACTAAGAATGGTCCTAAGGGGTTCATACTCCTTTCACCTAGGTCAGCGGGATACCAATTCAACTAGCATGCAATATATAAGACTCATACAACCTACGAACGGTACCCGAAACATCAAACTAGACATAGGCACGATAGACGGAGTCCGTTGGGACACCACGGGGG
This sequence comes from Ipomoea nil, assembly GCF_001879475.1. Lineage (NCBI taxonomy): Eukaryota > Viridiplantae > Streptophyta > Magnoliopsida > Solanales > Convolvulaceae > Ipomoea > Ipomoea nil. The sequence goes on from NW_017618572.1 coordinate 6,216,687, forward strand.
TCGGGGAAACATCAAACGGGGAAGTCGGGGTCCCAAGTATGGGAATTTCCAGCGGGTAGCCGGTGGGTGGGGGGCCACCCGCCGGTTGCCCGCCGGTAACACTGTTCCGGGCAGCGGGTCGCCGGCGGGCAGCTGCCCGCCCGCCGGCTGCCCGCTGCCGGAACTGCCCTTTTTTTACCGCGGGTAGGTGGCGGGTCCCCTACCCCCACCTACCCCCCACTGACTCATTAACACCAAAAACTCCCCGGGAACCTTCGTGGACCCCGAGACCATGCTTAGACACTTTCAAACGCAATTGATAACACACGTAGACAATTTAACGGATCAAAATCAAGAATCAAACGGCACATAACCTATCATGCTTTTCTAGACATAATAAACACCCAATCATGCGAAATCCCACCCAATATACCAAGAATAATACCATACGAATTCCACGATATAACCTAGGGTTCTAATTATTTTTAATCCAACAAGAATATGATTCGTCTTCTAATTACAAGATTCGGTAAGAATATCACATAAGCATCAAGAACGCCAACAAGAGCATCAACCTAGGGTTTTAATTACTTTTATATCAACAAGAATACGGTTCGTCTTCTAATTACAAGATTCGGTACAAATAACACTTAAGCATCGAGAACGCCATACAATTATCAAGAACACCATATAATCATCAAGAACTCCACATAATCGTTAAGAACACCTTAGTTATCAAGAATCTCCCGATGTCAAGATCACCCATGGAATTATCCCATAAATCATCAATAATAACATCACAAATCATCAATACACAATAATATGGGGAAAACCTACGGGGGAAATCATAACTATGAAAATAGGTTTTGTTGAGACATGGGTTACCTCTTAGCCTTAATTAATTCCTTGGCTATGAAGGGTCTTTCTTTAGGCTTTCTTGCTTTCTTGATTTCTTCTAGGGGGATTCATGGAGCTCTTTGGGGTGGTGGGCGTTATTCTTGTGGTGGGGGGTTTCTAGGTGCCCCTTAAGTCCCCTATTTATATATTTAGGAGTCCTAGTTAGGAACTAATATTATGGGCTTGCTAATTCTATTTCTTTTGGGACTAAGGATTGGGTTTAGGGATAAGGGCCCGTGGACTATGGTGGGCCTTCCTAATTAATTATTGTGATTTAATTCTTTCTTTTGGGTAATTGATTAAATGATTTAATTGATCTTAGGGGTCGTAACACGGCGTGTTACACTCTCCCCCCCCCCTTATCGGGAAGCTTCGTCCCCGAAACTTGGTCCTTGCCGAGTGACTTTCTCTTAGTTACCTGGTGTGAAAAGTTCGGGGTAGCGTTCCCTCATTGTGTCTTTGAGCTCCCACGTTGCTTCCTCGGTCCCATGGTTGGTCCAGAGGACTTTCACCATTTCTATGGCTCGGCGACGGGTGTTTCTTGTCTTGGTGTCTAGGATCCTCACGGGTCTTTCTTCGTATGCTAGTGACTCGTCGAGGTTCACGACCTCGGGTTGAAGCACGTGGCTCGGGTCGTGTACGTATTTCTTTAGCTGGGATATGTGGAATGCGTTGTGTACTCGTTCTAGTTCGACGGGTAGGGCGAGGCAATAGGCTAGATTCCCAACTTTTTCTATGATTTCATAGGGGCCGATAAATCGAGGGCTGAGCTTTCCTTTCCTTCCGAATCTCATCACCCCTCGTGTGGGCGAGATTCTCAGCCAGACCTTGTCCCCGGTGTTGAACTCGGCTTGTTTCCTCTTTAGATCGGCATAGGACTTTTGGCGGTCCTGGGCAGCTTTCATCCTATCCCGGATGAGTTTGACCTTGGTGATTGTATCTTATAGGTGTTGGGCCCTAGTGTTATTGGTTCGACCATGTCTTCCCAACATAAGGGGGTTCTGCATTTTTGTCCGTATAGAGCTTCGTAGGGTGCCATACGAATGCTCGCGTGGTAGCTGTTGTTATATGAGAATTCAATAAGGTCTAGGTGTTCCTCCCATGTCCCTTGAAAGTCCAACTTGCAGGCTCTTAGCATGTCTTCGAGAGTCTGGATGGTCCTCTCGGTTTGGCCATCCGTGGTGGGGTGGAAAGCAGTGCTTAGTTTTAGTTGTGTCCCCAAGGCTAATTACAGTGATTTCCAGAATTGTGAGAGGAACCTGGAGTCTCTATCGGATACGATGTTTCGGGGGACTCCGTGATACTTCACTACTCGGCTCAAGTAGGCTTGGGCTAGTTGTGTCATTGTCCACGTTTCCTTCATGGCGATGAATCGCGCTGTTTTGGTTAGTCGGTCCACTATGACCCAAATCTTATCCTTGCCGGTCTTCATTGGGGGTAGTCCTCCGACGAAATCCATGGATATGGAATCCCACTTTCCTTGTGGTATCTCAAGGGGTTGTACGAGTCCCTTGGGCTTGCATCGTTCGGCCTTCACCCTTTGGCAATTCAGACACCTGGCCACGAAATCCGCGATTTCCTTTTTCATGTTGGGCCACCAAAACGACCTTTTTACATCTTGGTATAGCTTGTCACCCCCTGGGTGAACTGAGTATGGGGAGTTGTGTCCTTCCTCCAAGATTTGTTGCTTCAAGTGGGGGTGCGTTGAGGGCACGCACCACCTACCTTGGTAACGGAGACTGCCGTCTTCGTGTATTTTGAAGGGTCCTTCTTTCCCCAAGGTTAGGTCGAGGCGGATTTTATCTAGTTCCGGATCCTGCTGTTGCCCTATTTTGATTCCCTCGAAGAGCGTAGGTATGACTCGTGTGTTGAACAAGTGGATGTCGGGGTGGTTTTGACCTTGTTTTATTATTTCCAAATTCAGTCTTTGGAAGTCCCTGTACAGTTGGTCCGGTAGGATCCAAGTGGTGTTGAGGGAGTGGTTAGTCTTCCTGCTTAGGGCATCCGCCACCACGTTAGCTTTTCCCTCATGGTATTGGATGTACTTTAGGCTCTTATGGTCCGTGTAAATCTTGCATTGCACCCCGTATAAGTAATGCCTCCAAATTTTTAGTGCGAACACGATGGCGGCTAGCTCGAGGTCGTGGGTGGGGTAGTTTTCTTCGTGGGTTTTGAGCTGCCTGGATGCGTAGGCTATTACTCGGCCTTTTTGCATTAGCACGCACCCCAACCCCTTCTTGGATGCATCACTGAAGACCTCGAATCCTTCCTCCCCGGAGGGGATGGCGAGCACGGGTGCCGTGGTTAACTTATCCTTCAATTCTTGAAAGGCCGAGACGCAGTCGTTGTCCCATTGGAAGGGGGTTTCCTTTTTCATGAGTTTGTTGAGGGGTTGGGCTATCCTGGTGAAGTCGGGTACAAATCTCCTGTAGTAGCCCGCCAAGCCTAGGAAGCTTCGGACTTCGGTGAGTGAGCTCGGTGTGGTCCATTCTTTAACGGCACGGATTTTGGCTGGGTCCACCCTAATCCCTTCCTTGGTTATCACATGACCCAGGAAGGCCACGCTGTCTTTCCAAAATTCGCATTTAGAGAACTTGGCGTATAGTTGGTGCTCCCTTAGAGTTTGCAGGGTTATGCGGAGGTGTCTTTCATGTTCTTCCTTGTTTCGGGAGTAGACTAGGATGTCGTCAATGAATACTATGACGAAGTCATCCAAGTGGGGTCGGAATACTCGGTTCATGAGGTCCATGAATATGGCAGGCGCGTTGGTGAGTCCGAAGGGCATTACGGTGAATTCATAGTGACCGTAACGTGTCCGGAAGGCTGTTTTCTGAATGTCCGGTTTGGCCACCTGTATTTGGTGATACCCGGATCTTAGATCAATCTTTGAAAATACCCCTGCCCCTTTAAGTTGGTCGAACAAGTCGTCGATTCGGGGAAGGGGGTACTTATTCTTTATCGTGACTTGGTTAAGTTCCCTGTAGTCGATGCATAGGCGCATGCTCCCATCCTTCTTTTTAACAAACAACACTGGTGCTCCCCATGGGGAGGTGCTAGGACAGATGTAGCCCTTGTCTAGCAATTCTTGCAGTTGCGTCTTCAGTTCCTTCATTTCTTTTGGTGCTAATCGGTAGGGAGGTTTTGAAATTGGGGCAGCGCCCGGTACGAGATCTATGGTGAACTCGACTTCTCTGGCTGGGGGTGCCCCGGGGATTTCGTCCGGGAAGACGTCGGTGAATTCGTTTACCACTGGAATGGTTTGTGGTTCGGGGGTTTTGGTGCTGAGGTCCTCGACCGAACATAGGAAGGCCTCGCTTCCCTTGTTTAGGTATTTCTTCATTTTTATCATGTTCACCACTTTGATCCCGGCTTCCCGGTGGGTCCCATGATATGATACCCTCTTACCGTTTGGTCCCCGTAGGACCACTTTTTGTTCTCCGCATAGGATTTGTGCTTGGTATTTCCCTAGCCAATCCATGCCCAAAATCACCTGTACCCCATCCAGTTTGAATCGGATTAAGTTGCTGGGAAATTCCACCCCTTGTATGGTGATCATTATATTCTCGTACATGCGGTCGCATCCTAGGATTTCGCCGGAGGCCACTTTGACCTGGAGTCGGACCTTGGTGCTGGTGTTGAGGCCGAGCTGAGTGGCAAACTCGGTTGCTATAAACGAGTTGGTAGCCCCCGAGTCAAATAACACTGTGGCGGGGGTGGCGTGCACTAGGAAGGTTCCGGAGACTATGTTGCTATCCCCAATTTTGGCTTTGCTTAGAGTAAGGATTCTTCCTTGAACGGTTGGCGCTGTGACTTGGCGAGGTGAGGCGGCCCTGGGGATTTTAAGGCCGCGGGTGGGGTTCATGTGATTTCCTTCTGATTTCCTTTTGTTTCCCAAGCGTGTTTCCCGGGGTTGGTTTGGCACTTGTTGTAGTTGGGACGCCTTGGCATAGGCCTCCCCGAGGGTTCCTGGCTCTTGTGTGGCCAGGGCTTTTTGATATTCGGGGTCAAGGCCTGTTATGAACCTTTCGATCCTGATCCTTTCGGTGGGTACTAGCTCGGGGATGAGGCGAGCCAGTCGGTGGAATTGTTGGTAGTATTCCGTGATCGAGGTTGCACCTTGTCTTAGGTGGAGGAATTCTTCGTATACGGTGGCTCTTAGGTGGTTGGGATAGAATTGTTCTCATAGCCGCGCTTTTAGGGTTTCCCAGTTGAATCCGGGGTCTTGTTTGCAGGTGGGTCCTTTGTGAGCCCACCAGGTGTCGGCCTCGTGTCTGAAGTAGAAGGAGGCCATTCTTACTTGGTGGCCCTCGGGACATTTAGTTGCCCTGAATATCTTGTCGAAAGTCCCGATCCACTCCTCGAGGGTCGTAGGGTCTTCGTTTCCTGAGAGGGTGGGTGGTTGGTGTGTCGAGACTTGGTGGTGGATCTCCAAGTTCTCGTTTGGTAAAGGCTGGGGAACGGTAGTACTTAGTGCCTGGGCAATTTGGGCCAGGCGTTGCAGATTCTAAGTCAGGAATTCCTCAGTGGGGAGTTTCGGTGTTCCTACCTGTCTTCTTCTCGGTGCCATCCTGGAGTTCATAGGTCGATGTTATTTTGCGTTCTTACCTTGATGCAATAAGCGAAGGGGGAAGTTTTTTTTAAGTTAGAGAGGGATAAAGTGAGGAGAGGTTATGTGTAGGTTTCACAATCTCACTGCGCGTCTTAAGATTCCTAAATCTTATGTTCCTAAGTACCTAGTGTTTAAGCTTAATGTCCTAAGGTCTGATCTTAAGAGTCTTATCCTAGGGTCAACTTTAGGCTCTGATACCAACTGTAACACCCCAGATTTTTAGGATAATTAAAACTTATGAAATAAAGGTGAAATCTTATTTAAATCCCAAACAGAATACAAGAGTACGGGGTGTTATGCCACACCTGAGCTAGAAAACTCAGGTGCACAGGCTAACTAACTAATGTCTCAATAATGTAAATGCGTAAACATGGCACGCATGCCGAAGGGGAAACTAACTACTTCTACGTTCCAAGTTCTAGCGCACTCCAGTGACTTACTCTTCTGTGCCTGAAAGACAATATATATCTGTTCAGCGAGAGATGCTGGTAACCCACTCCAACGCGTTGAAATACATTACATATAGAGATATATATAGATATACGAAAACCATTTTGAAGCATGAAGATATATCCTACGAGACTCTAGCTTTTAAAACCGGGAATAACTCGACAGATAAGGCTAGACATAAACAACAATTATAACAAGCGTATACAATCCACAACAGGCAAGACAGGTAAAGCTGAGCACAGTTAATAATCATAACCCAACATGAACAATCCCCAGCATAAATCCCATAGTCACATCCCAATATACTCATAAATACAACTCATCCATATCTCTTCACATAGCACACTTTGTTGGCGCCACAGGACCAATCGCATGCCCATACATGAGGGTCAGCGCATATAGCTCTGACACAGCCCCGCAGCACCCTGCCCCGTCTCACATTACGGAGGAGTCGATCGCAACCGACTAATGAACCGCAGTTCTATATAATATTTATATACCTGACCGGTCTTTACCAGCCTGGTTAACAGTTGGGATGGTTCTCAACCCATTCAACTGCCCGTATAGTGGACCTTTGTCCTATATAATATTTATATACCTGACCGGTCTTTACCAGCCTGGTTAACAGCCGGTATGGTTCTCAGCCCATCCGACTGCCCGTATAGTGGAACTTAGTCCTATATAATATTTATATACCTGACCGGTCTCTACCAGCCTGGTTAACAGCCGGTATGGTTCTCAGCCCACCCGACTGCCCGTATAGCCCGATTGATCTCAACCAACTCGGGGTAACATGCACACATAACACATAGCAAGCACATGCAACCCACATTAACACATTGGGAAGGGGGAGAAAACGTATAACAAAAACCTATGCGTGATCCTTCACATACTAAGAATGGTCCTAAGGGGTTCATACTCCTTTCACCTAGGTCAGCGGGATACCAATTCAACTAGCATGCAATATATAAGACTCATACAACCTACGAACGGTACCCGAAACATCAAACTAGACATAGCACGATAGACGGAGTCCGTTGGGACACCACGGGGGTCGGGGAAACATCAAACGGGGAAGTCGGGGTCCCAAGTGTGGGAATTTCCAGCGGGTAGCCGGTGGGTGGGGGGCCACCCGCTGGCTGCCCGCCAGTAACACTGTTCCGGGCAGCGGGTCGCCATGGAATTATCCCATCAATCATCAATAATAACATCACAAATCATCAATACACAATAATATGGGGAAAACCAACGGGGGAAATCATAACTATGAAAATAGGTTTTGTTGAGACATGGGTTACCTCTTAGCCTTAATTAATTCCTTGGCTATTAAGGGTCTTTCTTTAGGCTTTCTTGCTTTGTTGATTTCTTCTAGGGGGATTCTTGGAGCTCTTTGGGGTGGTGGGCGTTATTCTTGTGGTGGGGGGTTTCTAGGTGCCCCTTAAGTCCCCTATTTATATATTTAGGAGTCCTAGTTAGGAACTAATATTATGGGCTTGCTAATTCTATTTCTTTTGGGACTAAGGATTGGGTTTAGGGATAAAGGCCCGTGGACTATGGTGGGCCTTCCAACTTAATTATTGTGATTTAATTCTTTCTTTTGGGTAATTGATTAAATGATTTAATTGATCTTAGGGGTCGTAACACGGGGTGTTACAGATTGAGAGTTTCCTAATCACTACTTTTTTTGCAAGATATTATACATTAGTGAAAAGTGATTGAGAGTTTCCTAATGGCTTAAAAAAATATTTTTACTGCAATAAATTAGTACCACGTTAGCATGAATTATATAACTTAGGCCACTAAAGTATTATCAACTTGTTAAAAACGCACTATATTTAAAAATAAAAATAAAAAATTAATGGTTGACACCTTGACAGAGTCCATCGCCAATAACCTTGTTGTCTGGTGGCACGAAGTGACTCTCCAAAATGAGAGATCGTAGATTTAATCTCTAGTGAATGTGGTATTGACTAGAGAGGTGATGAAAAAACCATATCCATTTTCCATCTTCATCGAAAATAAGGAAAAATATAAAAATATTTTATGAATGTACAAAAAAAAAAAAAAAAAAAAAAAGTACAACTGATTCGAAAGGGTAATATTATACATACTATCCACTTTTTATTCCATTTTCTATCAACTGCTTACATGATACACTTGATTCATTCAAAAATTGGGAATCACTGTTTTTATTTATTTCTTTTTTTTTTCTTCCTCCAATAAAATTAACACACATGATAAAATTTTACTCTCTTGCAGTCCACTTAATCGTTCTATCGTGCATCAACACCGCCTTGTCCAAAACGACGTCGTTTTGTTAAGTTGTGTGGTGAGTTGATGCGATGGAGTGTATGCGTATTCTGTTATACAATTATGTACATTCGAAACAGAGGATTTTTTTTAAGAGTTAAGAGTTTATGTGTATTATGTTAAAAGTTTATGTGTATTATTTATCATGTTAGATTATGTGTATTATCCATTCAAAAAAAAATTATGTGTATTCTGTTATACAATTATGTACATTCTATTATATAATTATGTATTTTTTATTATATAATTATGTACATTCGACATGAGATTTTTTTTAAGTTAACAACAGACCCAAGAAATAGAATTTAGAAAAAAAAAAAAAAAAAAAAAAAAGAAAGGCACAAAACAACATCATTTTGGGCATTGGCGCCCTGGTGCACGATATAATTTGCCATCATTTTCTGATTTGAAAGACTATGTCTGCTATATTAAAATTAATAGAAAGTCTTCAGTCTTCTTGCTTTCTTACCTTCCGTCCATCACGACTAGCCCCACGTAGCTCTAATAATCTGTGTGTATATATATATATATATATATATATATATATATATATTAAAACAAAATGATTAGGGAAATTTTTTTCTCTTCAAAGTGTGAAAACATTTATTATATTCACATTTCTTTATAAATTCATATAATTTTAATTACAAATAAAATGAACATCAACATAATTATTAAATTAGTCAACCTAACATGTCTGTATTATTAATTTATAAAATATTGCATATATTATATATTATATCTCTTCTCTTCACTATCTCTATATATATTAAAGTAAAATGATTAGGAAAAAATCTCTATCTCCACTACTGAAAATTATGGAATTTCCGACCACCTGAAAATGATCTTAAATCAAGTTGATACCAAAAAGTGGTCGGAAATAGCAACAAAGGTTTTTCCGGATACCAAAAGTGGTCGGAACAAGGCTTTCGACTTGATTTAAGATCACTTTCAGGTGGTCGGAAATTTCATAATTTCCAGTAGTGCTCTATCTCTTCTCTATATATATTAAAGTAAAATGATTAGGAAAAATTTTTTCCCTAATCATAATCATCATATATAATTAAATAAAGATGAAAAGAAAATCAAAGTGAGTAATAAGCAAAAAGATTTTAGTGGATATGAGAGTAATTCACAAAATTAATTTGAGTAATAATTGCTGATCCATAATTGAGAATTAACATTGCAATAATTATGTTATGTTTCTAACATTAATTGATTGGAGATAAATTTAAAATTCAGAATCAATATTTACATGAACACCTACACTTACTTCAACACTATAAATAAACCATCATCCACAGGACCACAACCAATACTACAATTATGTTTTGGTCGTGGCTGGAATTGGGAGGACGGTTGTAGCTAGAATAGGGAGAAGAATATTTCTGCAAGTTTAGATCTCTTATAGAGATTTATACCGTGCAATCTGGGGAAGATGAATTAAGAAATGCGTAGTAGACAAAGAAAAAGCTGAGGATAAAAATCATACCCTGCTTCTGAACCTGTGGCTTCGATTCTTGTAGCTGTTCTTTCTTGAAAGCAGAGGCAACTGTTAGCCGTAGCTCATGAACGCGAAGAAGAAGAAACAGCTTACGTAAAAAGACTATTTTGCCCTCATGAATAAAAAATTAAAAAGGTTTCAGTTTTTCCAGCCAATTTCTACCGGTGATTTGGTCGGAATGACCAAATCTGCTAAAAAAAGTATAGTTAAAGGACTAAATTGTTAGTTTTAAAAGTCATGAAGCGAAATTGACACACCCCCTATAGTCATAGGACCAAAAGTATAATTTACTCATTTGTTAAATTAATAATAGTCTATACATCGCACGGGACACTTACTAATTAGCATAAAATGAATATAGTTCTCTAACAACCCTATTCCAGTCTTCCACTATGAGATTTATCTTTTTCTCTTGACAAGAAATTAAATACTAAAATATATAAAAGCGATTGATATGGAAGACTCTTTCCTGAAATTATGAATTTTTTATATACTAATTAATGAGTTAATACCCAAAATCGTCCTCGACTATAATGGTTTTTCTCAATTTCGTCCTAAACGACTTTGGTGACCTAATATCGTCCCAGACTTTTGTGTTTCGCTCAATTTAGTCCTCCATTTGTTATTCCGTCAAATTGGTGTTAAATAAAGGGACAATTCAGTAATGTCAATATTGATCTCTCTTTACTTTCAACTTGTGAAGTGCGAAATTCCTCTTTCTTGTACGAATTACACCCAGAATTACTCCCGGACCTGCAAATCAAATTTTATATTCGCAGTTTTAGGAGTAATTCTGGGAGTAATTCGTAAAAAAAAAAAAAAGGATTTCGCAGTTCACATGTCTATGAGTAAAGAGATGCCAATATTAAAATTACTGAATTGTCTATTTATTTAACACCAAATGGATAGAATAACAAATAAGGGACTAAATTGAGAAAAACACAAAAGTCTGGGACTAAATTGAGCGAAACACAAAACTCTGGGATGATATTAGGTCACCAAAGTCGTTTAGGACGAAATTGAGAAAAACCACTATAGTCGAGGACGATTTTGGGTATTAACTCACTAATTAATTAAAGACCCACCCTTATATATAGCAAAACAACAATTTTCACTATTATAGAAATCACCTACGACATATAACATTGACTTTTTACAAATCCAAGGTCAAAATATTAAATAAATTTATAATTTTATTAAAAAGGGTTTTAACGTTTGTTTTTAAGACAAACAAACGTTATATCTCATTTTTAAATAAAAATTTAAAAATACATGATTTCTGTTGGTTCTATAACCGACGTTGTATTGTAAATTTCCTTTTTTTTTTTTTAAATTAACGTTACGACATTAGTTCGTCGATAAACCGACGTCGTAATTTATTATTTTTATTTTTAAAAAGAAATTGATAGCTATACGTGGTTTGTTTTGGTATAACCGACGTCATTTAGTTTTCGTATTTTTTGTTGTTTTTTTTTTTAAAAAAAAAATTCAGGATACGACATTGGTTCATCGACGAACTGATGTCATAATCTATATTTAAAAAAAAATAAAAAACAAATTAATAACTATACAATGTTGTCGGTTTTGATATAACCGATGTCGTATATTTATACGTATTTTCTTTAATTTTTTATTTAGGCTACAATGTCGGTTCGAACCAACATCATAACCTATTGTTTTTTTTTAAAAAATAAATTAATATTATATGACCTCGGTTCTTCATCGAACCTACATCGTATAACTATATTAAAAAAATGATCGTTCGTTCATATCTAAAGCACTCTCCTTCTTCATCTCTTCACTACAAACACCACTCAACTCCTTCTTCTTCTCCTCTTCATTTTTCTCCATTCCTCTTCTTTCCAATTGCCTCCGTGCAACCCACTTCTTTGTATTTAGTTCGGGGCCGAGTCCGCCACCACCTTGTAAGATTTATACATTTTTTAAGAGTTAATACCATCCGAGGTCCTCCGAGTATAGTGGTTTTGCTACATTTAGTCTTAAACTTTTAAATTGATCATATGTGGTCCTTCGACTTTCAAATTTAACCATTCGTGATCCAAGTTAACCACTCATGGTCCTTCAACTATTGAATATTAACCAACCATAGTCCTTTCAAGAGGATCACAACTGGTTAAGTTTTGAAGCTTGAAGGACCATGGGTGGTTAACTTGAACCACAAATGGTTAAATTTGAAAGTCGAAGGACCAAAGATGGTCAATTTGAAAGTTTAGGACTATACTCGGAGGACCTCAAACGGTATTAACTCCCTTTTTTAAATATTGTGTTAATTTTTGAATTTTTATGAGTTAAAATATATTTTGAATTACGGAGTATTTGTTTATAATTAATGCAAATTAAAGTCTTAGTCTTCTTGCTGTCGTCCTACATTCCGTCCATCACGGCTAACCCCACCTCATATTCCATGCAGTCTTCCACTATGAGATTTCTCTTTTTCTCTTTACACACTCTAACCACCATATTCCATGCAGTTTTCCACTATGAGATTTCTCTTTTTCTCTTGACAAGATCAGATGATATAACCCCATCTTGTTACGCACCATAATCAATTCCAGTCTTCCACTATGAGATTTGCCTCCTCCGTTTTCAACTTACCAATTAACAGTACGCATATCAGATTCTATCTTGACTTAGCATTTCTATATAAACAATATAATATAGACCCTAGCCTGTGAGAAAAAACAAATCACTCTCTTCTTTCTCTAATTAAATAATCCATCTTTTTGAATTATGGAGATGATGAAGAAGATGATGATGAGGCATGAGAAAACCACCCTCTCATTCTTTTATTTCTCGTCCTCATCATCAGCTGCTCTTTGTACTTTCCATTTTCTTCTGTTTTGCTCAATATGTAGTGTTACCCTTATTCCCACTCCCTCCTTTGCATCATCATCATCAGCTACTCTCTACTCAAATGAAACCGATAAAATTGCTCTTTTAGAGTTTAAACACCGGATTTCTGATGATCCCAATGGAGTAGTTCTTAACTCCTGGAATGACTCTGTGCACCATTGTGGTTGGCCAGGAGTGAGGTGTGGTCGTCGACACCCACGAGTTGTGGCGTTGAGGCTTCCTGAGATGGGGTTGGTGGGAACCATATCTCCTCATATTGGAAATCTCACTTTCCTTAGGGTTCTTCATCTCCATAGGAATATGTTGCACGGTGAAATCCCAGGAGAGATTGGTGGTTTGTTTCGACTAAGATCTCTCTACCTGTCTACGAATGCACTGACGGGAGAAGTAGCTAAGCTTAATCTCAGCAGCTGCGTACACCTTAGAGAACTCTATTTTTCTCATAATGGCCTCGAGGGGAACCTCCCTACTGCATTCCAATTCCTACATAATTTGAAGAAGCTACAAGAACTAGCTCTGGGTACTAACAGATTGACAGGTGGAATTCCTCCCACTTTTGGGAATTTGTCATCACTTCGAGTGTTGGGCTTGGAGGATAACCATTTGAAGGGACGTATCCCGCATGAGATTACGCGGTGTTGGAGTTTAAATAAACTTTCACTTGGCGGCAACAATTTCACTGGTACACTATCTCATTCTTTCTTCAATATGACTTCTATACAAACTTTTGCAGTATTCGGAAACTCACTTGAAGGGACAATTCCAAGCTACATAGGACACACCATGCCAAACTTGGAAGGCTTTTATTTTGGTGGCAACAAATTCCATGGAACCATCCCAATTTCATTTCCCAACGCCTCTAAGCTTCAAATTCTTGACCTACCAGTAAACAATCTTGTAGGTAAAGTTCCCTATAATATTGGAAGGTTAAAAGATCTTCTAGTTTTGCAGCTTTCATACAATCTTCTTGGTAGCAATGATCCCCTCAATGACTTGGCTTTTATAACATCTCTGTCCAATTGTAGTAATTTAAATTACTTTTCCATTTATGAAAATAGATTTGAAGGTAAATTACCAAACACCATAGCTAACCTCTCATCCAAACTCCATATCCTATATCTAGGACAGAATAAGATATTTGGTACAATACCCGGAGCAATAAAAAATCTAGTTAGCTTGATCGGTTTCGATATAGGAGGCAGTCTAGTATCAGGTGTTATTCCTAGTGAGATAGGTGAATTGCATAAACTACAATTTTTGGATCTTAATGAAAACCAATTATCTGGAAAAATGCCACTCACTCTTTTTAACCTTACATCTCTAGCATCAATTGGTTTGGCTAAAAACATTCTTGATGGAAATATACCATCAAATGTGGAAAACTTCAGGAATTTGAATGAATTGTACATGAACAATAACAAACTAGATGGCACAATTCCTCAACAAGTTTTTAATTTGCCATCTTTGTCTAAGTACCTTGACCTTTCCCGTAATTCATTCACTGGTCTGTTATCTCCCGCCGTGGGCAAATTGAAAACACTAAATGTCTTAGACATCTCTGGAAACAAATTGTCGGGCAAAATTCCAGATACAATTGGAGATTGTTTAAGCCTTGAATATCTTGATATGCATGATAATCTCTTTGAAGGTAAAGTCCCGCCTTCTTTGGTTTCCTTAAAGAGCCTTACACATTTGGATATCTCAAACAATAAGTTGACTGGAGAGATACCAAGAGACATCCAAAAGCTCCCTCTCTTGCAATATCTGAACATTTCTTTCAATGATCTAGAGGGGGAGGTACCAACCGTTGAAGTGTTTGCAATGGCTACCAATGTATCATTGCTTGGAAACAAAAAGCTATGCGGTGGTATACCTGAGCTAAAGCTGCCTCCATGTTCTGTGAAGAAAACAAAACACATAAAGCATTTAAAGCTTGTGATTATTATCTTCACATGTATCTGCTCGGCACTGGTGTTTGCATCATTCATTGCTTTTCTAACATTGTGTTGGAGGAAACAAAAAAGTATGGAGTCAGCAAAGCCATCCAAAGTTGAAAAGCTTTCCAAAATCCCTTATAGAGACCTGCATCAAGCTACTAATGGTTTCTCTGAGACAAATTTGATCGGTTCGGGAAGTTTTGGCTCTGTTTACAAAGGAAGATTTGAGCAAGGTGGAGGAGAACAAACAATTGCGGTGAAGGTACTTGACCTTTTAAAAAATGGAGTTTCAAAAAGCTTTCTTGCAGAATGTAAAGTGTTGAGGAACATACGCCACCGAAATCTTGTTCCAATTTTGACTTGCTGCTCGAGTTGTGATTTTGCGGGTAATGAATTCAAAGCTTTGGTTTATGAGTTCATGGAAAATGGGGATTTGGATATGTGGTTGCATACACATTCATCTAATGCAAAGACAACCGTTCTAAGTGTTCTTCAAAGGTTAAACATTGCAATTGATGTAGCTTCTGCATTGCATTATCTCCATGATGATTGTGAGCCATCAGTTATTCATTATGATCTAAAGCCAAGTAACATTCTGCTTGACAAAGACTTAACTGCTCATATTGGAGACTTTGGTATATCAAGACTTTATTCACGTACAATTGGAGATCGAATTGGTGAACAAACTAGTACCATTGGATTAAAGGGGTCAATTGGTTATGTTCCACCAGGTAAAAATATTGTCATAAAACTCTACTACTTGTTTCCATAACTAGATAGCTTAAGAGAAAAACTTTTCATATATCATATCTTATGTTGAAGAAGTTCTTTCCCAAAAATTAAAATGATCTATTAATTTTATTTTTCATTTGCTTTGTTTGTTTTGACATATAATTATATTTGGATTTAGAGTACGGGATAGGAGCAAAGGCATCAACTTTTGGAGATGTGTATAGCTTTGGAATCCTTTTGTTGGAAATGTTCACAGCTAAGAGACCCACGGATGATTTGTTCAATGGTGAATGTAGCAGTCTTTGTGAGTATGTGGAGATGACGTTGGCAGAGCAAGTTATGAAGATTGTTGATCCATTGCTTCTAGCATGGCTAGAAAGCAATTGTGGAGAAAGACCGCACAAAGATGTGGAGATTCATGGCAATAAATTGGTGGAAATTGAAGAGAGCAAAACCCACAACTTCTTCCTCTCCATCTTTAAAATTGGGCTCACCTGTGCTTCAACATCACCAATGGATCGCATGCATATGAATGATGTGACCAAGGAATTGCACAAGATTAAGAAGGCCTTCTTTGCATATAAATAAGCATACATCTCTTCTGATCTAGCAATGTTTCCACAGGTGAATTAGCATGTTAAGTTTGTTGTTTATTTGGACATAAATGCTGCTCTGTGTTTCTTTTGCTATAATCTTTTTTTTTTTTTTTGACTCTTCTTTTGTTATATGAAGCAACAAACATTTTCTATAAGATCTGTTTGAAAACCTAAAAAATGTTTTTCGAAAAATATTTTGATTTTACATGGTTAAAATAATTTACCACTTGATATTACGATATTCACAAATTAAAACAAAAGATGAATCCTTACAATATCAATACAAAAATCTGGAGATATTCTATGCAGCAGAAGGTGTTTGCTTGTTCTAATACAAGAAGCTCTTTTTGATCTTCTGTAACTCGATGATAACATCTTTCATAAGCATTCGATCCAATGGGGATGTAGTCATGTAGAAGCTCAAGAGAGCCCGATTTTGAAGATGGAGAAAAAGAATTGAAAGTAAACATCTCGCTCTCCTTAATTTTCAACAAATTTCCATCACTGTCCAACATTTGATCCCATTTATGGTTTCTTTCTAGGTATGTTAGAAGCAATGGGTCTACAATCTTCATCACTTGCTCTGGCAATGCTGATGCAACATACTCATAGAGACTACATTCATCATTGAATAAATCTGTGAGTCACTTTGCGGTGAACATTTCCATCAAAAGAATTCCATAACTATATATATCTCCAAATGTTTAACCTTTGAAGAGGAGTCAGAACATTTGTTCTTGCAGCAGAATATGTATGCAACCACGTATCAAGATTCCCATTTTCCATAAACTTATAAACTAGAGCTTTGAATTCGTTACCATCAAAATCATAGCTTGAGCAGCATGTCAAAATTGGAACAAGATTTCTATGGGTATGTTTTGTGATACCTCACGTTCAGAATGAAAGCTCATTGAAGAAGCTTTACCACAAAAGTTTGTTCCCCATCTTGCTCAAGTTTTCCTCTATAAACAGTGCCAAAACTTCCAGAACCAATCAAATTTTTATAACAGAAACCTTCAAGTCGCCCTATGCAAGTGGGTGTAAGAGATTCTGAAAAACTTTTCAATCTTGGGCAGCTTAAAGGATTTCCTCCTAGTCTCAACCTTATATGGCCCCACATATTTTAACCTTATATTCCTCAATAAGCCCTAGCTTCAGAGGAAGAAACCATTCTTGGAACAAGGCTTTTACATGCTCTGGGCAAGATTGACTGAAGATGAGATCGTAGCCCCACTTGGGTTAGGAAATAATAAACCTCACTTCCATCATCAATAGCTGCAGATGATCAAAAGCTTGAATTATGCAGATTACAGAGAACAGAGGAAGTTTGGCGATGGCCGAGATACAAGGCGGCCGGCCGGGAGGCGATTGCGAGGGAAAATCCGGTGGTCCGAGCCGCTAAGATTCTGAAAGTGGGATTGCGAAAGAACCGGGTTTTCTGGCTTTTGAGCTAGAGAATGATTGGGGGTGTTGTACGTAAATTTGATTGAGAAGAGAGGGTACTCTTGTCATTTAAATATATCATTGGAAACTTTTGTTTGTTTTATTGGAATAAGGATCAAATAGACAATCAAAACGTCCGCAATTAGGTAAATGAAATAAAAAATGTTACAATTGAGTTCTTAAACTAACTCATTTCAAACAATTTGTTCAATTTGCAAGTTTTTACAATTTCTAACCAGTCCCCTAAATTTAAAATAATTTTTAAAAATAATTTTTAAAAAACAATTAATTAAAATAAACTATAAAAGAAAACATTGTCTCCGGCCATGGAGACGAAGGGACCTTCTTCATCTCCGGCAAAGACGATGTGTTTTTTTTAAAAAAAAAAATTAGTTTATTTTAATTAATTATTATTTTTTTTGAAAGATAACATTTAATTAATTATTTTTAAAAATATTTTAAATTTGGGTGACTTGTTAGAAATGAAGAAAACTTATAAATTGAACAAATTGCTTGAAATCAGTTAGTTTAGGGACTCAATCAATTGTAAGTTTTTTTAGTTCAGTAACCTAATTGCATCATTGATTCGATGGCCTATTTGACCCTTATTTTTATTTTATTTTTACTATTTCAGTAAGGAATTTAATGCATTTAATATTTGAATCATTGCGTATGATGGCTGGTTATCTTTTTTTTTTTTTTTTTTTTTTTTTTTTTTTGAAACCAAACAGATTAGATTAAATCATTATGAAGACAAGATAGAGTAAATTTCATTTTTAGTCCTCGACTATTGTGGTATTGCCACATTTAGTCCTACTCTTTTAATCTTACCATAATACATCCTCGACTTAAATTTGATTGCCACTATTGATCCTCCGTTAAAATTTTCGTTAATCTACCGTTAAGAATAAGGTCAATAATGTAATTTAATAATTTGTCTCAAATACATATTAAAAGAGTTAATTCCACCGGAGGTCCCTTGTCTTTGGTGAGAATTCCAAATTTAGTTCCAAACTATCGTTTTTGCCATTTTACATCCCAGACTATTGTTTTTTGGACACTTTTAGTCCTCATTTTTTTTCAATTTTTATTAAGGGAATTTTTGTCTATTCATATTTTTCTTTTGTTATTTTTCTGATTTCAACCAGTTTAATTGGTTTAGAACTTTAGGAAACCTCTGATTTTTAGTAACCATATTTTTCAACCAATGATATGTGGTTGCATGCACATTCATCTAATGCAAGGACAACCGTTCTAAGTGTTCTTCAAAGGTTAAACATTGCCATTGATGTACCTTCTGCATTGCATTATCTCCATGATGATTGAGAGCCGACGGTTATTCATTGTGATCTAAATGTTAATGTTTTCACCTTGCATTTAAGCTTATTTTCCTTGCTATTTGTTATAATCTTGTCCAAAGTATCCCCATTTGATTCATTTGTGTGCTTATGAGTAATTCTTGATGATTTAGATGAATTGAATTATTTTTGGAGCATTTCGGATGCGTGTAGAGTCAATGGGAATCAATAAGAAGTTATGAAGATGGAGGAAACATGTTACGTACTGAAATTTAGTACGCAACGGAAGAAACCTTTCGAGCAGGCTTCTGGCTCCAATCCGTATTCGAGTTACGGTAACTCTAAAAGAAAAACAACATAATAGAAGAAAATGATGAACTCTTCAATATAATTAATTTCTGCATACCTTTAACATTATATAGAATACCTTATATATACTATCTCACTTCCTAAAATAATGTAATTATAATAATGGAATGACTAATTATTCTCCTAATTACCAATTACACATAAATGCTAATTATTTTCCTAATTACATATATAAGGTAAGTTACATTTTTCTTGCTACAAGATCAATGCCCATCCACCAATGTTACGTACTGAAATTTAGTACGCAACGGAAGAAACCTTTCGAGCAGGCTTCTGGCTCCAATCCGTATTCGAGTTACGGTAACTCCAAAAGAAAAACAACATAACAGAAGAAAATGATGAACTCTTCAATATAATTGATTTCTGCATACCTTTAACATTATATAGAATACCCTATATATACTATCTCACTTTCTAAAATAATGTAATTATAATAATGGAATGACTAATTATTCTCCTAATTACCAATTACACATAAATGGTAATTATTTTCCTAATTACATATATAAGGTAATATACATTATTCTTGCTACAAGTTCAATGCCCATCAATGGCGTATCACTCCTTGCCTCTTCAAAAATCACCTTGTCCTCAAGGTGGAAGTATAAGTGGTTCGTCTCTTGAGTTCTACCCAACACAAATATTCAACCCAAATTTTTGGTTGAAAAATGTTAGGAAGATTGTACATCAGGTACAAGGCTCGACCGAACCAATACCATTGCAATATAGAGACAAATGAGATTTCCTCCTTGTGTAACTCGGTAACAAAATTCATTTTCTCTTGCAGTGTGTTCTCTTGGATATAAACTGAGTTTTTCATGAGGTAGATTTCTTTTGTAGGAGAAACTAGTGGTACATAAATCTTTTCTGGCGCACTTTCATCCTCCTTATTAGAACTCAAACTTGTACAACTCTTCATAATCGACATTGGTTCTTCAACTGTCAATGAGATATTAGGAGGGGTGGTGGTGGCTTGTCTAATATGTGTAAATTTTTCTCCTTGAGATCATGGACACTTTTATTATCAACCACATTCATTGACACCTCAAATTGTAGTTGATTTTTTGGCATTGTTTCCTTGAGGATATCTACATGTTTTCTCGGACCATCTAGTTGACTTTGATCTTTTTCCAGTTTATGAAGACTGTTGTGAGACAAATAATTGCTATTGACATGGATAATCTCCTCAATTGATACAATCAAACTTTGCAATGCGTGATTAATAGTTTGGAGTTGGAGATTCAAATTAATTATTGGTGTGGATAATTTGATTATAGACGAAAACTGAGAGATTTGTTACTAACCGATTTGTCATGACGGTATGCAAAAAAGCAATAAGTTGATTTCAAGAATTTTGATGAAAAAAAAAAACAAAGATAATGATAAAGAAAAAATACGAATAAGGAAAAATTTTGTGGTATTTTTTTTCTGATTTGTTTGAGAACTTTTTTTTTTTTTTTTGAATTTTCTAAGGGATGCTGCCAAAAACTGAAAACAAAAACAAAAATAAAATAAATATAAAAAGATAGAAAATACTCTCACCAATAGATTCAATGAAAACACCAATGTTACATACTGAAATTTAGTACGCAATGGAAGAAACCTTTCGAGCAGGCTTCTGGCTCCAATCCATATTCGAGTTACGGTAACTCCAAAAGAAAAACAACATAACAGATGAAAATGATGAACTCTTCAATATAATTGATTTCAGCATACCATTAACATTATATAGAATACCCTATATATACTATCTCACTTCCTAAAATAATGTTGTAATTTTGCATTTTCTCTTTTTTAAACAGATTAACTGGATTAATCAACAGACGAAATGGACTGACTGATTCAGCGATGAAGTCAGTCAGTAATAACAAATCATAGAGAAGGTTAAAGAAAAGATAACATCACAAAGCCAACGACACAGAATGTTTACCCAGTTCGATACAATGTGTATCTACGTCTGGGGGACGATCACATAGGCGTCCAATCCACTAAATCATAATCCAATGTACAAAGGTTGATATACAATAATCTTACCCAAGTGCCCCACACAAGGTACATACCCAGTCTACACAGGTTTAGTGGATTGTTGAAGATGGAGAGCCATGCATACAGAAGTCCAATGAAATCCCTTCACTTGGAGAGCCCAATCTGATGCAGTCCACTTCAATGACGTTCTTTACAGTTGTTCCCACAACAGTGTGATCACAATGTCCTTTCGTTTAAGCAGCAGTGATTCTTCTCAAGTTCGTCATCTTAATCACCATAAACATGTTGTATTGAGAAGGGGTAAGGTAATCAAAGATCTGATCTCATAAAACTGATGTGGAGTGTTTCTTCTCTCTCAAGGCGTAACACTAATTCTCTTTGAATGCGGATACTTATAGATTCGTCGATAGAACACTCCTTCCATAGATGTCTTTGATTGTAGATGGTAGGACAATATTTGAAGAATGTAATCTTAAAGATTCGGTCCATACCTTTCCAAAGCAGATACGCTGATCTTCCTTCCAAATATGTCTTCTGTAAACTGCGTACAGCTTTTAAGAAAACAGCTTCTTAAATCAGATCTTCAGTTTCAGTCCTTCTGTTGTTGCTTCTGATTGATCAGTCTTCTGTAAAGCTGAACGGACACTAAGCTAAACCTATCTTAGTATGCCATAATAATATTGCCAATTATACGATGGGGTTTTTGAACAATTAAAAACACTAACAAACTCCCCCTTTGGCTATTATTTGGCAAAACAACTCGACTATGTAGAAAGACATAAACATAAAAAACTAAGATAGGTTATCATAAAGAAACAACCCATGAGTCTGATCTGATTACATAGCAAAAAAAAAAAAAAACAAAAAAAAAAAAACACAGCATACATGTCATGCTGGATCAAAAAAATAGTCTAAGAACATTCTTCAAATAAGCAGAGGTGCCATCGAAACAAACAACACCCAGCTAGGGCCAGAAGGTACACAAAACAACTCCCCCTGAGTTCATACTCCCCCTGAGTTCATACTACTCCCCCTTTTTTCCAATGAGAGCCAAAGGTCAAGCATTGGAGGGAGTTTCACTGTCGGACTTCGCAGGTTCAGTAACAGCAGCAGATTCAGATAGGCTTAAACGAAGAAGAACGGTTGCCAGCTCAGTACGGGCCCCTGTCAGTTGTTTAGCAATTATACCGTGAACTGTCTCAAGCTCAGAGACCCGTGCCTTTAACTGAATGGAGAGAAGAAGATCCTTGGCATGGGGCGAGTCATCAGCCACATTATCAGGTTCAGAATTGGAGGGGGCAATCACCGGTATAACATCACGAATGTGATCTCCAGTCAAAAGACGCCGATCAACAGTATAGAGCAGAGTTGGACTGATCACTTCACTCGGCATAGGCTCAAGACCCTGAGTTGTAAGAATGCCATAAATCAGATTCGGAAAGGGTAGCCTTACCTTCTGCTCTCGTGGATGGGTCATGGTGAGGATGTGGTAGAAAATCCAGTTTCCCAGATCAATTGGCATCTTCGTTCCAATTCGGTACAACAAACCAGCCAGGTGCTTACCAACCGTGTGGAAGTGAGCTGATGGGAGCCAGTTATGAAGAGCCAGACGATGCAGAATAACATATCTGGATGTGAGTTGAGAGCTCGGCAAATAATCCTTGTCAACAGTAGGCCAAGTATCAAGCTGTCCACCCGTTAGAGTCTTGGCCACCAAGTTCCAATCTGTAATTGCCTCTTCTTGCACAGCAGTCAGTCCATAGTATTCATTGATCATGTCAGGCCCAAAGTGTAACACCCCGTGTTACGGCCTTCAATCCCGGATTAATTATTTAATTAATCCCGTTAATAATAATTAAATATGATTTAATTCGGTTTGGTTTCCCTTTAATTAATTAATGAGGTGCACCATGAACCGTGGACCCTTGCCTAAATGAGAGTCTTAGGCCTATTAGGAATAAAGGAAGTAGGCCTTTTACTATTCAGATTATGATTAGGATTCTCTTTAATTAATTAATATGGTCCACTATGGACCATGGACCCTTATCCCTAAAACAAGTCCTTAGTCCTATAAGGAATAGAATTAGTAAACCCATACCATTCAGGCCCTAATTAGGAGTCTTAAATATATAAATAGGGATATAGAAGGCACCTATATCTTTCACCACAATAATCTCTCACCACACAAGAAGTTCCAAGAATCCCCTTAGGAGAAATCAAGAAAGAAGAAAGCTTAAAGAAAGACCCTTCATAGCCAAGGAATTAATTAAGGCTAAGAGGTAACCCATGTCTCAACAAAACCTATTTTCATAGCTATGATTCCCCTCTTAGGATTTCCCCATAATATTGTGTATTGTTTATTTGTGATATTATTATTGATGATTGATGGGATAATTCCATGGGTGATCTTGATGAGGAGAAGTTCTTGATAATTATGGTGTTCTTGATGATTATATGACGTTCTTGATAATTAAATGGTGTTCCTGATGTTCTTAATGATTATATGAGGTTCTTGATGATCATATGATATTCCTACCGAATCTTGATTTTTGGAAGATGAACTGTGTTCTTGTTGATTTAAAAATAATTAGAACCCTAGGTTATATCATGGAATCCATATGGTATTACTCTTGGTATGTTGGGTGGGAATTCGCATGATTGGGTGTTGATTATGTCTAGAAAAGCATGATAGGTTATGTGCCATATGTTTCTTGATTTTGATCCGTTAATTGTCTACGTGTGTTATCAATTGTGTTTAAAAGTGTCTAAGCATGGTTTCGGGTTCCACAAAGGTTCCCGGGGCGTTTTTGATGAATAGAGTCAGTGGGGGGTAGGTGGGGGTAGGGGACCCGCCACCTACCCGCGGCCTAGTTGGGCAACGCCACCCGCTGCCCGGAACAGTAACGCCGGCGGGTGAACCCTCACCCACCGGCTACCCGCTGGAAAGTATCCCAACCCGGGATTCCGGCTTCCCCGTTTGATGTTCCCCCGACCCCCGTGGTGTCCCAACGAACCCCTCCTATCGTGCCTATGTCTAGTTTGATGTTCGGATACTGTTCGTAGGTCGAATGAGTCTTGTATATTGCATACTAGTTGAATTGGTATCCCATTGACCTAGGTATAAGAAATATGAACCCCTTAGGATTATTCTTAGTTGTGGATGACCACGCATAGGTTTCGTTATACATTTCCCCCTTCCCAATGTGTTAATGTGGGTTGCATGTGCTTGCTATGTGTTATGTGTGCATGTTACCCCGATTTGGTTGAGATCAATCGGGCTATACGGGCAGTCGGATGGGCTTAGAACCATACCGGCTGTTAACCAGGCTGGTAAAGACCGGTCAGGTATATAAATATTATATAGGACTGAGGTCCACTATACGGGCAGTTGAATGGGTTGAGAACCATCCCAACTGTTAACCAGGCTGGTAGAGACCGGTCAGGTATATAAATATTATATAGGACAAAGGTCCACTATACGGGCAGTTGAATGGGTTGAGAACCATCCCAACTGTTAACCAGGCTGGTAAAGACCGGTCAGGTATATAAATATTATATAGAGCTGCGGTTCATCGGTCGGTTGCGATCGATCCCTCCGTATTGTGAGACGAGGCAGGGTGCTGCGGGGCCGTGTCAGAGCTATACGCGCTGACCCTCATGTATGGGCATGCGATTGGTCCTGTGGCGCCAACAAAGTGTGCTATGTGATGAGATGAGAAGAATTGATGATATGACTGTTATGGAAACGTGACCATAGGGCTCTTGCTAGTAATGCTTAATTGTGATTATTGGTTGTGCTTATCTATAACTGTGCCCTATCTGAGAATTGTATATGCTTGATTATGAATGTTGATTGTGTGTACCCCTATTTGTCGAGTCGGTTCCCTGATTTGAAAGCTAGAGTCTCTTAGGATATATCTTCATGCTTCGAAATGACTTTTCGTATATCTATGTATATAACTATATGTATTGTATTTCAACGCGTTGGAGTGGGTTACCAGGATCTCTCGCTGAACAGATATATTTGGCTTTCAAGCACAGAAGAATAAGTCACTGGAGCGCGCTAGAACTTGGAGCGTAGAAGTAGATAGTTTCCCTTTCGGCCTGCGTGCCATGCTTATGCATTTACATTATTGAGGATATTAGTTAGTTAGCCTGTGCACCTGAGTTCTCTAGCTCAGGTGTGGCATAACACCCCGTACTCTTGTATTATGTTTTGGGATTTAATGAGATTTCACCTTTATTTTATAAGTTTTAAACGTCTTGAAAATCTGGGGTGTTACACGAAGATGTACCACTTCCCTCGAATAAAGATCTGCATTGGTCGTGACCCAGTTAAGAGGTCAATCTCGTCATTTAGATTACAGTAGAATTCATAAGTTAGGAGCTTCGAGTACGGGCAGATGGCTGTGACAGTCTTCAGCAACCCTATTTCATTCAGCTGTGGTAGAATATCACATACAGAATTCAGCTGATTCTCATCAACAGATCGTTAAACAATAAGATCTCGTCTGACTATAGTGGACCATTTTCCCTGAGTAGCTGGAGATACAAACTGAGGCTTGTAAACAGATGTGTCAGACCCTTCAACAGGTTGAACTTCAAGAGTTATGCTTCGACCTCTAGAACGTGTGGATGGTTTACCCTTTCTAGCAGATGATGTAGGTACAGCAGCAGGTTGAACAACCGTAGGGCCCTTTTGTTTAACAGAAGACCGTAGAGTCTTAAACACTTGTTGAACAGGAGGATTGGTCTCAGGTTTTGCAGGCTCACTAGACTTCCTTTTCTTCTCTGGTTGATCTACATCAGCAGTGTCCTCACCAGATTCAACCACAACCTTCACAGGAACATTCTTTCGTTTCGACCTTCTTGTCTCCTTGGATGGAGAGTGGACAGGAGACACAGAGTGACTAGAATCAGACACATGAGCAGATGAACCACCAAGGAGATTAGTGACCTCTCGTATTTTGAACGTGGTGGAATCAGGATGAGCAGTAGCCTCAATAGATTGAACCTGAGATGTAGGGGCTTGGGTGCCATAGACTTCAGCCAGTATTTTTTCATCTTCACTTGAGGATTCAGAAGGGTGAATCACTCTGTAGGGTTCTGGAATGGAGGCAGCAGGAAGACCAGCAAAATGCCTAACATGATCAAGACTCTCCACCAAAGATGAGGAGGTGTAGACTGGAATGCCAACCATTTTCTTGGGTTCACAGGGGCTTGAGGATTGCACATTCTCAATAGCAGCAGGCATATCAGATGGATTAACAGAGGAGTCCACTTCTTGTGGGACATTAGCAACAACAGCAGGAGATAGAGAAATATTATCAGACTCAAACACAACCAAACTTAGATTGTTGGGCTCATCAATCGGTTTGTCTTCCTCTACAGATGCTTTAAGCGACTCACTATTCAAGGGATCAGACTTCACAACAGGTAAGCAAGGAGGATCAACAGATACAGATGATTTCTCAGAGATTAAAGCAGGCACATTCTCAGAATCAACATGAACAATAGATGGGGCAGCATTAGACACTAGATTCTCAGGTTTATCAGGTGAAATTTCTATAGGAGAGTCAGAGGAATTTGACCTGTTTCGCAGAATCTCAATATGATGCCTGGCTTCATTCTGAGCAGCCTGAAGATACAGGGGTTGAGCAATTTCTCGACGACGGGAGATTTCTTCAGACTCAAGGGCTCTTTGAGCAAAGTAATGGAGGAACGCCCCAGCGCGATTTCCATCCGAGGGTTCTGGAATAGATGCCGGATTAATGTCATCACCTGCTTCGGAGGCCAACAACAATAGTTCACTGGTGTCATCGTCTGACCAGTCGGCATAAAACTCTGGATAATCGGACAATACAGTGGCAATGATTTCATCTCGGAGAATGGGATCAAGCTTCAATTTTTTCTTCATAGCCAACATAAGCAAGGTTTTGACATGTTTGGTGGCTGTTTCTTGTGAATGCACCTTTCTTCCAAGCTTGATGATCATATTACGAACTGCATCCGCCATTGATGAGAGATTCGAGAAAACGAAGAAGTAAACCCTAGATAGGAGATTAAGGATAATACAGTCTGTGTGCAGAGAGAGTCTCTTGTTTGTTCTCTCAAGTCTTACTCGGTACTTGATTATAAGCCCAAGGGAGAAGAACCCCAATAAATGCAGCTAGTCAGAATACATGCAGAGTTGATGTGATTGACGCAACGGTATACCTCCTTTTTAGGCAAGA
Source organism: Ipomoea nil (assembly GCF_001879475.1). NCBI lineage: Eukaryota > Viridiplantae > Streptophyta > Magnoliopsida > Solanales > Convolvulaceae > Ipomoea > Ipomoea nil. The sequence goes on from NW_017618572.1 coordinate 6,243,904, forward strand.
AACGGATGCTAGGCATATTTCAAATTTGAAAAAAGCCTAATTACTTTTATGGCAATTTAGGTTAAGATATTCTCTTAACAAAAATGAAGGGAGTTTTAAAAGGAAGTCAAAACTGAGATTTGACCAGAATACGTAAACCTTGCACTCTCCTTCTGAGAGACGATCTGCCCTATTAGTCAATTCTGTAGATTCCCAGAGCAGATCTGAGAATCTCAAACCGGTTTGCGTCTAGGGGCTTAGTCAGGATATCAGCCAACTGTTTCTCTGTTTGAATATGTTCCAACTCAATCTCCTTTGATTCTACCAGGTCTCTGATGTAGTGATGCCTTATATCTATATGCTTCGTCCTGGAATGTTGAACTGGATTCTTTGAGATATTAATAGCACTGACATTGTCACAATAGAGTGTCATAATTCCTTGAGTAAGACCATAGTCTAATAACATCTGTTTCATCCATACTAGCTGAGTACAACATCCACCAGCAGCTATGTATTCTGCCTCTGCAGTACTTAAGGAAATTGTGTTCTGTTTCTTACTCAGCCATGACACCAAGTTCTTGCCAACGAAGAAGCAACCACCAGATGTACTCTTACGGTCATCAATGTTCCCTGCCCAGTCAGCATCACAGTATGCAATCAAACTCAGTTCACTGTCCTTGGAGTACCATAGACCATACTGACTTGTTCCTTTTATATATTTCAGAATCCGTTTAGCAGCTATGAGGTGTGATTCCTTTGGATCAGATTGATACCTTGCACATATTCCAACACTAAACATTATGTCTGGTCGACTGGCCGTCAAGTACAACAGACTTACTATCAGGCTTCGGTAGACTGTGTTATCCACTGATACACCAGTGTCATCTTTGGATACTTTTGTGGAGGTGGAGATCGGTGTCCTGGATGGTTTACATGATTCCAGATCAAACTTCTTGACTAAATTCTTAGCATATTTCTCTTGTGAGATAAAGTACCCTTCAGAACTTTGCTTAACTTGCAGTCCTAGGAAGTATGTCAGTTGACCAACCATTGACATCTCAAATTCTTCCTTCATAACTTTTACTAACTCATTTGTATATTTCTGTAGAGTTGATCCAAACACAATGTCATCCACATAGATCTGAGCAATGGTGACATGAATTCTAGTAGTTTTCACGAATAATGTTTTGTCAACACTCCCCCGTTTATAATCATACTGTAGCAGATACTGAGTCAGTCGTTCATACCATGCCCGTGGGGCTTGTTTAAGACCATAGAGAGCCTTTCTAAGCTTGTAGACATGTGATGGATGCTCTGGGTCTTCAAATCCCTTAGGTTGCGCCACATAGATATCTTCATGCAGGTACCGATTTAAAAAAGTTGTCTTGACGTCCATCTGAAACAGTGTAAATCCCAGAATGCATGCAACAGATAGCAGAATTCTGATTGACTCTAGTCTAGCCACAGGAGCAAATGTCTCATCATAGTCAATTCCTTCTATTTGAGTGTACCCTTGTGCCACTAATCGAGCTTTGTTCCTTGCAATATTTCCAGCTTCATCAGTTTTGTTTTTGAAGATCCACTTTGTTCCAATTATGTTGACACCATCAGGTCTTGAAACTAGATCCCAAACATGATTTCGATCAAACTGATGTAGCTCCTCCTGCATTGCCTTGATCCACAGATCATCCTGTAAAGCTTCTTTTACATTCTTGGGTTCTATGTTGAGGTATAGCAAGCAGACCCAGATATTTCTATCAGATTATTTCTTATTCTGCTCCTGGTCTTCATCCCATCTGTTGGATCACCAATGATGTTATATGATGGGTGACTTTTCTGAGTTCTGGTGGGTTTGTCTTTACCTGTACCATTTATGAGAGTTGTCTCCTGTTCCGAACTTTCTTGATCTTCATATGAGGATTCTTGTGATTTGGGCTGACTGTTGCTGTCTGCAGTATTTAGTTCACTGAGAGGAAGCTTTGTCACTGGATCTGTCACTGTTGTGTCTACTGATTCTTCTGGACAGTCATCTATAACCACCTTTACTGATTCCATCACAGATTGAGTTCTCTTGTTGTAGACTCTGTAGGCACGACTGTTTGGAGAGTATCCAAGGAAGATGCTCTCATCACTCTTAGGTTCAAACTTCCCTCTTTGTTCTTTATCAGCCAGCACATAACACTTTGTCCCGAACACATGAAAATACTTCAGGTTTGGCTTCTTTCCCTTCCAGATCTCATATGATGTTTTGGTCGTTCCTGGTCTAAGATAGACCCTATTTACAGTATGACAGGCTGTGTGTACTGCTTCAGCCCAGTAGCACTGCGGCAGATGAGAGGCATGTAGCATAACTCTAGCCATTTCTTGTAATGTTCGATTCTTTCTTTCCACCACACCATTCTGTTGAGCAGTTCTAGGAGCTGAGAACTCGTGTGATATACCATGCTCGGAGCAGAAATATGAATATAGTGAATTCTCAAATTCTTTTCCATGATCACTTCTCAGTCTCTGAACTTTTATTATAGACTCATTCTTTTCCTTCTGAACCCTTATGCACAGAGTTTTAAAGGCCTTGAATGCTTCTGATTTTTCTCTTAGAAAGTACACCCAGCTGTATCGAGGGAAATCATCTACACACACAAATTTGTATTTCTTTCCCCTAATGCTTTCAGTCTGTGTTGGCCCCATGAGGTCTATGTGAACAAGATCAAGACACTTCTCAGTGGTGATACCTCTTACTGCTTTCTGCGGAGTTCTGATTTGTTTCCCAATGGCACATGCACCACAAACTTTTTCCAGATCTATTCTGATCTTAGGTACTCCTTTCACAACTTCCAATTTTATCAGCTTATCCATATCTCTGAAGTTTACGTGACCCAGTCGTCTATGCCAGAGTTTTGATTCATCAGATTTGGATAGGTGACATGCAGTTTCATTTGCCAAAACATAACAATTGTCTGAGGACCGGGTTCCTTCCATGACAAGTTGATTTGCTTTGTCACTAACTCTGCAGCAGTTACGATCGAAGCACACATTCCAATTTTGATCACACAGCTGCCTGATGCTAATCAGATTAGCTTTCAACCCACTGACTAACAGAACTTCTTCTAATTGAGGCAAACCTGGTGCATTCAAAGTACCTTTCCCAACTATTTTCCCTTTTTGTCCATCTCCATATGTTACAGCTCCACTGCTTGGTTGAACAGCCATCAGACACTTTACATTTCCAGTCATATGTCTGGAACAGCCACTATCGAAATACCATCTAGCTTCAGTTGTAGACGCAGTCAGAACTATAGTGGGGTAGCATATAACTTCTGACTTTCTGACCAAACCTGTCTAGTAAACGGTGTAATAGTCTTGTTCTGATATTTTTCCTTCCTTTGATCTCTGTAGAAAAAATAACATTCAGGTCGAGTATGACCTTTTGTTTGACAGTAGTGACAAATGGGAGTGTAATGTCTAACTTTGACAAGCTTATTTTTGAACCTTGAATAATGAGATTGATGGGTTACTTTGGCAAGGTCAGTATCTGCAGTCTGGTCATATCTTTTTCTCTTGTCAATTTTCTGCACTGATCGAGATGACTGTCCTTGTTCAAAGCTGTGAACTGCTGTGGTCTTAAACATACCCTCTTTGACAAACATAGGTGCATTATTCGAAGATTCACCTCGTTCAAATCCTAGACCTGTTTTGTCATTAGGATTTCTACTAGAGTTTAGAATCTTGTCTAAGGTTGATGTCGTGTCCATCATCTGGATATTTTTCTTCAGACCCTCCAGTTCCTTTATCAGTTTTCTTTCTCTGGATCTTATCTGAGTGATGAGATCTTCTTTTATGACAAGGTCTGTATTCAGTTTTTTTAGAAGATCATCCCTTTTCTTCAGTTCATCATTCAGATTTTTATTGACTTTCACAAGTTGTTCCCAACTTGCAACAAGTTTAGCAAATTCTATCTCAAGTTGAGTATGGCTCTCTTCAAAATCATCAGTTGATATGTAAGATTCTTCATCTGATTGGTTTCCGTCTGACTGAATGTCTGTAGCTGTAAAGAAGGCTACAAAGTTTCCCACATTGTCATCTGGCTGATCATTGGATGTTTCCTCCTCATCATCGCTTAATGTAGCTACTGACATAGCCTTTTTTCTCTTGAGATACGTTGCACATTCAACCTGTATGTGTCCATACCCTTCACATTCTCTACACTACACTGACCGGTTGAGGGACTTCCCTGTATCTGTGGAACTGTTTCTGTTCTGTCTTGTTCGACCAGTCTGAGATTGATTGTTCTGTGAAAAAAGGAGTTGTTTCGGCTTTCTGATATGAGGAGTTATTGCCTTTGTATTGTGTCCTGGTGGGCTGACCTTGACTCTTTCTGTTGAAACCTTTTAATATTTTCTTGAAATTCTTGGTTAGAAGTGCCAAGGTTTCATCATCTATGTCGTCTGTGCCAGATTCTCGATCAGCCTCAGCTACAAAAGCCACTGACTTTCTTTTTCTGTTGCTTGCAAGATCATCATCGGCAAGCACTTCCAGTTCATATGTGTGTAAGCTTCCCATAAGTTCTCCGGCAGTCTTCTTTTCCCAACCTGTGTGTTCCTGAATAGCAGTTACTTTCATCCGGAAGCATTTAGGCAAAGATCGAAGGATCTTTTTGACTACTCTCTCATCAGTGAATGGTTCACCAAGAATTGAGGCTCTGTTCATCAGATTCTGAACCCGACTGTGAAAGGTCGAAATGGTTTCCTCTTCATTCATTCTAAGGGCTTCAAATTCTGACAGAACCATTTGTAGCTTTGACTGCTTGACATCACTAGTTCCCTCAAATCTGGTTTCAAGAATTTCCCATACACGTTTAGCTTCTTTTACCCCGGTGACAAGAGTAAAAACAGATTCATGCAGAGATCCTACAATCGAGTTCAAAGCTTTGTTGTTTAGATCAGAGGCATTCATTTCATCGTCTGTCCAAGTCTCCATGGGCTTATCTCTAGTGGTTCTATCCTCATTCTGAACAGTTGGACAGCTCCACCCAGTTAGGATAGTACGATAAACCCTGGTACCTTGTGCTTGGAGATATATCTCCATGCGAGCCTTCCAGAATGAGTAGTTGTGACCATCTAGTTCTGGTGGTTTCATACTTGCATCCATCCTGAACAAAAACAACCAGCCAACGAACACACACAGATGCACTTCCAAAAGACAGAGAACAATGCAAAACTAAAACAACTGATACGGATCAAGTCACTATGTAGACTTAAAAGCTCTAATACCACATGTAATTTTGCATTTTATCTTTTTTAAACAGATTAACTGGATTAATCAACTGACGAAATGGACTGACTAATTCAGCGATGAAGTCAGTCAGTAATGACAAATCATAGAGAGGGTTAAAGAAAAGATAACATCACAAAGCCAACGACACAGAATGTTTACCCAGTTCGATACAATGTGTATCTACGTCTGGGGGACGATCACATAGGCGTCCAATCCACTAAATCATAATCCAATGTACAAAGGTTGATATACAATAATCTTACCCAAGTGCCCCACACAAGGTACATACCCAGTCTACACAGGTTTAGTGGATTGTTGAAGACGGAGAGCCATGCATACAGAAGTCCAATGAAATCCCTTCACTTGGAGAGCCCAATCTGATGCAGTCCACTTCAATGACGCTCTTTACAGTTGTTCCCACAATAGTGTGATCACAGTGTCCTTTCGTTTAAGCAGCAGTGATTCTTCTCAAGTTCGTCATCTTAATCACCATGAACATGTTATATTGAGAAGAGGTAAGGTAATCAAAGATCTGATCTCATCAAACTGATGTGGAGTGTTTCTTCTCTCTCAAGGCGTAACACTAATTCTCTTTGAATGCGGATACTTATAGATCCGTCGATAGAACACTCCTTCCATAGATGTCTTTGATTGTAGATGGTAGGACAATATTTGAAGAATGTAATCTTAAAGATTCGGTCCATACCTTTCCAAAGCAGATACGCTGATCTTCCTTCCAAATCTGTCTTCTGTAAACCGCGTACAACTTTTAAGAAAACAGCTTCTTAAATCAGATCTTCAGTGTCAGTCCTTCTGTTGTTGTTTCTGATTGATCAGTCTTCTGTAAAGCTGAACGGACACTAAGCTAAACCTATCTTAGTATTCCATAATAATATTGCCAATTATACGATGGGGTTTTTGAAAAATTAAAAACACTAACAAATGTAATTATAATAAGGGAATGACTAATTATTCTCCTAATTACCAATTACACATAAATACTAATTATTTTCCTAATTACATATATAAGGTAATATACATTATTCTTGCTTCAAGATCAATGCCCACCAATGGCGTATCAAACACCTCTAAGAGAGCTAAATTATGGAGTGTTTAGTGGTCTTGGTCATTTGGACAAACAAAGGCAAAAGTGGAGCAAAAGAGCAAGAAGTTGAAATTCCCGCACAAATCGTCCACTGCTCGGTATTTTGGCCATATCTCTGCGTAGGAGTCTCCAAATTAAGTGTTTTTTATGTCATTAGAAATCTAGCTTGATGGACTACAACTTTGATGTGGACCACAAAGGCTAATTCAAATGATTTGAGGGTGAAAATATGCCTAGAAGATGGACACAGTGCACAGAAACTCTGCCTTGTGGCCACGGGTGTGGCCACGGGTGTGGCCAAGGGCGTGGCCACTGGGCAGTGAGCCTTCATTTCTGGCCATGGGTGTGGCCAAGGGCGTGGCCACACGCGTGGCCAGCCTCTGCACTTTTTGGCAGCGCGTTTTTTACCCTTTTAAGGGGATTTTTCCACCCCAAAACACATCATTCATTTTATCTTTCATTTCCTTTTCATTCCTTAGTTAGGTTTAGCTCTAGTATAGCATAGATTAGTGTAGATTTCTTGTTCCTTTCCATTTCCAAGCTCAAGAACATTGCAAATCTTGGATTTCAAAGCTTCAATAGAGAAGTTTTCTTATTATCTCTTCTATTTACTTTTTCATCTATGTTTTCGATTACTCTTTTAATATTGTGTATCTATTGTTATATTATTAGTAGCTAAGTGTTTTGGGACTAGGATTTGGTTTGATTTCTTGCGATTGATGTCTATTTGAGTTGTATTGCATAAGGGGGATTATTTGGGTGATCTAGGGTTGTTGTGTGAATTGGGTTTGTTGAGAAATTTGTGTATGATTGTTGGATCCCAATTGTATGCTTCATTTGGAGTGTGTTTGTTGCTACGAGAGTAGAGCTTGTACACTAGCCACACATTCACACACTTAATGCCCAATACGAGAGTATTTCGGGTGTTAAGGAGAATTTTTGCCTTGTGTTCTTGTTTGGGCATCCTTGGGTTGAATTACCACGAGAGTGGAGTTTAATTGGAGGTTGCAAGTCCAAATAGCTACGAGAGTGGTATTTGGACACTTTTGTGCATCTCACTTACCCTATGCCTTGTTTAATTCCGTAATCTTAGTGTAATATTTGGCATCTTAGCTTGAATCAACCAAGTCCCAGTCATTTGTTTTACTTGTCTTATTTGTTATTAGCCTAATCTTATCAAACCAACTCATTAAGGATATGTCTAGCTTCTATAAGGATAGTTTTAGCTTGTGCTTAACTCCGCTTTGCATCAATTCCTAACATTACGAGAGCCATCTCCAGTGGAACGATATCTAAACTCTATACTGTGATTTGATACTTGATGGATGTGTGAAAAACGTCTTCATCAAATTTGGCGCCGTTGCCGGGGATGGATTGGTTTTGATTGTTTTGTGGTAGTTAACATTGGCGAATGACTTTTCTAGGAGACTAGCCCATTTTTTTCAGTTGTTTTTTTTTTCTTTTTATTTGCCTTTTGTGCTCAAGTGCTATTTGTTCAATCTTGTTTGGAATTTTCGGATGAAGATACCTTGCTTGGTGCTTTTATTCTAGATCAAGGAGTTGTTTGGTACCCCATCCACCCAAAGAAGAACTTTCAATATGTATGGGTATGAGTATCAAGGATCCTTACCACCATTCCAATTTCCTTCCAATAGATACGAAATGAATTGGAATATGAGTCAAACATATGGAGTAATGGAACAACAAGAACCACATCCCAATATTTCCTACATGAATCAAGAAGCTTTTCAAGTAGGCACACCATCATTTACTATGCCACAACCTTTATGCTGTACCATATTGCCTCCTAACTACCAACATTTGTGCCAATTTCAAGAGTCATCTTACCAAGAGCCTCACAAGGATATCAATCCCTTAATCAAGAGCCCGAGATGATGTCCAAGTTGATGAGTTTGATAATGCAAACGTCTTCACGAGTGGATAAGTTACAAACTCAATCGGAAAACATGATGGCTCAAGTACAAAGTTAGGCAACTCAAGAGCCGATTTAAGATTCATTGTCCAATGAAGAGGTTCAACAAGAGTTTCCCTTATCTAATGAAGGGGATGAGATTGATGGAGATGAGGATGTAAGGGGAAATCTTGAAAATGAAGTGCTTGAGGAGTGTCTTGAATCCAACCATTTGAATGGGAAAGAAGACAAGATTGAGACTCAAATTGAGATTCAAGATGATGGTGGCAAGGAATTTTTGCAAAGCACCCCGTTTGAAGAAGAAGTTAATGAGAGTGAAGTTGATAACATGCACGGTGAATTTGATGAATGTTCTCCAATGAATGATACTCTCATTAGTGAAGACTTTAGAAGAGTGTGGGAACCGGGAGGAGTTGATGTTCTTGAAAGTTAGAGGCCCGCATTGGCCTATATTTGAATCAAAGGATTCTCACTTCTTATTGGTGCATGAGAAAGATTCAAGACTCTCCTTATTTGCAAATGAAAAGGAAAGTCAAGAAGAGAAAAAAAAGTGGAGACCAAGGAAATGATCAAGCTCTTGAGTATGATCAAGACCCAATCTTTGGGAAGAAGACCTCATTTGATTTATGGATCAAAAATAGATTTGAGGAAGGGATATTCTTGGAGTTTGATTTGGAGGAGCTTAGTATCTTAAACTTTCAAGTAGTGAAGATGAGCTTAAGGGAATTTATTGATGGCCACCACTTGAAGAAATACCTAGAAGAAAAGGTTGATAGAAAGATGGGAATTTTTCTCCTCCAATCCATTGATGGTTGAACACTTGAGAGGTTGAGTCGAGCTAGCAACGTTAAACTTAGCGCTTCATGGGAGGCACCCCATGTTATATATCTTTCACTTTATTGCATTTTATCTTATTTTTTTCTTTATATTTTGAATTTTGATTTATTATGCTTTCACTTGTGCTTTCATGTGTATATTCCATTGAATCTAGGAGTGACACTAAGGAGTATGCTCAATTCCAAGAAGGCTTCATGATGATTCTTTGGAACAAGAAGATTCATTAGGGGAGTCTCATCTACCTTCTCTACTTTCTTTAAATGTGTATAGTGCTTTACTTAATATAGATAATAGAGATTGTGCTCCTTGTGCTTATTGTGCCACCATTCCCCCCCCCCCCCCCCCCCCTCGTGCTTTATTTTCTTTTACATCGAGGACGATGTCGCCTTTAAGTGTGGGGGAGGGGATAATTTGGGTGTTTTCTAAAAAAAATGAACTTTTTGAAACCTTGCTTGGATGACTCATTGTGCTTTGTGTTGAATAAATTGCCTTTATATACTTGAATTTGTGATTACTCCCCTTTGTTGGTTTGTGGTTTGCTTGGTGGAACTTGTTACCATGCAACTTGTGATCGATGAGTCAAGGTGTAACACATGATTGATCTATTCCCTTGCCAATGACCTTGTTAACCACTTAATAATTGAATAAATTCTTGATCTTGTGTGTTGTGCATTGCTAGTGAAAGCTTATGTGAGATTCCAGTAATGGTTGTTTTGCTAGAACTTGCCTCATTACTCTCCAAGTGAAATCGAAGATTTGCATGTTTTGAAATGATTTAGGCCATTTTTGTTTAGCCCAAGCCTTTAAGCCTATCGTTGTACACATAAGTTCGCTCTACACGAGATATACTTCTCACACAATCTCACACACACTTTATGTTTATTTATTTCCGCTGTGCACCATACTCTAACAATCTAGTTAAGAGTTTTGGTTTATCTCTGGCTTAGCAATTGTTGTGCTGTGCGAAAAAGTTTGAAAGTCTATTCACCCCCCCCCCCCCACTAGACTTTCACCTTACCTCTTTTGGGACCAACAATTGGTATCAGAGCCTGTAGCCTATTTGAGTCAGTTTGTACCAATCTTTGGTATTTAAACACGTTGCCCAACTGGGTTAACTATTTTGGACTGCTAGGCTGATCCATTCTACAAAGTGTGTGAATTGGATTAATCTTTCATATCTCTCGTAATGATGATGAAGAAAGATTTAGCTCAAAATCTATTATTCTCACTTGATAAATTTGATGATTGGAAAGTTCGTATGCAGGTACACTTATCGGCTTTACACGATGAAATGTGGGAAGTTATTTCTACTGGCCCTATAGAAATATTAAAAATCAATACGGCGTTTGTCCTATCCCCGGATGCTCCACAGTACGTACAAAACCCAAAATCGGAATGGACATCGGACGATAGAACGCGGAATAATCTTGACAATATTGCCAAGGATATTCTATTCAAAGCCGTTGATGATACAATATTTCCGAAGATCCGAAAGTGTGCCACTGCCAAAGAAATATGGGAAACTCTCATCAAGATTGGCGAAGGAGATGAACAAGAAAAAGACAATAAGCTCACAATCGCCATGAAGAAGTTTGAAGATTTCAAAATGCTCTCAAATGAAAGTGTTGCAGACATGGAAGCTCGAATGATCAAAATTCTTGGAGAGATTAGTGATCTTGGCAAAAATATTAGCCAAAAAGAAATTAATCTCAAAATCCTACGAGGCTTACCATCTGCATGGGATATGAAGGTTACGGCTATGCGCGATCACCGAGATCTAAGAATGTTGTCAACAGACAAATTATTTAGTGATCTAAACGCATATGAGTTGATTTAGTGATCCGTTAATTCTTCTTTTTCTCGTGAATCTACTGACAATCTAATGCAAGAATGTCAAGAGATTATGCTCACTCATCCTCAACTCAAGGAGCGCAATAATATTCTAATTCTTGAAAAAGAAGAAATGAATAAAAAATTGCAAGATGCTTTACTTGAAGTGAGTAAATTGAAGAATGAAAATATTCATCTTCAAGAAGAGTGTAAAGCAAGAGAGGTTAGAGAACATAATCTTAGAGCTACTATTGCTACGTTCACTAATTCGTCTAAAATAATAGATAAAATGGTGAGCATGCAAAAGCCATCAGGAGATAGAACCGGAATTGGTTATGACTCCACATGTTCTCAAACCCCTCAAAATCTGACTAATTCTACTACTACTTTAAATAATAAAGTTCAAGTGGTAAAATTTGTTAAAAGTCAGAATAGCACGATGAGACAAGGACTTGGCTATCAATCAAACGCAAAGTTGAATGTTGAAAGGCCGAAACAAGTTTATACTACGGCAAAGCAACAAAAATTCTACAAGCAAAGATATGCCAAAGAGTCAAGTGCAAAAAGATTTCATAGAAAAGAGGGAAGCTTTTCTAGAAATAAAGTTGGGAAATTTCATCCCACTCAAAAAGATTGGTTGTGCAATAGATGTAATATTTTTTATAGACCAAAGCAACCATTCTCTTCCCAGGTGCCAAAATATAAAAATAATTTTCAAAACCCGGCGCCAAAAATATTTTCTAATGTGAGTTATGATTATCGTGTCTCTAATGGTTACAAATCGCCTCATCTTAATTCAATAAGATCAAGGTGGGTTTGGTTACCAAAAATTACTAACTGTAAAGGACCCAAGCAAGTATGGGTACCTAAAGTTAATTAATCTTTTTTGCAGGATGTTTGGTACATCGATAGTGGTTGCTCACGCCACATGACTAGAAATAAATCATATCTAGTGAATTTCAAAGAAATCGATGGACCAAAAGTTATATTCGGAGGAAATCAAAATTATGGAATTACAAAAGGAGTTGGCACGATCAAGAAAAATGGTTTGAAGATTGAAGATGTCTCTTTCGTTGAAGGATTAAAATTTAATTTGTTGAGCACTAGTCAATTTTGTGATAAAGGCTATCTTGTAGAATTTTCTAAAGATAATTGCCTAATCAAAAATGAGCTCACAAATGAGATTATTTTATCTGGAAAACGGCGAAAGAATATGTATATTGTTCATTGGAGCACAAGCAAAGATTTAGTGTGCTTAATGGCCAGAAATTCGAATGAAGCTAATTGGGAATGGCACAGAAAGCTCAACCACTTAAACTTCAAGACCATCAATCAGCTTGCAAAGAAGAATCTAGTAGAAGGCTTGCCAAATATTATCTTCAAGAAGGACCAAGTGTGATGCATGTCAACGTGGAAAGCAAATCAAATCATCATTCAAATCAAAGACACACGAGTCAACATCAATACCGCTAAGCTTACTACATATGGACTTATTTGGACCAGTTGATCCAATAAGTGTAAGTGGTAAGAAATATACTCTCGTTGTTGTTGATGATTTTTCTAGGTACACTTGGACCGTGTTTATCAAGAAGAAAAATGAAGTTGAGCAAGTTCTACCGAAGCTGTTGAAACAACTACAAAATGAGAAAGAATTGCAAATATCAAAAATAGGAACGGATCGCGGAACCGAGTTCGTGAATGGAGTTATACAAGCTTTTTGCAATTCACATTGAATTTCTCATCAATTATCTGCCGCAAGAACACCGCAACAAAACAGTGTTGCCGAAAGAAGAAACCGGACGCTCAAAGAAGCCGCACGAGTGATGATTAGTGCTGCCGGTCTCCCGAAACGATATTGGGCGGAAGCTATCAACACTGCTTGTTACACGCAAAATCGAAGCATGATCCATAAGCAGTACAAGAAGATGCCATATGAGCTATATAAAGGGAGAAAACCAAATATTGGTTATTTTCATATTTTTGGATGCAAATGTTTTATTCATATTAATGATAAATTGCATCTAAAAGCTTTTGATGAGCGTGCAGATGAAGGAATTTTTCTAGGATATTCAGCTACCAGCAAGGCGTTCAGAATTTTGAATAAAAGATCAATGGTGGTTGAAGAATCCATACACGTGGTATTTGATGAAAAATCACAGATCAAAAATGATGCACTGGACGAAGAAATTGCTCAAAATGGTAACAAGTGTCATATTGATTTTTGTGATACTAATGATACGTGTGAAGATGATGTTTAGCAGGGAATGGATGAGTTGGAAATTAATTCTCTAGAAAATCCCATCCCTCATCTAGAAGAAGTTGGAAATTCTTTTAATAATAATTTTGGGAGTGATGCCTCACGTGGGAATGAGGATGCAGTACGGGTTCCAATGTGTGATCAAGTTACTGGTGAAGTTGGTGGTCAATTACAAAATGAATTAAATGTGGAAATTCGAACCAACTCTCCCAGTACACAACAAATGGATCCACCCAGTACCATGCACCCATTTGAACCAGATTTAAGATGGCTCAAAAATCATCCTCCAGAATTAATTATTGGGAATATTCATGAAGGTGTGAAAACAAGATCATCTACCATGGAAGCATTGTTCAAGTGTTATCTATCTCAGATTGAACCAAAAGAAATTGACGAAGCTCTCAATGATCCGGATTGATAAATGCTATGCAAGAGGAGCTCGATCAATTTAAAAGAAATGATGTTTGGGAACTTGTTCCAAGACCGGCGAACCACAATGTTGTAGGAACCAAATGGGTCTTTCGGAACAAAGCAAACGAAGAAGGCGTGATTGTTAGGAATAAAGCAAGGCTCGTTGCAAAAGGATACTCTCAAGAAGAAGGAATTGATTTTGATGAAACTTTTGCACCGGTGGCTCGACTTGAAGCAATCAGAATTTTCCTAGCCTACGCCGCACACAAAAATTTCACTGTTTATCAAATGGACGTGAAAAGCGCATTCTTGAATGGTCTACTTGAAGAAGAAGTTTATGTCGAACAACCCCCAGGTTTTGAGGTAAAAGGCGAAGGTGATAAAGTCTACAAACTTAAAAAGGCATTGTATGGGTTGAAACAAGCACCTAGAGCTTGGTATGATACTTTGTCAATGTTCTTAATAAGTTGTGGATTCACCAAAGGCCTTGTTGACAAAACTCTATTTAGAATTCAAGATGGTGATCATATTTTATTAGTGCAAATATATGTTGATGATATTATTTTTGGAAGCACTAACAATTCTTTGCGTGAGAAATTTTCGAAGCTTATGCAGAATAAATTCGAAATGAGCATGATGGGTGAATTGAATTACTTCTTGGGCTTACAAGTCAAACAACTGAAAGAAGGAGTATTCATCAATCAAGCAAAGTACACCCGTGACTTGATAAAGAAGTTTGGCCTTGATGGAAAATCATCGATCAAAATTCCAATGAGCACATCAATAAGGCTAGACAAAGATGAAGATGGAAAGGATGTCGATCAAACAAAATATAGAGGAATGATTGGTTCACTTCTATATCTTACTGCAAGCAGGCCGGACATTTCTTATGCTGTGGGAGTGTGTGCAAGATTCCAAGCAAATCCAAAAGAAAGCCACCTCACCGCAACAAAGAAGATCATACGATATCTGAAAGGCACAATCAATGTTGGAATGTGGTATCCAAAAGGTACAGATTTTACTCTAACAGGTTTTTCAGATGCGGATTTTGCAGGTTGCAAAATAGACAGAAAAAGCACTTCCGGGACATGCCAGTTCTTGGGGGGAAGGCTTGTTTCTTGGTTCAGCAAAAAGCAAAATTCCATCGCAACTAGTACCGCCGAGGCCGAATATATTGCTGCAGGAAGTTTTTGTGCGCAAATTTTGTGGATGAAGCAACAATTGAAGGATTACGGAGTTAATTGTGATGACGTTAGTATTTATTGTGATAATACTAGTGCAATCGCTATCACTCACAATCTGGTGCTTCACTCAAGAACCAAACATATCGACATTCGACATCATTTTATAAGGGATCACGTTGAAAAGAAAAATCTGAAGATCGAATATATCCCTACGGAAAATCAAGTTGCTGATATTCTCACAAAGCCTTTATGCGAAACGAGATTTTCTACCTTAAGGCACGAGTTGGGAATGATCGAAATGAGCTAAGTATCACTGGACTTAATCTCTCTATTTAAATTGATACTTGTGCTCAAAATAAATTGTTTTATATGAATAAATTGTTTTACGTATTTGCATGTATGTTTTTACTCGAAATTTTTATAAGATAAAATTGCAATATGTGTTAGGAATTTATTTGTGTATTTGCATGTGTTATTTAACGTGAAATCATATGCCATGCAAATTAATTTGATAAAATGTGCAAATAGTGATTTTTTTTTTTGAATGTGTGCAAATAGTGATTTATTTGACAATTTGTTTAAAATTACATGTTTTAATGTGTTAATCAGTTTTTGAGTATGTGTTCATGTTTCTGTAAATTAACTAACTTGTTTGCATGAACAATTTGCTCTAAAAATGATTTACCATGTTTGTTTAATAATATATATGTGTTATGTGCAAAATGTGATTTAATGTGTTAATTGTATGTGTGTTTGGTATATATGCAGTATATGTGATATAATTTGCAATAAAATGTTTTAGAAATCTATAAGTTAATATTTTTGTTAGTTTCTAAAATATTTTTGGAATCTGATTAATATGCTTCTTATATAAAGTTGTTTCTAATTATAATTTAGGAATATGTGTGTTAATTTTGTTAGTTTCCAAAATATGTTTAATTTTTGATTGGAAATTACCGTGTATGAGTTTAATATAATTGGTATGTGTGATTAATTATTTGTGGAATAATTTTTGCTACTAACGAGATGTTTGAGTGTTATTATGTTTGTGGTACACGAATTTGAGAAGGAAATCAGGAGATAAAGGAGGAAAATTAGAGTTTAATTAGACATCAAACCTCCACCCATAAACTCCTACCCTTTCTAAACCTCCACCCAACCTAAACCTCCCCCCATAATCCTCTCCTAGATCAAATCTTTCCAAACTGATATTCTCTCTCTCTCAAATCGGCACCCCATACCTTCTCTCAGCTTAATAATATCAATCGTCTCCCACAGAGCAATTAAAACCTAACCCCTCATTAAACTCTCCCCTCTAAACCATTGCCCATCAAATCTCTTCCGATCCACCGCCATCTTAGCCAATGAGAAGTCTTGCCACTATCCATCACATCCGTAAACTCTAAACGACGGCAAGAAGAATTAACTCTCCATCGGCAAGTGAACCGATTACACTCCTGACCGCCCTATATATTGGGAGACAGCCGAGACATACCTGTTGTGGAAGATTTTGTTGTTTGAATTTTTGCAGGTGCAAGATGGTGTCCAGCGAGTCTCAAGAAAACGAGATAAGGAAGCAAAGTCAGAGAACCTGGGAGAAAGTTCTCAAACAACCCCGAAGGGCAACACGCACGGACGGACGAAAAATGGCAGGAGAAACACCAAGCAACCCTCTGGTGTTAATATCTGATGAAAGGGAGCAAGAAAAGGAGTCACCACAATTTCAAGCAGTTGCAGAATCACCACCACGTGAACTGGGCTTTATCTATGAAGAAGATGATGGTGCCAAGAAACCATTGGCAGAACAAGACCGAGTGGAAGGGTCTGAGCCTCCATTCATGAAGTTCTCTCCGGTTGTTCAACTTGACATATATGCTGAAATTCTGAATATGAGCAATTCAGAATATCTCCAGTATTTAAAACAACTGACTTTTGGACCGGTTCTACCTCCTCCCGGTTTCGGTTTTGATGGGCTCTATCAACCTCCACCTCCACCAGAGCCTCTCCCGAAGTTTCCACCAAGTCTGCCAGTTCTTGCACCTCTGCCACAAGAAATCCCTGCTCCTCCACCGCCTCCTCAGCAGATGCCACTCAACCCGTTCATCCGTCCTCGAGTGGACTTTACTAGGTTTTTTAATCAAACCTATTCATCTTCAAGCTCAAACGGGTCGATGTTCGAGGAAAGTGAGTCCAGTGGTGACTCAGGACCGGGATATGCTCATTCACCACCAGGAGGCTATGACTCAGAAGACTGCATGAGTACTGGCTTCTCTGCTTGTTGAAGAAATGATATCCTTTTTCTCTCTCTCTCTCTCTCTCCTTCTCTGTACGAAGGAGATAAATAAAATTATGGTTATTTCGTGCTTCTGGTTATCTCTATTTTCTCTCTGTCTCTTTCTCCTACAAAATGAAAATCCCTACGGTATATAAAAAGAACAAGTTTCGTAGCCAAAAAGATACACAAAAATATATAAATAAAATAAAAAGGAATTAAAAAAAAATTATACATTATGGCTACAAAAGGGATAAAAGAAGAAAAGATTAAGAGGAGAAGTGTCAGTACGAGAAGAAATAAGAGAACAAGTGTCAGAAGAAAGAAGAAGAGATATACCAGTTGAAGTTGCAGTAGAAGTTGCTACTGAGAGTAGACTGCAAATCACAGAGGATTTATCCAGTGTATTGCCGGTACACCATACCGAGTCTACCATGCCTACCATGGACCCTATTCTAGAAAATGAAGAACTATTTGCATACAACTACACAAGAACAGAAGTCTTAGAAGAACAAGCTGGTGATCTCAATCAAGAAGCCGAATCACCTGAAGAAGAAGGGATGCAACTTATTGATACAGTTGTTCTCACAGATCCGAATAGAAGTCCATTCGGATCCCCTCAAAACTTTGTGCAGATGAATGATCAAGATGATGGCATATTTTCATCCTTCTTTGCCAAAGTAGCCGAATCCAGTGATGTTGTTTGTCAAACAGTTGGAGAAAAGTTGGTTGAACAAAATCAAAAGATGGATCAACAACACACGGATGTACGAGTCAATCTGAAGGAATTAATGGAGCATCAAAATATTTTGAAGACCCAGATTGACAAAGCAGAAAGAATTCTGAAAGGAGAATTGACAAAAGGCTTACTTGAAGTGATTCAGCTCATGAAGAAGGAACGTGAAGCAGCTGAAAAGATTAACAACGAACGTCACTTGAGACAAATCAAAGCGATTCAAGATCAAGAAAGCCGAATCAACAAACTTGAAGCTGAACTCGCAGTTACAACAAACAAGCTTGACAACGTGCAAACCGTTTCCATTGAAACACACAATAGTGTTGAAACTGTGAAGGCAAACCAAGACCGAGATTTTAAGACCCTTGCATTTTTGGTTGATAACGCCAAAAGGGGGGAAGAAATCCTCAGTCACATGGCTTTGCAACAACAAGAATTTATTCTTGGAAGTCAACAACAGCCAGTAGTGTCTACTCAAGGTAGAGGCCGAAGCCGCGGACAATCCTCACATGGACCATCTCAGATTGGTTTTACTCAGTTCGCGAATCCTAGTCTTGGTACGAGTACATCAAAGGTTGCTGAACATCGTGGTTGGTTTGAATGCTCTAAGGGTACCGCCACTCAGACAACAATATGGACCAAGGAAAATTTACCAAGCATGATCAAGAAATGGCCTGCAGCCGATCAAGCCCAATGGATCTCGGAAAAGAATAAAGAAGAAGAAGGCAAAAGGAAAAGAACCGAGATGTGGTATGAACTAAGAGATTTCACCGGAAATATGGGCATGAATCTTGGAGAAGAAAGAAGCTTCGAAGAATGTGTCTTATGGTGGGAAAACGGAGTTCTTCCGGGCAACAATATGAAAGAAGCTTAAGGACACTATATGGCCGGACAGCTTACAAAGAAATTTCAGAATGCAAAGTTCAAAGATGATTTCTTCAAGCTCAGAAAACATGTCAAGGAAATTTTGAAGAAAGACTCTGGTGTGACGAAACCCAGAAGGTAATCTGAAAATTCTCTTAAGCTGATATTTTCTCTATTTTCGAACCTCTGTTGCGTTTTTCTCTATAAATTCGAAATATATCAATAAATATTTCACATGGTCTATTTTGAGTCTTTAATTTTTATTTGTTTAATGTAATTAGACTTTCGTGAATTAAAATACAAGAAATATGTCAAACGCACGACAAAATTAAAAATTGATGATGATCAAAATAAAAATAATTCAAGATGCGTTTAGGAGCTTGTCTAAATATTTAATTCACAAGTTTTTCTTTTGATTGTGTCTAGAAAACCTTTGTTAAACTCATCTTGGCTTTGTCAAATAAAATTGAGCAAAAAGATTATTTTTCAAAGACTTAAAGCCAATGACTGAGTATAGGTTTTGGCATTATCAAAAGGGGGGAAATTGTTAGGAATCAAGTGTAATGGTTTTGATATGCCAAATTTGTATTTGTAGATCCCCCAATTAATATTGGAAGAATGCATGAAATTGACTTGGAGATCAAGCATCTATGGAAAGAAAGGAATACATTAAAAGTGATTGGAGATTTAATCAAAAGTTGTACGGACGAAGTGGATGATGCTTGATATATTATGTGAAATGGCTCAGGTTCGAAACTCACCATCAATAATTTTACAAGGTAAAATTTGAGAAGTCAAATTAAATTAAATCTGATGGAGTTGGGCGCTAGATGGGAGCTAATGTAGAATTGAAATTGGGAGCCAATTTTTCCCGAAGCAATTGAAAGCACAAGTCTGGGAGCCAATTGCAAGTCAAAATCAATTGGGAGCCATTCAAATTGGGAGCCAATTACAAGCCAATTGAAATATACCAGGAGAAGTCTGGGAGCCAATTTCGAAGTCGAAGTCAAAGTCAAAGTCAACAATTCAAATTGGGAAGCAATTGAAAGCACAATTGCAAGTCAAAATCAATTGGAGAAATTCAAATTGGGAGCCAATTACAAGCCAATTGAAATTGGGTGTTAATTACAAAGGAGAAATTCAAATATGGAGAAATTCAAATTGGGAGCCAATTACAAGCCAATTGAAATTGGGTGTCAATTACAAAGGAGAAATTCAAATTGGGAGGAAGTTCAAACTGAGAATGAAGAAGATGAAGATGAACTTACAGTGAAAATATTCTCACAAGGAAAAATACTAGTTTAACTAGTATGGGATTAAATTAAAGAATATTTTTAAATCCCAAAGATACAAGGAATACTTCAGAGCTAATCATAGAAGTCGTTCTACACCCAGATATTCCCACTCAACGTAAAACCAGAGGAAATATCAGATGAAGTTTAAGAACCCATTTACATGGAGATGAAGCTCTAACAATGGCTAGCTTATCCTTTCTGACATCTTTGCAGAAGATAAGATAAGATCTCTGACAAAAAGATACAAGATTTCAAAAATGAGAGCGTCTCTTTCCAACGGACAGATTCTCATTACCAGCTATAAAATGATGAAGATATGAAGACTTGAAGACAACGAACTCACGAACAAGAGAGCAGAAAATTCGAATCCATCAAGGAGATCGAATAGAGCAATTAAGCTTGAAAGAGCATAGAGCAAAAATCTCATTTGGTACAGAGCATACCAAAAATCTTCAAGTGGGAAGTGAGAAAAGAAAAAGAACTCAGAGAGCTTCAAAAGAGAACTATTCTGAGAGTTCTTAAACAGAGCAAAGCAGAGCAAAAATATCAAGTGTTTTACTTGATATATTCAAAGAGAGAAAACACTCAGAGCTATCAAGAGAAATCATTCCAGAGTGTTTATCTTCATCAAAGAGACCTGCGCATCATTGAAGATCATCTACAGAGTCTCAGAAGTTGGAAGCAAGACAAGGGAGGAAAGTAGCACGGAGCTGTGAAATCCCGGATTGTCACACGGAGCTGTGAAATCCCGGATTGTCACACGGAGCTGTGAGATCCGAAGCAGCAGTGTCAGAGGCACTGGCGTGATTGGTGTGGGCTTGGTGATCAAAGCACCAGATCACGGGATACGTTTCTACCGGAGTGTGGAACACGGGGGGAAAGTAACGCGGAGTCGTGAAATCCTGGGATAGTAGCGCGGCGACGTGAAACCCGAAGCAGTAGTGTGGTGTCACTGGGCGTGATTAGTGCGGGCTTTGTGATCAAAGCACTAGATCACGGAAATTCATTGTATCTTGGAACCAAGAAGTGGTAGATATAGTGAATTGCTCTTGGAGATAAGAGCAAGTGGAGTAGGAGGACTACACCACCTCGCGAACCACTATAATTGTCTTGTGTTCTTTACTGCTTTCTTTACTTACCGCTTTTTACATATTCGCTCTACACGAGATATACTTCTCACACAATCTCACACACACTTTATGTTTATTTATTTCCGCTGTGCACCATACTCTAACAATCTAGTTAAGAGTTTTGGTTTATCTCTGGCTTAGCAATTGTTGTGCTGTGCGAAAAAGTTTGAAAGTCTATTCACCCCCCCCCCCCCCCCCCCCCTCTAGACTTTCACCTTACCTCTTTTGGGACCAAAAAACCTTAGCCAAAATGTTTCCCTCCACCCTTGAGAGAATAGGGCACTTGTTCTTTTTCATGGAAGTGATTCTTTTTCATTTTGGAGCTTTTTTTTGTTAGCAACACTCTCTATAATGTTATCTAAGTTTGGTGGTCTTGATTTATTGAAAATTTTTGTTTGTTGATTTGAAAAAAAAAAATGATGAGAAAATCGAAAAAAAATTTCATGAAAATGTTGAAAAAAGAGATGAAGAAATGAAAAAGAAGAAGTTCAATAAAAGTTGGATAGTTTGCTTTGAAAATTGTTCTCAACCTCCACTATTTAAGAGTGTTGTTTTGTGTTTAGTTGTAAGTTGCTCCTTAGTTCTTTGATGTCATATCTCTTCCAATCTCAATTGTGAATAAGTGTGAAGTTCTCTCTTTTGCTTGATTTCCTTACCCCTTATTTGTCAACCATTCACCCTTAGCCCCATTACAAGCCTAATAAAAGTCCTACTTGATCTTAGCATGCAATCTTAGAGTTGAACTAGTGGGAGTATGAAGGGCATGCCTATGGAATCTCATTCAAAAAGCCATGTTTTGCATAATCTCAACTTAGTATTTATGCACACTTGATCCTCACGTTCCATAATAATTTTGGTGCTTGGTTATTGGCTTGAGAATGGAACTTGTGTGGAATGCTAAGATGATTCTTGAAACAAATTGTGTTGTGTCGAGTTGGATTGTGGGATGTTAAGTTGTGCAAAGTGGGAGTATGATCAACTTCAGTGCTATATTGGTGATTTAGTTCTAATTTTTGCTTGAGGACAAGCAAAGATTTAAGTGTGGGGAGTTGATAAGAGTCTAAATGTTAATGTTTTCACCTTGCATATAAGCTTATTTTCCTTGCTATTTGTTATAAGTTTGCCCAAAGTACCCCCATTTGATTCATTTGTGTGTTTATGAGTAATTCTTGATGATTTAGATGAATTGAATGATTTCTGAAGCAATTCGGATGCATTTAGAGTCAATGGGAATCAATAAGAAGTTATGAAGATGGAGGAAACACCTCTTAGAGAGCCAAATTGTGGAGTGTTTAGTAGTCTTGGTCATTTGGACAAACAAAGGCAAAAGTGGAGCAAAAGAGCAAGAAATTGAAATTCCCACACAATCATCCACTTCTCGGTATTTTGGCCATATCTCTGCGTAGGAGTGTCCAAATTAAGTGTTTTTATGTAATTGGAAATCTAACTTGAAGGGCTACAACTTTGATGAAGACCACAAAGGCTAATTCAAACGTTTCGAGGGTGAAAATATGCCTAGAAGATGGACACAGTGCACAGAAACTCTGCCTTATGGCCACGGGTGTGGCCAACGGCGTGGCCAGACCCGTGGCCACTGGGCAATGAGCCTTCATTTCTGGCCACAGGTGTGGCCAAGGGCGTGGCCACACCCGTGGCTAGCCTCTGCACTTTTTGACAGCGCGTTTTTGACCCTTTTAAGCGGATTTTTCCACCCCAAAACACATCTTTCATTTTATCTTTCATTTCCTTTTCCTTCCTTAGTTAGGTTTAGCTCTAGTATAGCTTAGATTAGTGTAGATTTCTTGTTCCTTTCCATTTTCAAGCTCAAGAACACTGCAAATCTTGGATTTCAAAGCTTCAACAGAGAAGTTTTCTTATTATCTCTTCTATTTACTTTTCATCTATGTTTTCTTATTATCTCTTCTATTTATTCTTCAAAAATAACGATTACCACTACTAGATAGTTCAGGGGAAGGACCCCAAATATCGGTAAAAATTAAATCAAGTACATTGTCACTTGAATAAGGAACACTATCTAGCTTAAAACGGGACGATTTGCCCAGGTGACACGATGCACATTGTTCGGGAGTGATGTTTTTATTTATTGTGACGGGACAGCTTTGCAAGACTTTATTTAAAACTTGACTGTGCGGGTGACCATGCCGGTTATGCCAGACGGTGGGAGTGGCACGAGAACTGACGAACGCATATTGTGACCGTAACCTTGGAACCTTGTACAACCCGCCAAAAGTGGACCCTTTAAGTAGAAACGCCTTGGTTGTGGTATCCTTCACAAAAAAAGAATCGTTATGAAATTCAAAAAACACTTTGTTGTCATTAGTAAATTTATGAACTGACAACAAAGGAACAGACAAACGCGGGACATGTAACACATCATTTAAGTGGAGAATTTTAGATTTGGACGGGCTAGACGTGTGACCGACTCTTGAGATAGCCAAACCTGCCCCATTGCCGACCCGAAGCACATCCGGCCCACCATATTCCTTGGAGTTACCCATCATTGACGCATCGGGAGTTGCGTGCGCGGTGGCCTCGGTGTCGGGATACCATCCATCCGAAGCATGCGTTACGGAGGTCGATGGTGCCTCTCCGGACACGGCCACGTGAGCTTGAGCGGGTGGTTGCGTGGAATATCTTTTAAAACAATATACGGTCGTGTGACCATGGGAGCGGCAAATTTGACACCGCTGATTCCCACGGCCTCCACGACCGCCACCATGATTTACCATTGCCGCTGGAGCTCCGTCCACCGCCCCTGTTCTGATTCTGTCCACCGCCCGAACTGCTCGAACCACGCCCCTGATCGGCGTACAAAGCAGTGTGAGCCACGCCACTGTCCAGAGAAGGGTAGTCATCTACCAATATGAATTCATGTGCCTGCAAATAATCAGACAAGTGGGATAGGGAGACCGGATTCCCGGTGGCCTTAAGCGCGGTGGCGAGAGGTTTGAGCTCCGGACGAAGCCCACGGATGATGTACAGATTCTGTTCCATCAACGTCAATGGTCTGCCGGCCTCAAGCAACGCCTCCACGAGAACGCCGGCACGCCCGAGGTAATCTGCTGTGGTCGCGTTCCCCTGCCGGAGCATCTGAAACTGCGACAGTAAATTGAGGCATCTCGCCTGGCTTGAAGATCCAAGCGTGCCGGTGATGGAGGACCATATCTCAGCCGCTGTATTCCGCCCAAGCGCAAGGTGCAACGTCTCATCCGCCATAGACGAGACCAAGAGAGAGATGATGGTCTGGTCTTGTTTCACCCAGGCCTTGAAGGCCGGATTAGGAGTCTCGGACGGAACAGCACGACTAGACGCGGCGTCGTCGGATGCCGGTGTGCCGGCGATCAGCTCCGGTGGGCAGGGAAGGGTGCCGTCGACGAAGCCCAGAAGCTCCTGGCCTCGGAGGAAAGAAACAATCTGCATACACCAAAATAGATAGTTCTTTAGCGTAAGCTTCATCGTAACATAATGATGAGCCCCGGCGAGGGAACTGCCGGAGCTCCACCGTCGGAGGCTGTGCGATCGGAGGCGGACGACATAGCTGTTTGGAGTGCGGGAAGGGAGGGGGAGATATGTGGTGGAGGTTTTGAGAGATCGAAAAATCCTAGTCTGATACCAGATTAGAAAAGGAATTTCGTTAATGATCGTAACAACAGGATTACAGAGTATATCTAACTCTAACTGATCCTATTCAATAGCTAAACTAAGTCAAGCTATCTAAGCCACATAATATAAAATATATACAGGAAATAATAACAATAATAATAACTTATACTAACACAGACAAGCAGACCACTCTATTTTGGATAGTTTTCACTCCGACTTTGCCTTTTCTCACCATGCATTGGCCATTCAACAAGAGCACCAAATGGTACGTGATGGAGCTAATTGACCTAGAGTATGTCTAGATCAACTAAGTTCACATAAATTATAAGGGTAAAATTGTCAAAGGGGTGGATTGTAGTAATATTGAGTGAATTAATGTAAGAACACTACAAGGATTTTGTAAGAATAAGATATGATCCTCTAGGCTATGACATAGCAATATTTATACAAATATACAATAAAAAAGTTCATTGAACTTCCTAAAATGGTGGCGGGCAGTGAGTCCAAGTCAATGCCTACGTGGTGGACCGCATGACTATGTCAAGGCCCACCCTTTCAGGCCCGGAGACGGGCTCTAGGTAGAAATGGCTAGCGGCCTCGGGTTGCCTATCTTTGTTCAGGTTGCCTTTTTGGTCCGAGTTGTCTTTTTGTGCCACCCGAGTCATCATATTGAGCCCTAGGCTATGGGCTCTTAGACCCCTGGACCTCGGATTTCTATTCTTTGACCACTTTCAATATCTCTATAAGCCTAGTCATTGTTGTCTCGGAGCTCGTGTCCGAATTCGAATGGATGAAGCTTGACTTAGTCACGTGACCTATCGCGTGAGCCTTGCGTACTTGGTCTCGATCATGGCCCACCACGTACTATTTCAAAAATTTTGTTAGGCTTTAATTTCCCTTGTATAAATGTTCATTATTGTATATTGCATTAACACTTTAAAGCTCTTTGTTGAAGGAAGAAAATGAAGAAGCATGCAGTGGTTCGAGCAGAGACTAGCTAGGGGCCTTGTGGTCTTTCTCCTCTTCTTTACTTTCGGTGTAACCACCTTTGTAACCGCCTTTCCCGCTTCTTTCCCTTACGTATATTAGCCGCCCATCTCCCATTGTAACGCTTTAACAGTTTACAAACAGATTACCAGTTCTTCTTTCTTCCCTTCTCCATCCAAGTAAGATCGCATGTGATTGTGTTCCAACATGGTATCAGACTTCTTCACCGGAGAACATATGCAGCAGCCGTGATCGGCGATCGATCTACAGATCCGATCATCGGAGAAACAAGTCAACAAACTCACGCCGCTCCGCCTCCGATGCCTGCAACGATTCCACAGGAGAATCCGATCGTACAACGAAACAGAGCTCAGGTTCTGGATGATGTGGAGAATCCACTCTTCCTCAACCAAAACGAGAATCCCTGCGCAGTGCTGGTTAGCCCCCCCCCCCCCCCCCCTCCCCCCCCCCCCCCCCCGTTAGAAGTTCCAACTATGGATCATGGAGTGTGTCGATGCGGATCGCTCTGGAAATCAAAAACAAGTGGTGCATCGTCAATGGAGATGTCGCAGCACCAAGCAATGATCATCATCTGTACGCAGCGTGGAAAAGATGTAACCTAATGGTATGTTCCTGGATCTTTCGGTCTGTACATACCTCTATAGCTCAAAGCATCATGCATTTAGATAGAGCTAAAGATGCTTGGGAAGACTTGAGACGTAGGTTCTCACAACACGATGCTCAGAGAGTATCGATTCTGCAGAGCGATATATATAGCCTAAGACAGGGAAATCTATCCATTAATGAGTATTATACTAAATGTAAGACTCTGTGGGAACAACTGAATACTTTAAGACCTCTTCCTCAGTGTAAATGCAATCCAAAATGCAATTGCAATTTAATTGATCAAATCAGGAACGAACGAGAAGAGGACTATGTTATACGTTTCCTTCAGGGTTTGATTGATGAGTACAACAGCCTCAAATCTAGTGTGCTAGTTTTGGATCCCCTGCCAGAGGTCTATAAGGTTTTCGTTATGGCCGAAAAGCTTGAGAGGCAGATTACATTTGCTAATCTGAGCACCTGCAACATGAACATGGACGCCACACAAGCCAATGCCGTTCATCAGAATTCCTCTGAAGAAATCATAGCCGCCCTAAATACCTACAACTACAAGCGAAATGGAAACAATAACAAAGGTGCAAAGTGCACTTACTGCGGGATGAGTGGTCATACGGTTCAGAAGTGCTACAAGAAGCACGAGTATCCACCGGGATGGATTCCGGGCTTCAAATCAAAAGGAAAACAACAACAATCTGCAGCAGCTGTGACTAATGAGCCGGCAGATTCTGGTAATACCTCTGAGCAGATTCAAAAGCTTTTGACTCTTCTCCAAAACCAAGTTGGGTAGAATTCAAACACTAAGGCCATGGCAGCAGTGTCTCTTGTGCCAAACTTCAGCAAACAAGACTCCACAACTGATGGCAAGTACTCTAAAACTCTTGTCAACTCTATATCTCTATGTACTTCTACTTGGATCATAGACTCCGGAGCCACGGACCACATTGCTTGTTCCCTTGATTTCTTTCTTAATTATCATGCTGTCCAAGGAACTGAGGTGAACTTACCCACTAGAAACCGCATTGATGTCAAGCACATAGGGAGCATAGTCCTTGATGGTGGAATATGCTTGAAGGATGTCCTGCACATACCATCCTTCAAGTTCAACATATTGTCTGTAAGTAAGCTATTGCAAGATGGTGGCTGCAATCTAATCTTTGCGTCTGAACAGTGTGTGATTCAGGATATGCTTGGGAGGAAGATTGGTTTAGCTAGACAAGAAAAGGGCCTCTACATTCTGGTTCAACCTCTGCCAAATACAAGCCATGATGTTTCTTCTGTTCAATGTAGTAGTGCTGAATTGTGGCACCAAAGATTGGGACATTTTCCCATTAATAAAATCCACCTTTTGAAATATATCAAAGTTGCAAATACTAGAACCATAGCATGTGATGTTTGCCATTTAGCTAAACACAAGAGGTCCCCGTTTCCTATGAGTATAACAACCTCGAAAAACTGCTTTGATTTGCTCCACATTGACATTTGGGGGCCATTTCCAGTCTATTCTTTGAAAGGAGAAAGATATTTCTTAACCATGGTTGATGATTATTCTAGGTTCACATGGCTACATCTTTTAAAGAGCAAATCAGGGGTCAGACCGCTTATCAAGAACTTCCATGCCAAAATTCTTACACAATTTGGAGTTCCCATTAAGTCTATTCGATCTGATAATGGCTTAGAGTTCAGCATGCCTGAGTTCTTTGAAGAGAAAGGCATTATTCATCAAAAGACATGCCCCTACACTCCATAGAAAAACGTCGTAGTTGAACGCAAGCATCAAAATATACTTAATGTAGCCAGAGCTCTTCGTTTCCAGGCTTGTCTTCCACTTGAGTTTTGGAGCCACTGTGTGATGCATGCTGCATTCTTAATCAATAGGCTGCCATCTCCAGTTATTGGGCTTGCTAGTCCCTACCAAAGATTGTATAATCAGGAGCCAGATCTCACAAGTTTGAAAGTCTTTGGATGCTTATGCTATGCCTCAAACCTCGTTCCAAATACACACAAGATGTCACCAAGAGGTCGAAATTCCATCTTTATTGGAATACCAGCTCATACCAAAGGATATCTTCTTTATGATCTTCTTGATGGTTCTCTGTTTATTAAAAGAGATGTGAGCTTTTATGAGGTCCAATTTCCCTTCACTAAAGCTACTGGATCCATGGGAATCACAAGTACTGCTGGGAATGAGCCTTCCCTTCCCATCATCCCGATTACTACCTCATTGGAGTATGAAGGCCCTCGGCCTCAACAGTTTCAAAATATAAGGCTGCCTAGTGATAACATACTGCCAACACCTTCCTCACATGACAGCCAATCTGGCAGTTTTCAATTCCATCTACCTATGGAATCAAACTGTGCACAAGAGCATAATGATGATGATGCACAGATAGTGGAGGAACATAATCATGATGATCACACTCAAGAGGCCAACAGGAGTCTCTCGCTTCTCAGACGTTCCAACAGACAACGTCGTGCTCCTGGCAAATATCAAGATTTCTACTGTGATGCCATAAACAAGAGATCATCCCCCCACAGTTTATCTAAGGTGATGACCCTCGACAATCTCCCTCAATCTCACAAAGTCTTCTCTTTGGCAGTTAATTCTACAGATGAGCCAAAGTCCTACAGCCAAGCTGTCAAACATGCCCATTGGAGGGATGCCATGAGTGCTGAGATCAAAGCCCTGCAAGAGAACAAGACATGGGAAATCACTGATTTACCTTCTGGAAAAATCCCCATTGGTTGCAAATGGGTTTATAAAGTTAAGCTCAAAGCCAATGGCTCCATAGATCACTACAAAGCACGTCTAGTGGCCAAGGGCTACACTCAACAGCTCGGAATTGATTATATAGAAACATTCTCACCGGTTGCAAGGATAACAACCATTCGGACATTCCTAGCAGTGGCCACATCTCGTGCTTGGCACACTCATCAACTCGATATAAATAACGCTTTTCTGCACGGAGATTTAATAGAAGAGGTCTATATGAAACTGCCACAGGGGTTTGAGTCCGAGAAACCTAACCAAGTATGCAAGCTTCGGCGCTCTTTGTATGGCCTCAAACAAGCGAGCAGGCAATGGAACTCGAAGCTTAACGCTGCTCTGTTACAGATGAAGTTCGTGCAATCTAAATCCGATCCTTTTAGTGACGGAATTTTGCATTTTCGCGACGAAATTCATTCCGTAGCCTCCAGGCTTGTCGTATTTCACTTTGCAACGGAAATAATTCGTCGCGAGCAGTGGCGGCGGAAAATCACAACGGAATTTTCCGTCGGGAAATTAGCGACGAAATTCATTCCGTCGTGAATCTGTCGCGGTTTTGGCAACGGAAATGTTTCCTTCCTTCGCCATTGTGTGAAAAAATATCTATCGCAAAACTCATATTCTGTCTTCAATTGCCATCGTGAAATATAACAACAGAAATAATTGTCGTCGTGATTCCGTCGTTATCCTATCCGTTGCAAATTTCGTGTTCCGTCACAAAATTCTGTCGTAAGAAAACGATGAAACAAATTGTCGTCGTGATTCTATCGCTAACTTTTCCTGGCATTCACTTATGTCATGGAGATAGTGAGCTCCTTACTGACATTGGCTCGTACAGAAGGCTCGTTGGTCGTTTATTATACCTTACGGCTACAAGACCAGACATCACTTACGTCATCTAACAACTAAGCCAGTTTGTTGATTCACCAACTGTTAAACACATGCAAGCAGCGCATCATGTCTTGCGATACATTAAACGAGCTCTTGGCCAGGAAATCTTCTATCCAAAAGTCGAAGCCATGCAGCTTAATGTGTTTTCGGATTCAGACTGGGCAACGTGTTCAGAAACTTGATGTTCCATCACGGGTTTTTGCATCTTTCTTGGCAGTGCACTAATCTCTTGGAAATCCAAGAAACAAACGACGCTGTCCAGATCTTCCTCCGAAGCCGAATATAGGGCATTAGCAGCTACTGTGAGTGAAGTTCAGTGGATCACGTTTCTTCTCTCCGACTTGCAGATGAATATGAAGAAGCCTGCAGCGGTTTTTTGTGACAATAAATCCGCAATTGCCATAGCCGAGAACTCGGTATTTCATGAACGTACGAAGCATATCGAGATAGATTGTCATCTCGTACGCGAAAAGGTCACTCAAGGAATCATAAAGCTTCTGTCTGTATCCTCTTCAAATCAAACTGCTGACGGATTCACTAAACCTCTTCCAATAACGCAGTTCCAGTCATTTACATCTAAGTTGGGAACACAAGATTTGTATATGCCAACTTACGGGGGGGTGTTGGAGGAAGGAAATGAAGAAGCATGTAGTGGTTCGAGCAGAGACTAGCTAAGGGCCTTGTGGTCTTTCTCCTCTTCTTTACTTTCGGTGTAACCACCTTTGTAACCGCCTTTCCCGCTTCTTTCCCTTACGTATATTAGCTGCCCCTCTCCCATTGTAACGCTTTAACAGATTACCAGTTCTTCTTTCTTCCCTTCTCCATCCAAGTAAGATCGCATGCGATTGTGTTCCAACACTCTTCTAATGTCACCATAATATAATTCTCTCCAGTAGGCATTCTTCAGTAACGACTTTACAATTGTTTTCGACCCCATGAACTTCCACTCACTCTTGTGGAGACCAATTTCCGTGGCAGCATACCTTAGACGACTTACACTCTGGACCTAACAAACGGATCACTCTATTTTGAATACTTTTCATTGCGGACTCACCTTTTCCCACTCTATATTGTTCATTCAACAAAAGCATCAAATGATACAATTGTCATGTTATTGATACTTAAATTTTGATAAATATTAATTATTTATCAATATTAGTATACTTGAATATATTTGAAATATTTTGGATAATATTGATATTATCTAATTTGTTTAATTAGATAATATCAAAAGAGTTTGAGCTTATCAAAACTATTATATCCTACAGCTATAAATAGGAGCTCTCATTTCTATGTAATCAGACATCCTAGGAAAAATCATAGAAAGAACTCTAAAGCTTATTCAGATATCACAATAAAAATGTGATCCTGAAAGTAAAAGTTCCTCCTCCTCCATATGTTGATGCATGTTGATCTAAACCTCTATTGAAAATCAAGCCATAAACCTCTATTGAAAATCAAGCCATTTGAACCTGGAGGCCCTTCAAAAAGAACAAGCTCCTCTTCCATATGTTGATGCATGTTGATCTAAACCTCTATTGAAAATTAAGCCATTTGAACCCGGAGGCCCTTCAAGAAGAAGAAGCTATATATACAAGTCCTTCTTTGGAGATCAAGCCACTTGAAACCCGGAGGCCCTTCAATGGTGGAGTGTTCAAGACGTCAATTGAAGAATCAAAGGACCATCCAGAGACTTGTACCCACACCCCATTGATTTTGACATGTAACCAGAATTTTGAATTCAATATATTTTATTCAATTTTCTTTGTTAACACATGCCAAGCCTCTAACTTTACCACTAAAGTCACCTCAAATTAATTTCAACTTGAGTGCCCCACTATAAGCACAATTTTCTTCTTTTTCCCCATTCTGTACGTAGTATTCGGACGGGCTTTGTCAATCTGAAAGGAAGACTTTCATGAGAAAACAAAATTAGCTTAATCATGAGAAACCTTGTGTCATGATGGACCACGAATTAAAAGCGTATTTGCCTCCGCTATTGAACTTGTCAAACACGCACGCATATCACTAAATTCTTGGGTGACGTCCATACGCACTATACGTGCAGGTTGAGCACTTTCAACTAGTCAAAAAGCAAGTCATCAGTAGAAAATATCATATACATGACGCACTATATGTCTATATATACACACCCTAATTTAAATATAAATATTTAATCTTGTCAAAAATAAAATATAAATATTTAATATTTTTAGAAAGTAATATTTAATCAATTAATTTACCATTATCCTTTTTTTTGTGCAATATAAAAGCAAATCAAAATTTGACCTATAATATAAATTAGCAGTTTAAGCAATTTATATAAATTACAGTTGAAGCAATTTTGAAGTGAACAATTTGTATAGGTTAAAACATAAACCTTAATTTCAAACTGACACTCGAGTTTGTAATATAATATTCACGTGTATGGTGTAGTTATTTTTTCTAATGACGAAGGAAATTCGTAATCATTATCCGATCCAATGGTGGCCATCCATCGAGTAAACTCCTATTGCTCCGGTGTAATAATTCACAAATCTCACATGAAAAGTAAAAGAAGGGCATTGTATATTTAAAAAGTAAGATACATTTGTTAATTTTAAGTTTTGATGGCAGAATGTTGGACTCGACTCAACAAGCTGTTGCCCAACAATCCCCTCAACGACTGCCAGTATCAACGGCACATCATGCTTTTATATCAAACATCAGATCAAGCGCTTATCAATTATAACCATATATACCAAAAATTATAACTATTAGCAAAGAAACTATTTTATTTTTTTTAATACTTACATTAGTCCATGCCACGTTTTGATTACATAATAATTATGCTCGCCGCACAACAATGTGTAAAGCAATGAAGCATATTTGATACTCCGTCCTTCCCAAATTGGCTGTCACATTTAAGGAATTAAAACAAATGATATGTGTTTTCCAATTATGTCCTTAACTTTTCCCACTTTTAGAAATAAAAACAAAAAGAAAGCAAAACTAATAAAGGTAAATTGGAAAAGAGTTCTACTACATAGACTCTCTAAATTTTACTTCTTCATATGGTGGACACTAATATGCTATTTTCTTTTTCATGTGGGTCACAATACAAGTGTCTACGTCAAGATCTTGTGTGTGTGAGTAAAAGTTGAGAGTAAAAAAGAAGAGGAGTTAATACCATCCAAGGTCCTCCAAATATAGTGGTTTTGCCACGTTTAGTCCTAAACTTTCAAATTGACCATTCGTGGTCCTTCGACTTTCAAATTTAACTATTCTTGATCCAAGTTAACCACCTAGGGTCCTTCAACTATTAAATTTTAACCAACCATGATCCTTTCAAGAAGACCACGACTGGTTAAATTTTGAAACTTGAAGGACCATGAGTGGTTAAATTGGACCACAAATGGTTAAATTTGAAAGTCAAAGGACCACAGAGAGTCAATTTGAAAGTTTAGGACTAAACGTGACAAAATCACTATACTCGGAGGACCTCAGATAATATTAACTCAGAGAAGAGTATATGTAGTATTTTCTATTGGGAAAAGTAGAATAATGGTGATGTTCAGTTTTGAATAGTGGACAACATTTTGGACAAACTAAAAAGAAAAGTAAGACATGTAAAAATGTAAAATGGAACAGATGAGTAAAACATATTCTTGATTTAGCATATACGGAGTATATATATATATATATATATATACCCTGTGAGAAAAAAACACATCACTCTCGTATGTATCTAAACCCATCTTTTTGAATTATTATATTGTAGATCAGAGATGAAGGTGATGAAGAAGATGAGCCACGACAAAACGCTCTCGCTCTCATCACTCTCATCGCTCTCTGCACTTTGTACTCTCCATCTTCTTCTGTTTTGCTTAATATGTAGAGTTACCCTTTCCATTTCTTCCTCCTCCTTTGCATCATCATCATCAGCTACGACTACTCTCTACTCAAATCAAACCGACAGAAATGCCCTTTTGGATTTTAAACGCCGGATTTCTGATGATCCGCACGGAGTGTTACTTAACTCCTGGAATAACTCGGAGCACCATTGTGGGTGGCAAGGAGTGAGGTGTGGTCGTCGGCACCGACGAGTTGTGGGTTTGGAGCTGCCGGAGATGGGGTTGGTCGGAACCATTTCTCCTCATATCGGAAATCTCACATTCCTCAGGGTTGTTGAGCTTGGTGGCAATGGATTTTACGGTGGAATTCCGGGAGAAATTAGTTTTTTGTTTCGACTAAGGTTCCTTAATCTATCTTCCAATGCACTGACGGGAGAACTAGTTACTGTTAATCTCAGCAACTACTCCTCAAAGCTCGAGTATCTGTGCTTTGCACGGAATGGCCTCCAAGGGTTACTCCCTACAAACTTGGTGAATTTGAAGAAGCTACAATATCTTTTTCTGGGTGTAAACAAATTGACAGGTAGAATTCCTCCGGCTTTCGGGAATCTTTCTTCGCTTCTAATATTGAGCTTGGAATATAATCATTTGGAGGGAAGTATTCCGCATGAGATTACACAGTGTTCGGGTTTGAAAATCCTTTCACTTAGTTCCAATAATCTCACTGGTAAATTGTCTCCTTCTTTCTTCAATATCACTTCAATCAAATTTTTTGCAGTAGCGGATAACTCGCTTGAGGGGACCATTCCAAGCTACATAGGAAACACAATGCCCAACTTGGAAGAATTCGATTTTGATATAAACAAATTCCATGGAACTATCCCTATTTCATTTACCAATGCCTCTAAGCTTCAATATCTTGACTTATCCACAAACAATTTTATTGGAGAAGTTCCAAGTAACATTGGGAAGTTAAAAGATCTTCTATACTTGAATGTTGGGGAAAATCTTCTTGGTAGCAAAGGTCCCCTTGATGACTTAGTTTTTATACCCTCCATGTCAAATTGTAGTAATTTAAATGTGTTTTCCATTGCTGAGAATAGATTTGAAGGTAAATTGCCAATCACCATAGCTAACCTCTCATCCAAACTCTCTCTTTTGCTTCTAGGAGGGAATAAGTTATATGGAACGATACCAATATCAATAAAAAATCTCGCTAGCCTCACTGATTTAGGCCTAGATGGAAACCTCTTATCAGGTGTTATTCCCAGTGAGATAGGTGAATTGAAAAACCTACAAGGATTGTATTTAAGTGGAAACCGATTGTTTGGAATAATACCTCCTAGTCTCTTTAACCTCACTTCTCTATCTTCAATACATATGGACATCAACAACTTAGATGGAAATATACCTTCAAGTGTGGGAAACTTTTGGAATTTGAATGAATTGGGCTTATCTAGTAACAGACTCAATGGCGTCATTCCTCAACAAATTTTTTATCTGCCATCTTTGTCTAAGAAACTTGACCTCTCTAATAATTCATTCACTGGGCTATTATCTCCTGTCGTGGGCAAATTGAGAACACTAAATGCCATGGACATCTCTGGGAACAAATTGTATGGCAAAATTCCAGATTCAATTGGAGATTGTTTGAGCCTTGAATATCTTGATATGCATGGTAATCTCTTTGAAGGAAAAATCCCACCTTCTTTGGTTTTCCTAAAAAGCATTAGGCATTTGGATATCTCAAACAACAAGTTGACTGGAGAGATATCCAGAGAATTCCTAAATCTCCGCTTCTTGCAACATTTGAACCTTTCCTTCAATGATCTAGAAGGGGAGGTACCAACAGTTGGAGTGTTTGCAGCGGCAACCAATGTATCATTGCTTGGAAACAAAAAGCTATGCGGTGGTATACCTGAGCTAAAGCTGCCTCCATGTCTTGTGAAGAAAACAAAACACAGCAAGCATTTAAAGCTAATGATTGTTATCTTCACATGTATCTGCTCAGCTCTGGTGTTTGCATCATTCATTGCTTTTCTAACATTGTGTTGGAGGAAAGAAAAAAGGATGGAGTCAGCTAAGCCATCCAAAGTTGAACAACTTTCCAAAATCCCTTATAGAGACCTGCATCAAGCTACTGATGGTTTCTCTGAGACAAATTTGATCGGTTCGGGAAGTTTTGGCTTTGTTTACAGAGGAAGATTTGATGAGCAAGGTGGAGGAGAACAAACAATTGCGGTGAAGGTACTTGACCTTTTAAAAAATGGAGCTACAAAGAGCTTTCTTGCAGAATGTAAAGTGTTGAGGAACATACGCCACCGAAATCTCGTTCCAATTTTGACTTGCTGCTCGAGTTGTGATTTTGCAGGTAATGAATTCAAAGCTTTGGTTTATGAGTTCATGGAAAATGGAGATTTGGATATGTGGTTGCATACACATTCATCAAATGCAAGGACGACCATTCTAAATGTTCTTCAAAGGTTAAACATTGCAATTGATGTAGCTTCTGCTTTGCATTATCTCCATGATGATTGTGAACCGGCGGTGATTCATTGTGATCTAAAGCCAAGTAACATTCTGCTTGACAAAGACTTAACTGCTCATGTTGGAGACTTTGGTATATCAAGACTTTATTCATGTACAATTGGAGATCCAATTGGTAAACAAAGTAGTACCATTGCATTAAAGGGGTCAATTGGTTATGTTCCACCAGGTAAGAATATTGTCATTAAACTTTACCACTTGTTTCCTATAACTAGCTAGCTTAAGAGAAAAAGTTTTCATATATCATATCTTATGTTGAAGAAGTTGTTTCCCAAAAATTAAAATGCTCTATTATTATTATTATTTTTTTTCATTTGCTTTGTTTGAAGTTGTGATGGTAGCGGAGTTCAGAGTATGTGTGTGTATATATATATCAGTTCGTTAGTAAATTAGACTATCATAAGCTTTATCCAAACCTAACTCATTGAGTTGCAGAGATTGAGCTGTTGAAGAAGAAGATGAAGCATCTTCTTTGTTGCCTAATATTTGTTAAAAGAAAAAACTAATAACCTTTGGTTATCAAGTTCAAAGTTGACTAGATTATGTTCCATGATTTTATTCTTACACTTGATAATTTTTTCTTTGACAAATATTTGGATCTAGAATACGGGACTGGAGCAAATGCATCAACTTGTGGAGATGTATACAGTTATGGAATCCTTTTACTGGAAATGTTCACCGGAAAAAGACCCACATATAATTTTTCTAGTGACGATGGTAGTAGCCTTTCTGAATATGTTGAGACAGCATTGCCAGATGAAGTGATGAAGATTGTAGACCCAATGCTTCTAACATGCCAAGAAAGCAACAACCATGGAATAAGATGTAAGGAAGAATTGAAAAATCCTAGCAAGTTGGTGGAAATTGAAGAGAGAAAGATGGATGATTTCTTCATCTCCGTGTTCAAAATTGGACTCTGTTGTGCTTGTAGATCACCAATGGAGCGTGGAAACATGAAAGATGTCAGCAGAGAGTTACAGAAGATTAGAAAGGCCTTCTTTGTTTAAGGAATGAACTTTGTTATGCATGTATGGTAGTTTAAGGACAAATTAAATCATATACCTTGTGTATCAACTTTTATTTTATTCATATATAGGTCGATAGATGAGTAGAATGAACGAATGCAGGGCTCTGAAACAATATTAACGTAATAGTCAAATAAAAAAATCTGAAACAATTTTTTTTTTAAATAATAAATCTGAAACAATAATGACGTGCCAAGAGTAATTTGGTATGACGAATATAGCAGTGCATATGCTTAACTCTTTTTTTTTTTTTTTCATATACTTTACTGAAACACAAAGAACTAATAACGGCTCAAACTCACAACCTTCCAAATGGAAGTCTAACCCGGTACCATTAGACCACATAGTCTTGGTATATGCTTAACTTTATAAAACTTAAATATTAAAGAAATACAAAATAATACTCCCTAATAATAATAATAATGTGAGGTGACGATGCAGAGAGTCGAGTCTAATATCGAGGTAGATTGGCTCAAGTTGCTTAAACCCTTCGAAATATAGTGAGAAAACGTGTAAAGGATTTGAGGGAATACTTATTCATTAATTCAAAAATTCCATACACTCTTTATATAGCGAAAATCACCAACGACCTTGTCTGGATAAATGCAGGTCAAAGCCCTCAATTTAAGCTGCTCCAATTAATTCAAATACTGTCTGAAAACTGTGTCTGAAAATCAGAATTCTGTTAGAGAAAATTTGCCCACTCTGAAATACGTTCTGACTGAGACTGCTCTGAAGTAGATCCTGACTCAAACCAGAACCTAATACAGTCTAATAAAATTAAGCTATGTTTTGACAAATAATGTAGACAATATAAATTAAGTAAATATGTATCACTTGTACACTTACAGCTACCTTAATTAGGTAGCATTTCAAACAAAGCTAGTAGCTTCTTAACTTTTTTTTTTTTATCTTTATCCTTATTATTACTTTAAATAAATGATTTTGACATCATTTACCCCTCCCAATTAAAACCCTTTTGATATTTTCTCTTCTCCTATATTTTTATTCATCTTCTTCCGCAACTCTTCACCGCGCAGCAACTCCTTAAAGTTCCAACTCCAATCGTTCGTTCATAAGTCCATTGATCCTCCAACGAAATATACAAGATGACATGATTTTTAATGTGCTTGAGCAGTATCCAGATTACGTACTGCGCGATGAACTTCAAGATTCAAGTAGTAATATCTCTATCAACGAAAATTCAAGTGAGACCTCTATTATATTGAGATGAAGGAAATTCGCAACAATATTGCTACTTCATTATTATGAGATGCTAGATCATGATTATGTTAATAGTTTAATTTCAAAATATTAAATTTTAATATGTAAACGAACCTATTTAAATTTTATGAAGATATTTGTTTTAGTCTTTTTTACATTTATCAGCTTATCAAAAAGTTAATTTTATCAAACACTTTTAAACATAATCAGCTAACTTCACATGCAACTCTTCAGTTTTCAACTTCTAGCTTATAATTCTTCGGCTAATTTTCAACTTTCAACTAAATTTGGCAAGGATAGTCTATAATCCTATCCATCGCAAGCAATTTGGACCATTGTATTAATTGGCCCAAATTTCAACCACCTCCCAACCACCTTGACCGCTGACCCAGACCCTATCAAGTATATTCTCTTATCGATTTATGATGTAGAGTGCTCTTGAATTGTAGTGTAGTAAGTCCGTTATAGCTAGCGTGACCAATTCAACTTTGAGTTAATATTCTTATCTTAATTAATTAATTGAAAATAATGGTATTGATTTTTCAAACATATGGGACCCTAGGCAATAGCTTAGCTTGAAAATAACAAGATGAGAATTTTGACCGAATCCGAAAAGAGTGATTAAGTGGAAGAAGCGGAAAATCACGTCATACAAAACGTAGAACCTTTTTCCATTAATATTGAAGATGAAATATAAGGGGAGGAGAACCACTCTATACACAACATAGAACATCTCACCAATAATATCAAGTCCTATTTGATAGGGGCAACTCCAACTAAGTTGGTCGAATAATTGGTTTGGTAATCACAAGATTCTAAGTTTAACTCTTTATGAGAACTATCTATTGATTTTCTTGGTTTAAGTGAGTCAGCCATTGACAACCTAGACTGGATTACCTCATAGGGGCTAGACTTCACCTAAAATGCACCTCGGGTAAAGGTTGTAGGCATTCTCGTAAATCAAAGTACCACTTGATACAACCTGATGACTTGACATAGACAAAAGAAAAGAATTATTAAGGTGTGTTTGGTTTGCACATGGAATCATAATCGGAATGGAATCAAATACTTGGTAATATAATACTGGTAATGATTTTGGTGAACGTATTTTACATGTTTGGTAGTAGGGTAAAATTGGAATGATTACAATTTTGATGTTCGGTTGCGTATGACCTATAATGGGAATAAATGTTTTAAAAATACAAAAAACAAAAAAAAAACAAAAAAAAAAAAAACAAAAACAAAAACAAAACCAAAACAAAACAATACAAAAATCTAATAGTACTAACCCAAACTTAAAAATTATATTACCAATAAGATGGAATGATACCTATTTTAATTAGGGAATCAGATTTTTAATTGAAGGGGTAATAAAATCTCATAGTTGTATTTAAAAAAGTTATCAACCAAACACTAACTATTATTTTGATTCTCATTCCTATGGTGTAAACCCGTGAACCAAATACACCCTTAGATTATCATATAATTATCATGTTGATCGATCCAAATTCAAAAAATAAAATTATACACAAATTCACATATTTTGTCCAATTTAAAATTTCTTAATTTGATTAGAAGTAGAACAACAACTTAGAAAATTCTAAGGTGAATCTTAAAAAATAATAAATAAATAATTCTAAGGTGGTGAACAGTTCACAAGCAATCCTTATATACCATTGATCCAAGGTTCACAATGCATTGTGGATCTTGGTGCATGTGTATGTGTTTTATTTTGTGAGTTGTTGTATCTTGTATTATGAAATTATGTATTTTAAGCGAATGAATTTTGTACCTGAAACAAATTAGTAGTTATGTCTTATGTTATGAATTTTTGTATCTTGTGTTGTGAAATTCTGTGCATATGAACTCAAATTTTATACTTAAATCAGATTTGAAAAATAAGTAAATATACAAAATGTGTATGTGTCTTGTGTTATGATCGAAATTTTGTACCTTACAAACATGGTTGAAAAAATCGCTAGGTGTTCCTCGGGCGCTCGAGGGCGCCTAGAGCCTAGACGCCCGTGTATTTTTTAAAAGTTTGTTTAAAATTTTCAAATTTTTTAAGACATAATAATTGTAAACTATTTAATACTTTAACGGTTAATACTAAAATATAAAATATTTACCTAAAAAACATCTAGAGTTTCAACACTTCTTAGGAAGCCTAGGCGGTTAGCGCCTAAGTGGCCTAGACAACCAATTGCGTAGACCACCGATTATGGTGATACATTAAGTGACCGGTCAGCGCATAACGCCTAGGCGTCAATTAGTCGATACCTAAGTGAGATTTTTGCAACACGGCTTACAAGTATGAATTCGGTACTCCCCTTAGATCCTATTTTTCCCATTATTATATTTGACAATCAATCCCAAACCTATTTGAATCAACATACTTCCAAAAATTCATTGTATTAATTGGCCCAAATTTCAATCACCTCCCGCCCACCTTGACCGCTGACCCAGACCCTATCAAGTCACAAATTATTGTGTGGACCATAGTCTATATAGCTATATAAACCATGAGTACAATATACAGTTTTAATATATTGAAAATGTTGGGAAATAATAATTTTGGTACCTCAAATCCTTGAAGAATTAGTCTTCCATTCTCCATGCAGCATCAACCACGTAGCATCTGCATGCCGCACCATCCATCACCCACGTACACATGTTCCCATTTTTACATGCACAATTATCTCTTTTGAAGTGTATAAATAGTTTCGATGTTTTGCTTTGTAAACACACCTCTTACATCATTTGAATTCATTCTTCTTTGTTTTTGTTCTCACGTACAAATATATATATATATATATATATATATATATATATATATATATATATATATATATATATTTCATTTGTTATTCTCTTTTGAGAATTTATATATATTTTTTATATTTTTCCATTTTATATTAGATTCATTTCTCATTTATATAATTTTCTTCATTTACATATTTTCCCTATTATTTAACTTCTATAATTCTCAATTTTTGATTCTTCGCTTCCGCATTATTCCGCTATATTCCTAATAAGTGGTATCAGAGCGATTTAATTGAGAGTTATTTTCGAAGATGTCGACTGTTACTAAGTTCGATATCGAGAAGTTTAACGGGAAAATTAGTTTTTCTATCTGGAAGGTTCAGATGGAAGCCGTTCTAACCCAGAACGGTTTGAAGAAAGCGCTAGCTGGGAAGAAGAAGAAACCAGCTACAATGACAAATGAAACCTGGGAAGATTTGGATGACAAGGCACGTTCAACCATTCTTTTGTGCCTGTCTAAAGAGGTTCTACGTGAGGTAGTAAGTGAGACGACTGCGTCAGATTTATGGTCCAAGCTGGATATGCTTTACATGTCCAAAACTCTAGCGAACACGCTACGCCTGAAGGAGCGTCTGTACACAATCCCGTATGACGGAAGGTACTTCTATTAAATCTCACTTGGATGAATTCAATTCTATTTTATTGGACTTGGAAAATATTGATGTCATAATTGACTATGAGGATCGTGCTGTTTTATTGCTTGTGTCTCTCCCTAAATCATACAAGCATTTCAAAGAAATTATGCTGTATGGTAATAGTAGTGATACCCTTACTTTCGACAATGTTAAGTCAAACCTATTGTCCAAAGAAAAGTTTGACTTTGAAATTAAGTCTGAGGACAAAGGTGAAGGCTTGACTGTAAGGGGTCGTCCACTTGAATCAGGGAGTAGCAATAAAAATTCT
The DNA here is from genome assembly GCF_001879475.1 of Ipomoea nil. NCBI lineage: Eukaryota > Viridiplantae > Streptophyta > Magnoliopsida > Solanales > Convolvulaceae > Ipomoea > Ipomoea nil. The sequence goes on from NW_017618572.1 coordinate 6,286,256, forward strand.
AGATCCAAGTCCAAAGGACGTAAGTCCAAAAAATCCTGCAAGTACTGCAAGAAGCATGGTCATGATGTGACTGAATGCTTCAAGTTGAAAAACAAGCAAGAGAGAGAAAATAAGTCCGCTGAAGCTAGTGTTGTTGAAAGTGATTCAGAAGGCGATGTTATGTTATATGTTAGCTCCGGTTGCAAACGGAGCGAAACCGAGTGGATTCTGGACTCTGGTTGTTCATTCCACATGTGTCCTCACAAAGACTGGTTCGTCTCTCTAGAACCGGTTGATGGTGGAGTTGTCTTGATGGGTAATGATACCCAATGCAAGGTTAGTGGAATTGGAAGTGTGCAGATTAAAACTCATGATAACATTATTAGGACTCTTACCAATGTTCGGTATATTCCTGATTTGAAACGCAATCTGATATCCTTGGGCACCTTGGAATCTCTGGGGTGCAAGTACATAGCTGAAGGTGGAGTTCTGAAAGTCATAAAAGGCTCTCTTATTCTCATGAAAGCTTCTTGTTCCGGAAGCTTGTACGTCTTGCATGGCAGTACTGTAACAGGTTCAGTAGCAATATCCTCATCGATGTCTGATGCGGATCTCACTCAATTATGGCATATGCGTCTGGGGCATATGAGTGAGAAAGGCATGCATCTCCTGAGCAAGAAAGGCCTCCTTGGTGGTTCAAGTACGGGTAAATTAAAATTTTGTGAGCATTGTGTTTTTGGGAAACAAAAGAGAGTTAGTTTTTCTGCTGCTACACACCGTACCAAAGATGTATTGGAATACATACATTCCGATTTATGGGGACCGACTAAATTCCAGTCTATGGGAGGCTATTGATATTTTATGTCTATTATTGATGACTTTTCTCGTAAATTCTGGGTCTATTTCCTGAAATATAAAAATCAGCCATTTTCTATTTTCAAGAAGTGGAAAATACTTGTTGAGACTCAAACAGGTAAAAAAATCAAGAAGCTCAGGACAGACAATGGCTTGGAGTTCTGTGAGTCAGATTTCAATGACTTATGTGCGGCAAATGGAATCGCCAGGCACAAGACCTTGCCTGGTAAACCCCAGCAGAATGGTGTTGCCGAACGTTTGAACAGGACTCTATTGGAAAGAGCTCGTTGTATGCTCTCTAATGCTGGGTTATGGAAACGGCGTGATTTTTGGGCCGAGGCCGTTTCTACTGCTTGCTATTTGGTAAATAGATCTCCACATTCATCCCTTGATTTCAAAATTCCGGAGGAAGTTTGGTCAGGTAATCCTGTTGACTACTCTATCTTAAGAGTATTTGGATGTCCTGCTTATGCTCATTTCAGTACGGGTAAATTAAACCCGAGAGCTGTCAAATGCATTTTCCTTGGTTATGCCTCTGATTCAAAAGGGTATCGTCTATGGTCTCCTGATTCTCAGAAAATCATTCTGAGTCGAGATATCACTTTTGACGAAAATGCACTACTTTCTTCTGGAAAAGTTCCCAGTACAGATGAGACGCAAAGTACTGGTGAGAAGGTGGAGTTTGAGTTCAGGCCTATTGACAGTATTACTACCACTGATGGTAATACTAAAGATGATGCATCTACTAGCATCGCACCTCTCGTCGAGCCACAGCGAGAGTTCTCTATTGCCCAAGATCGTCCTAGGAGGACAATTAAAAAACCTGCTAAGTATGCTAGTGATGATGAAAACAACTTGGTTGCTTATGCTCTTTCAGGCACACAGGAGGTTGATAGTGATCCATTCTGAGGCTTTTCCTGTTGCTAAGTTCAAGCTTGAGTTTAGTCGGACTGTTCCAGTTATTAATACCCACAGTGGATTTGATCCAAGGTGGAGATTGTTGGGAAATAATAATTTTGGTGCCTCAAATCCTTTGAAGAATTAGTCTTCCATTCTCTATGCAGCATCAACCACGTAGCATCTGCATGCCGCACCATCCATCACCCACGTACACATGTTCCCATATTTACATGCACAATTATCTCTTTTGAAATGTATAAATAGTTTTGATGTTTTGCTTTGTAAACACACCTCTTACATCATTTGAATTCATTCTTCTTTGTTTTTGTTCTCACATACAAATATATATATATATATATATATATATATATATATATATATATATATATTTCATTTGTTATTCTCTTTTGAGAATTTATATATATATTTTATATTTTCCCATTTTATATTAGATTCATTTGTCATTTATATAATTTTCTTCATTTACATATTTTCCCTATTATTTAACTTCTATAATTCTCAATTTTTGATTCTTCGCTTCCGCATTATTCCGCTATATTCCTAACAAAAAGTTTATTATTTGTGTACTGAATGTATATTTAATTCAATAATATATAAAAAATCATGTACTTTCAAATAATGTACTTTATGTATACTAATAATATACTTTTTATTTATGATTCACACAAATACTAAAATATAAGTGTAGTGTAGTAAGTCCGTCATAGCTAGCGTGACCAATTCAACTTTGAGCTAATATTTTGTTGGAAATTTATATAGTAATGGAAATTAATGGTTCAGATGGACTACCATGAAAGTTTAAATAATATTTAGAGTTGTAGAGTTATAAATATTATTTTAGTTTGATAGAAAGTTAATATGATGCTATTGATTTTTCAAACATATGGGCTCTAGGCAATAAAAGTACGCATATCAACTTTGATCTAATATTCTTATCCGTCATAGCTAGCGTCACCAATTAACAGTACGCATATCAGATTGATCTTGATTTAGCATGTCTATATAGGCAAATTATATTGTGCATCGCAGTCCAAAAAAGGGCGGCACGTTGTTACAATTAATGGAGTGCACATTTTTGGTGTGTTAATTACCAATTGAAAGTACAATGTATCTAAACTGACACTCTCACGTATTATTTTTATATAATCAAATGAAATTGCAATTGAATTGAAATGATGCTGTAGTTGTGTTGAATGAAAACTGCAGTGTATACAAAATGAAACTGAATAATAATTTCACATATTTGAGTGTATATTGCCCAGCGAAACTGTAGTTATATCAAAATGATACTGTAGTTGTGTTGAAATGAAACTGCAGTGTATATTAAATGAAACTTAATAAAATATCACATATTTGAGTGTATATTGTGCAATGAACCTGTAATTATATCGAAATGATAATGTAGTTGTGTTTTAATGAAACTATAGGGTATATAAAATAAAACTAAATATCATTTTCACATATTTGAGTGTTATAATATCGAATGAAACTGTAGTTGTGTTGAAATGAAACTGCAGTATATACAAAATGAAACTGAATAACAGAGTTAATTTTTTGCAGAACGGTGCGAAAAGGGTGCCGTTTCTTTTCAATACACAAGACGACGTTGTTTAGAAACTCGGTGCATAATCCATTATGCACCGTGGTCCACGATATACTTGTTGGTCTATATAAACAATATAATATACAGCCTGTGAGAAAAACACACATCACTCTCTTCTTTCCCTAATTAAATATTCCATATTTTTGAATTATGGAGGTGATGAAGAAGATGATGAGCCATGAGAAAACCACCCTCTCATTATTTTATTTCTCATCAGCTGCTCTTTGTACTCTCCATCTTCTTGTGTTTTGCTTAATATGTAGTGTTACCCTTATTCCCACTTCCTCCTTTGCATCATCATCATCATCAGCTGCTTTCTACTCATCAAATGAAATCGATAGACTTGCTCTTTTAGAGTTTAAACACCGGATTATTTCTGATGATCCCAATGGATTAGTTCTTAACTCCTGGAATGACTCTGTGCATCATTGTGGTTGGCAAGGAGTGAGCTGTGGTCGTCGACACCCACCAATTGTAGCGTTGAGGTTTCTTGAGAAGGGGTTGGTGGGAACCATATCTCCTCATATTGGAAATCTCACTTTCCTCAGGCTTCTTCATCTCCAAAGGAATATGTTGCACGGTGAAATCCCAGGAGAGATTGGTGGTTTTTTTCGATTAAGATCTCTCTACCTGTCTAGGAATGCATTGACGGGAGAAGTGGCTAAGCTTAATCTCAGCAGCTGCGTACACCTTAGGGAACTATATTTTAATCGAAATGGCCTCCAGGGAACCTCCCTACTGCATTCGAATTCCTAGCTAATTTGAAGAAGATACAAGTACTATCTCTGGGTAGAAACTGATCGACAGGTGGAATTCCTCCCACTTTTGGGAATTTGTCATCACTTCGAAAATTGGGCTTGGAGATTAATCATTTGGAGGGACATATTCCGCATGAGATTACGCAGTGTAGGGGTTTAGGTTTAAATATCATTTCACTTGGCGTCAACAATTTCACTGGTACACTATCTCCTTCTTTCTTCAATATGACTTCTATACAAATTTTTTCAGTAACCCAAAACTCACTTGAAGTGACCATTCCAAGCTACATAGGAGATACCATGCCAAACTTGGAAGGCTTTTATTTTGGCATTAACCAATTCCATGGAACCATCCCAATTTCATTTCCCAACGCCTCTAAGCTTCAAATTCTTGAGGTTTCAGCTAACTATCTTGTAGGTAAAGTTCCAAATAATACTGGAAGGTTAAACATCTTCGAGTTTTGAACCTTGAGTACAATCTTCTTTGTAGCAATGATCCCCTCAATGACTTGGCTTTTATAACATATCTGTCCAATTGTAGTAATTTAAATAGATTTTCCATTTATAAAAATAGATTTGAAGGTAAATTGCCAAACACCATAACTAACCTCTCATCCAAACTCCAGTTCCTATTTCTAGGAGATAATAAGATTTGGTACCATACCAAGCGGAATAAAAAATCTAGTTAGCGTGATGGCTTTTGGGGCAGGAGTCAATCTATTATAAGGTGTTATTCCTAGTGAGATAGGTGAATTGCATAAATTACAAGTTTTGACTCTGGATCAAAACCAATTATCTGGAAAAATGCCACTCAGTCTTTTTAGGGTTACTTCTCTAACTACAATTGATTTGGATAACAACAATTTTTATGGCAATATACCCTCAAATGTGGAAAACTTCAGAAATTTAAATGAATGGTACATGTACAATAACAAACTAGATGAAACCATTCCTCAACAAGTTTTTAATTTGCCATCTTTGTCTAAGTACCTTGACCTTTCCAGCAATTCATTCACTGGCCCGTTATCTCCCGCCGTGGGCAAATTGAAAACACTAAATGTCTTAGACATCTCTGGAAACAAATTGTTGGGCAAAATTCAAGATACAATTGGAAATTGTTTGAGCCTTGAATATCTTGATATGCATGATAATCACTTTGAAGGTAAAGTCACACCTTCTTTGGTTTCCTTAAAAAGCATTACGTATTTGGATATCTCAAACAACAAGTTGACTGGAGAGATACCAAGAGACCTCCAAAAGCTCCCTCACTTGCAATATTTGAACCTTTCTTTCAATGATCTAGAAGGGGAGGTACCAACAGTTGGAGTGTTTGCAGTGGCAACCAATGTATCATTGCTTGGAAACAAAAAGCTATGCGGTGGTATACTTGAGCTAAAGCTGCCTCCATGTCCTGTGAAGAAAACAAAACACAGAAAGCATTTAAAGCTTAAGATTGTTATCTTCACATGTATTTGCTCGGCTCTGGTGTTTGCATCATTCATTGCTTTTCTAACAATGTGTTGGAGGAAACGAAAAGGATGGAGTCAGCTAAGGCATCCAAAGTTGAAAAGCTTTCCAAAATCCCTTATAGAGACCTACATCAAGCTACTGATGGTTTCTCTGAGACAAATTTGATCGGTTCGGGAAGTTTTGGCTCTGTTTACAAAGGATGATTTGAGCAAGGTGGTGGAGAAGAAACAATTGCGGTGAAGGTACTTGACCTTCGAAAAAATGGAGCTTCAAAGAGCTTTCTTACAGAATGTAAAGTGTTGAGGAACATACGCCACCAAAATCTTGTTCCAATTTTGACTTGCTGCTCGAGTTGTGATTTTGCAGGTAATGAATTCAAAGTTTTGGTTTATGAGTTCATGTTAAATGGGGATTTGGATATGCGGTTGCATACACATTCATCTAATGCAAGGACAACCGTTTTAAGTGTTCTTCAAAGGTTAAATATTGCAATTGATGTAGCTTCTGCATTACATTATCTCCATGATGATTGTGAGCCGACAGTTATTCATTGTGATCTAAAGCCAAGTAACATTCTGCTCGACAAAGACTTACTTGCTCATGTTGGAGATTTTGGTATTTCAAGACGTTATTCACGCACAATTGGAGATCCAATTGGTGAACAAACTAGTACCATTGGATTAAAAGGATCAATTGGTTATGTTCCACCAGGTAAGAATATTATATTGTCATCATAAAACTTTACCACTTGTTTACATAACTAGCTAGCTTAAGAGAAAAAGTCATATTCATATATCATATCTTATGTTGAAGAAGTTCTTTTCCTAAAATTAAAATGCACTATTAATTTATTTTGTTTTCATTTGCTTTGTTTTTGTTTTCTCAAATAATTTGGTTTTAGAGTACAGGTCAGGAGCAAAGGCATCAACTTTTGGAGATGTGTATAGTTTTGGAATCCTTTTGTTAGAAATGTTCACAGCTAAGAGACCCACCGATAAGTGAATGTAACAGTCTTTGTGAGTATGTGGAGATGGCGTTGCCACCAGAAGTGATTGAGATAGTAGACTCATCGCTTTCAGCATGCCTAGAAAGCAATCACGGAATAACACCGGATGTAGAGTTGGGGAATTATGGCAATTTGGTGAAATTGAAGAGAGCAAGGGGCATAACTTCTTCCTCTCCATCTTCAAAATTGGGCTCACTTGGCTTCAAGATCACCAATGGATCGCATGCATATGAATGAAGTGTGCACGGAATTACACAAGATTAAGAAGGCCTTCTTTGCATACAATTAAGCAAACATGTCTTGCTAGCTAGCAATTTAGAAAAGCTTGTTTTTTAATTTGCCTAACATATGTTGCTCTAAATTTCTTTTGATGTAAGCTTTTTCTTGTATTATTCTTTTGTTGTATGATGGGAACAAACTGCAAACATTTACTATACATGTTCTTATATTATGTGTTGTAATTTGGTTTAAAGTTTGTATAAACAGTTATCATTTTAATTGTTTCTAAAACTGGTTAACTACTGTCAGTCCATGAAGTGAGCACGGACAAATTTCTCTCATTATTTCGTTTCATTTTATACACACTATAATTTCATTACAATAATGACATATTGAAATCATACATGATAACTTGCTAAGATATATGGTTAGAAGCGCACCATCAGTTGTTGTGCTCTGCGGTTACTGCAGTTGGACAATGTCATTAATGGAGGGATATGATAGCTCCTAACCGGAGAACCATATTGCAGTACCCATTACTGTTCACACATAAATTCAGGAGAGCAACGCAACAGCTGCATCCTCCTTAGCTCTTCAAGATCCCAACTCCAGAATCTCAACCAGAAAAGGGATCCCTCCTTCCTACCTCAAAAGTTTCTCTTCTTCCATAAACCATCCCAAAAGCAGAAATGATTCCTCTTCCTGAAATGCACCAGAAGAGATTGACCCATTCCAGATGATAATGCAGGGGTGATTAAGATTTGATTTTGGCCTAGCTGGGAGTCTTCATCAGCAGATCGATGATACATTATTCACCAATGGAAGCATAGAAAAATGTCTATCTGAGTTTTTCAATCCATCTTCGGAACTCTTAAGAGACATCCTCTCGGTATCAAGCCCCAACTCATTACCAATGATTCTGGGCAAAGATTCCTCTGATGACAGACTGGGTGGAGATGGAGTTTGAACTTGATGAGGGGAACCTAAAAGAGGCTGATGAGTGTGAAGAAACCTCAATTCTATGACCAGCAGTTGCATGCAAACAATTTAAATTTGAATTTTCGTTGGATGCAGAAGTAGTATGATGATGGTGTAAATGGGAGTCTTCATCATGTGACGCCATAGTATGGTTAGAAAATTGACTAGCTAACTTCTTACTTATATCTCTTGACTCTTGAGAGTGCCAAACGGTCTAAGTCTGAAGAGATATCCTCCCAAGATCCACACCCTGCCCATCACCTGAAATTCCAAGCAGAAGAGCTTGTGAAGAACAATGATGAATCCTGTATTTGAATTGTACAATATGAGACGAAACTTCTCCAAGGGGAACCTAAAGGGGGAGTTGAACCAGTTCATTAAGACGTAGTTTGATTATGGTCGAAAACCAGTTAACAACACAATCCAAAATAAGAGCAGATATCATATGTAGTGATAGATAGTTAGCATCAAACCTTTTCTATTGCGATACTCTCTTAAGTGGTTAAGAAGTCTGTGTGCCTGCAAGTAGACAAAAACAAGTTATCAAAATAAGAACATATCAAAACCATAAATGATAGATGGTTAGCATCAGACCAATTGTCGTGCTCTGGGGTTACTGCAGTAGGACAATGCTGTTAATGGACAGACAGCTCCAAGCCGGAGAACCATATTGCAGCACAGCATGTTGTCAGTGCATAATCGCAGGAGCGCAACAGCTGCATCCTCTTTAGCTCTTGAAGATCCCAACTCAAGAATCTCAACCAGAATAGGGATCCCTCCTTCTCGACAAATTTCTGATCTTCCCTCAAAAATGGAAGAAAGATTAGACAAAATACAAACTGCTTCATCAACCATCCCAACATTAGGGTGCATAAACTCTATGAGGTACTTCACTGCACCTGCCTGCACAATACGATACTTGTGTTCATCAAGTATAGATAAGTAATACAAAGCTGTAGCGGCATCTTTCTTGCCCCTGGGAGTTCCATTGGCCAGTAATTCAACAACAGCTTTTATTGCCCTACAAATCTTAACCTTAAATCCCTCAATATCTGATAAGTTGAAAAGAGTGGCAACAGAGGTTTCTTGAGCCTCTGGGCTCCCAGTTGAAAGGACATGAATCAGTGGTTCAATTGCATCAGCATCAACTATCATACACTTGTTGTTATCATTAGCTGACAAGTGCAGAAGTGCTATAACAGCACTTTCCTGTAATTTTGTGTCTACAGAATGCAGAAGGCTAATCAACAAGCTGATGGCACCATGGTTTGCAATCAAAATCTGGTTGTCCATATTCAAATTGGCAAGCAATTGGAGTTCAGCTGCTGCATTTCTGAGCACATCAGTAGAAGTGACCTGCAAGTCCTCAACAAGCTTCTTAACATGATTCTCGACTTCCACACGATATGCCCTTGCTTCAGTGGCAGAGGAAGAAACCATTCTTGGAACAAGGCTTTCACATGCTCTTCGGAAAATTGAGTGAAGATGAGATTGTAGCCCCACTGGGGATAGGAAATAATAAACCTGATTTCCATCACCAATAGCTGCACGTAAAATGCTTGAATTCCCTGAGCTTATACTTCCCTTTCCTGAGCCTGTCAGCCACTCTGCATAACTCTTACGAGAATTCGTCTCCATGTCAGAACTCAGCATATAACGTGGAATACCGTACAAAGATTCATCAGAAGAGAAACGGGGACGAGATGGAGATGATTCTCTTTGGATTGCACTAGAATGGAATGAACTTTGCCTAAGGCCAATCGAGATTGTTGAAAGAGGTGATACAGAGATATAGCCCTGAGTATGAACTGAGCTCATACTTTTGTACCTATCTTGAGAACTCTCAGGAGACATCATCTCATCATCAAACCACAGCTCATTACCAGCTATTATGGGCAAAAATTCCCCAGAACACAAACGGGGACAAGACAGAGATGATCCCTCTCCTTGATATGCACTAGAAGAGATTGAATTATTCCTAGAAACACATAGAGTGCAAGATAAATCAGGTGATACAGAGGTGGTTTGATTATGGCCTTGCTGGGAGTCTCCATCAGCAGATGACACCGAGTTTGGCAATCCATCTTCAGAACTCTTAAGTGAAATCCTCTCAATATCAAACCTCAACTCATTACCAGCATTTCTGGGCAAAGACTCCTCTGATAACAAACTGCTTTGAGATGGAGAAAATGTGCCTCTTTGAATTGAGCTTGAAGGGCTTGAATTTTTCATAGGGGAACCTAAACAGTAATTTAAATCAGGTGTTCAAGATTCCGCATTCACAATAACAGAAGAGGGTTGGTTCAGCACTTCAGCTCAGAGATTTCATGGGCTATGGCATCTTTATGTTCTTTGATTCACACAATTTGCAATCACTGCCTTTAAAGAGTTTAACTTAGGAATAAATTAATATTGCAAATATTTGAAAATTTCTTGTTTTCTGATTTCTGTTTTCTTTATTTGTACTTCAAATTTTATATTTTGTTTTTAAGAAAGCAGCAACTTGTAATTTAGTGCATCATTAAGAAGAAAGTATTTAATGTTCTATTTAAAAGTATTGTTATAATTGAATATAGTCATCATTTATATATCTTTTTATTATAATAGTAATAACCATGTTGAGAAAAATTTATAAAAGGAAAAGCAGTGACTTATATTTAGTACATGATATATGATGCACAAGATCTAAGATAAGAGGTTTGAATAGAAACTAATAAAGCAAGAAAAATAATGACATAATCTAAACAATCATCATTTTGCTCCTTCACTTATGCTTTGGATTTTTGTTGTTGGAAGTTATTGTTCAAATGTATAGGCACAAATATAAGAGGTCTCTTCTCAGGTATTTGGGGAGGTTATGCAATTGCAAATATGTATGATTCACATTCTTCAATTGCAAATAGCCACGAGTTTTACATACCGATTGAGAGGTGATTTTCTCCTCGACTCCGGAAAAATGACCGATGATGCAATAACTTCTTCACCGCAAAGAATAGGCCGCCGCGGCCACCGTTACCGTTGCCGCTATCATCGCCACTAGACATGTTGTGCTTGAGCTTCGAATCCGAAGAAAACCTACCAACAGATTTTGAAGTAGAAGCCACGAAGAATTGTTCCCAATATATAAACTGGAAAGCGTCCCCTCCATTAACTGTTTTCTGGTAAATTTCTTCATACTTTCCGGAGCTTCGTAGTATGAACTCAGTGAATGTGAACTCGTATTTGGAATTTATGAATTATAAGCTTTTCGACGAAGGCGCCCAAAAGACCAAAACTGTGACATTATATTGCCCCAATATAGATGACTTCAGTGAATGTCGCGTTTCTCTGATTTTAATTTACGAGCAGTTCGCAGTGAATATTTAAAAATATGTTTTAAGGGCATCTTCAATAGTTAGAGTTTTAGTGTAATTTTTAATGAATTTTTGTAATGTGATTATGAAAGAAAAAATGGAAAAATGAAGTAAAAAAAAAAACTAAATGTCAGCTAAATTCAATGTGAGACCCGCACTTGCTGCTTTCCTACGCACATGTGCAGCCATGCACAGCCATTGTAGGAGAAAGAAATCTCCAAAACTCACCATTTTCATTTGTCAAAACTTTAGCAAAGAAAATCTTACTATTTCAAAAGCCATAAATGAATCCCCTATTGGGGGTGTTCTAAGTATGTTTTGCGACTTAATCAGTAAAAAATTATGATGTTTGTATAAGTAGTTTAATTAATTTTTAGGTAGTAGATTATAAGTAAGAGATGACAACTGCACTGCAGGAGTTATATTTAATGACAATTTTTTTTGTAGACCATAAATAAATGTACGTTTTTAATATACTAAAGATATACTCTGTATTATTTATGTGCTGGATATATATTATTTGTCTTTTTAAAAAAAAAAAAACATATTATTCGATAATATACAAAATAATTTACTTTCAGATTTCAGTATTCAAATAATATACTTTCAATTGTTATATTATGGACCATGGTTCATCTAGCATTGTGAATTTTATTTAAAAAATGCTGAAGTGGCATCCCACACCATGAACCATAAGCGATTCTTCATGGCGTACCTTAATCTTTCATATATGCTATTTCGATCCACAAACCGTTAAAATTTTGTCACCTAGACTTTTTAGCAGGTTACCTTCAAGTAATAAGTTATAACTTGCTGATGTGGAGGTGTTTAGTTGTTGACTTATTTAAATATATAAGTAATAAAAGTATGATTTGGCAGCCCTTTCATCATTTAACTTAAATAATCAAACCCCCCATTGCTGACGCTCGTGGCAGAGAAACAAGCCCCACGTCCGGCGCCGGCTGAGTAGCCCTTTGAATGTCGTATCTCTTCCGCACCTTCTTTGTGGTCAGCTCCGACGACGACGACCCGCCGTTGTTTCCTCCGTTGCTGCCGCTCGACTCCACTTGCCGCTCGTCTTCTCCGGCAGTTTGTGTTGTTTTTTTTATCAAGATTTTCTGTGCTTCTGGGTAGAATTTCTGACTGTCTGATATCAAATGCGACAGAGACGCTGTATTTGTAAGAAGTACTACATAAGCAGAATATTCGATTTGAAATACAATCATCTTTATAAGCTTTTCAATTTTTTTTTTTTGAATGCTACTAGCTCTATTAGATTGTAGTATCTGTTCATATACTTTCTCAACCTACTGAAACACAAAGAGCTAATAACGCCTCCACTGAGGCTTGAACTTACAACCTTCCAAATGGAAGTCCAACCCGGGTACCATTGGACCACATAGTCCTGGTTTATAAGCTTTTCAATTACTTAATGTAATAGTCAACAAAATAATAAAGAAATTGAATTCATTCTAACCTGCAAAACGACATTAACACTTATGATGGTAGTTCAATTCAACAGAACAAAATCCAGATTTCATTTCAGGAAACTTACTCTTGAGGTGTTGAAAAAGATGCTGGTTGATGAACCTAGAAGTCTCACGACCTCCGTGCCCACAATCTTGAGTGCTCAAACAGCCGGATTCAAGCTGGCTCTGATCTTCAAGCAGATTATTTGCTTGAACTACAGCGATTGAAATGTTGGCATGTATCCTTATACCACAAGAGCCCGTCTTGACAACCAGCAGCATCAGAACTGGAGCCGACCTATCGATCTGCCTTTGGCCCGAAGCAGGCCCTCAAGAAGTTCATCAACCCAGATAACATCCCTCATCTCACCCAAACCACCCTCCAAAATCGTCCCATCTAAAGATGCAGCGTTTTCATTATTATCAGTTTGGTTTTCTATCGTGCTTAATGTTGGAAATTACATTCAAGATGGTGGTTTAAAGTGTGTAGAAGGAAGACACTCTTGTCCCACATTGGAAGGATAAGGGACTAATTCCCACCTTTTTAATACCAACCCATTTGGAAGGCTTAAACTATTGTAGAGAGAGAAGGAAAGGGAACTCCACATGCGCGCGTCGCCGCCGGTGGGTATTTTCAATATACTATAAACTATAAATACCCTGCTTCTCCTGACCTTCGGTGTTAACTGGTCGAAAGCAACCGGTAAGACTACAACCGTCTCTGGGAAATTTTTGCTTTTAAGGTAGTGTCTTGCACACGTCACCAATCCCTTCAGGATTCATCCATTCTCAGCCTATAAAAAACAGTAGCCCCAGGTCAGCAACCGGTAAGACTACAACCGTCTCCGGGAAATTTTTGCTTTTAAGGTAGTGTCTTGCACACGTCACCAATCCCTTCAGGATTCATCCATTCTCAGCCTATAAAAAACAGTAGCCCCAGGTCCACGACATATTCTATCCGAATTTTCCCCAACAGTTAAAAGCAAAAAATCTTTAATTTTATTTTCGGATATCATGTCGAGCTTCGTACCTAAGCCTGCATCTGACCTTGCCAAGCTTCAACCTCTTGACGGCCTAAACTATCGTCGTTGGGCAGTCAAGATGCTCATACACATCGAATCTGCTGAACTGGAATACGTTCTCACGTATGTTCCTGAACCTGCTCAAGCGAAAGCTGCTGACTCCACTAATCCTCAAACAGAGGACGGCTCCACTTCAACCCCTGCGCCTGTAACACCTGAACCTGTCACAACTGACAAGTCTCAAGACATCCGGGCAAAGTTCGAGCGGGACAACAAAACGGTTCGCGGTCTTCTGCTGCATCACATGTCTGACAACCTGTTAGACATCTATGCTAATACAAATCTGCAAAGGAGATCTTGGACTTGCTCAAAAAGAAGTATGGCACTGATGATGCTGGTCGGAGGAAGTACACGGTTGGGAGGTGGCTCAACTATCGTATGGTGGATACGAAACCAGTGATCGAGCAAGTGCACGAATATGAGAATCTGGTGTCCGACCTTGAAGCTGAACTCATTTCGGCAAGTGAAATGCTACAAACCTATGCCTTACTTGAGAAGTTGCCAGAATCTTGGGGAGAGTTTCAAAACAAAGTAAAACATGAGTCCAAGGATTACTCCTGGGAAGAGATGGTCAATCACATCAACATAGAAAACGCCTATCGACAAAGGTCTGTTTCTAATTCTGGTACGTTAAAAGCTAACATGGTTGAATCCAGTGATGTTAAAGGTGATAGGTCCAGAACTGGGAGTGGTGGACACAATAAAGGCTGGAAAAGAGGAGTCAAAGCCAACAATAACAACAAGTTCAAAAACAACCAGAAGAAAGGGAAAGGAGGACCTTGTTACGTCTGTGGGAAGAACGGTCATCGCGCGGCGCAGTGCTATCGCCGATGGGGCGCAAACGACCAAAAGAATGTCCAACAAGAGAACAAGCATCAAGCAAACGTGGTGGATGAGACTGAAGTCATAGCAGCGGTTGTGACGCTGGAAGCAAATGTGGTGACTGGCACGGAAGAATGGATCATAGACACTGGAGCAACTCGGCACTTCTGTGCCAGTAGGATCATGTTCAAGGAGTTTTGTGCCTTCACTCAAGGACAAGGAGATCAAGTCTATATGGGAAACGACAGTACTGCTAAGGTAAGAGGAGTAGGAACAGTAGAGATAAAACTCAATTCCACAAAGTATCTATTTCTGTCTAATGTGTTGTATGTCCCCACTATGCGGAGGAACTTGGTCTCAGGGCCCTTGTTGGTTAGGGCCGGGATCAAACTTGTGTTTGAATCCGAGAGAATGATCATGACCCGTAGAGGGGAGTACCTAGGGAAGGCTTATTTACGTGGGGGGCTGTTTGTTTTGCCCCTCATTGCATTCACTTCTGCAAACTATGAAACTTTCATGAATAATCTTGCCACACGTAATGGCGGTTCTGTGTATATTGCTGTTTCTTTTGATGTATGGCATGCTAGATTAGGACACGTTGGTCTCAAATGCATGAGTAGATTAAAAACTATGAATATGCTCTCAAACGTGCAAGATGATTCGCTTTCTCAATGTGAAGTATGTGCTGAAGCTAAACTAGCTAAAAAACCTTTCATTACTGCAAAGCATCATATAACTTGTGCTCTAGAGTTAATACACTCAGACATAGCTGATTTTAAAAATACTGAGACAAAAGGGGGAAAGCGATATTATATATCCTTTATAGATGATTTCACTCGTTTTTCAAAGATATATCTGCTTAGAACTAAAGATGAGGCAGAACAAAAATTTGTAAGCTTTAAAACTGAAGTAGAAAATTAGTTAGAGAAAAAGATAAAAAGACTTAGGTCTGACAGAGGTGGAGAGTATGAGTCTATATCCCTCAAAACCTTTTGTGAAAAACATGGAATCATCCATGAGGTGACAGCACCCTATACACCACAACAAAATGGTGTGGCTGAAAGGAAAAATAGAACCCTAAAGGAAATGATAAATGCTTTTCTAATAAGCGCAGGCGCTCCTAACTCTATGTGGGGGGAAGCTGCATTAACAGCTAACCACGTCCTCAACAGGATACCTCACAAAGGTTATGAAAAAACTCCATATGAGCTATGGAAAGGTTACGCACCAAATCTAAAATACTTCAAAGTGTGGGGGTGCCTGGCCAAGGTAGGTCTTCCTTACTTCAAGAAACCTAATCTTGGCCCTAAAACCTCAGATGCAATATTTGTGGGGTATGCAGAAAATAGCGCTGCATATAGATTTATGTACCTAGACGGCCACTCTATGTGCGAGGCACGAGAGGCCGAGTTCTTCGAACACATATTCCCACTAAAACGTAGATCAAATACCTATGAAAAAGTCTCGTCCTCACTACCTTCAACTTCTGAAACAGAACTTGAGTCAGAAGAACCTAGAAGGAGTAAGAGAAAAAGGACCGAGACAAGTTTTGGGCCTGATTTCATTACGTATATTTCTGAACTAAATGACATTAATGAAATTTCTGATCAGTTTGTGTGTCTGTTAATCCTAGAGGAGGAACCAAAATCCTTTGAGGCAGCTATACGCTCAGTCGATGCGGTCTTCTGGAAAGAAGCAATACAAAGTGAGCTAGATTCAATCAAATCTAATCACACTTGGGAGGTTGTAGACCTACCGAAGGGAGCCAAACCTATTGGTTGTAAGTGGATCTTCAAAAAGAAGATGAGACCCGACGGGTCGATTGAAAGGTTCAAAACAAGACTTGTGGCTAAGGGATATAAACAGAAGTTTGGTGAAGACTACTTCTGCACCTATTCTCCTGTAACGAAAATAGCCACAATACGCATATTGTTTGCTCTAGCGTCTTCTCACAAGTGGCTGGTCCATCAAATGGATGTAAAAACAGCTTTCCTAAATGGAGACCTGGAAGAAGAAATTTACATGTCTCAACCTCCTGGATGCACCGACCCCGGGCAAGAAGGGAAGGTATGTAGACTAGTAAAATCCCTATATGGGTTAAAGCAAGCTCCCAAACAGTGGTACGAGAAGTTCCACAAAACACTGTTAGATCTGGGATACACGGTAAACCGATCAGATGCTTGTTTGTACTCAAAAGAGATTGAGTCTAGCATTGTCTTGATTTGCATTTATGTAGATGATATGCTAATCTTTAACTCAAATATAAGTGCAATAAAAGAGACAAAGAGGTCTCTGTGTGACTGTTGGTCCCAAAAGAGGTAAGGTGAAAGTCTAGAGGGGGGGGGGGGGGGGGGTGAATAGACTTTCAAACTTTTTCGCACAGCACAACAATTGCTAAGCCAGAGATAAACCAAAACTCTTAACTAGATTGTTAGAGTATGGTGCACAGCGGAATTAAATAAACATAAAGTGTGTGTGAGATTGTGTGAGCAGTATATCTCGTGTAGAGCGAATATGTAAAGAGCGGTAAGTAAATAAAGCAGTAAAGAACACAAGACAATTATAGTGGTTCGCGAGGTGGTGTAATCCTCCTACTCCACTTGCTCTTATCTCCAAGAGTAATTCACTATATCTACCACTCCTTGGTTCCAAGATACAATGAATTTCCGTGATCTAGTGCTTTGATCACAAAGCCCGCACTAATCACGCCCAGTGACACCACACTGCTGCTTCGGGTTTCACGTCGCCGCGCTACTATCCCAGGATTTCACGACTCCGCGTTACTTTCTGTTAGGAATAAAGTGTAATGGTTTTGATATGCCAAATTTGTATTTGTAGATTTCCCAATTTTATTTATAGGTCTAGTAGAGTCTTAGACTGTGATCGGGAAATTATTTAATTTGAAAAGAGAAAAACAGAGGAAGATGCATGAAAATAGTAGAAGAAGATATTAAGAATTTGTCTGGAGAAAATGACAAATTGAAGAAGAAGATGAATGATACAATATTCACGTCAATGCTACTCAAAGAAGATATCCCAGAAGAATTTTCGTGAAGAAAATTAATGCAAGAAATTGACTTGGAGATCAAGCATCTATGGAAAGAAAGGAGTACATCAAAAGTGATTGGAGATTTAATCAAAAGTTGTACGGACGAAATGGATGATGCTTGATATATTATTCGAAATGGCTCAAGTTTGAAACTCACCATCAACAATTTTACAAGGTAAAATTTGAGAAATCAAATTAAATTAATCTGATGGAGTTGGGCGCTAGTTTAAGCTTTGGGTGGCAATTGAGATGCAATTGCACTTGGGAGCCGATTTCATAGCAATTGAAATTGGGAGCTAATTCGAAGCAATTGAAATTGGGAGCGAGTTTCAGAGAAATTGAAATTGGGAGCCAGTTTCACATGGAAATCAATTCAAGATGAAATTGGGAGCGAGTTTCAGAGAAATTGAAATAAAAGAAATTGGGAGCCAGTTTCAGAGAAATTGAAATAAAAGAAATTGGGAGCCAGTTTCAGAGAAATTGAAATAAAAGAAATTGGGAGCCAGTTTCAGAGAAATTGAAATTGGGAGCCAGTTTCACATGGGAATCAAAAGATGAAATTGGGAGCCAGTTTCACATGGGAATCAAAAGATGAAATTGGGAGCCAGCTTCAGAGAAATTGAAATTGGGAGCAAGTTTCACATGGGAATCAATTCAAGATGAAAAGAAATTGAAATTGGGAATCAAATTGGGAGCAAGTTTCACATGGGAATCAATTCAAGATGAAATTGGGAGCCAGTTTCAGAGAAATTGAAATTGGGAGCAAGTTTCACATGGGAATCAATTCAAGATGAAAAGAAATTGAAATTGGGAGCAAGTTTCACATGGGAATCAATTCAAGATGGTAGAATTGAAATTGGGAAAGAAATTGAAATTGGGAGCAAGTTTCACATGGGAATCAATTCAAGATGGTAGAATTGAAATTGGGAGCCAATTGAGGTTGTAGTATGGGATGCAATTTCAAAGTTGGGGACCTGAAATTGGGAGCCAATTGAGGTTGTAGTATGGGATGCAATTTCAAAGTTGGGGACCGATTCAAAGAAGATATGGAGATCAAATTTAATTGAGATGAAATTCAATACCAGGAAAAGTCTGGGAGCCTCAAAGTCAAGAATTCAAATTGGGAAGCAATTGAAAGCACCAAGAGAAGTTTGGGAGCCAATTGCAAGTCAAAGTCAATGGGAAGCAATTGAAAGCACCAAGAGAAGTTTGGGAGCCAATTGCAAGTCAAAGTCAATTGGGAGCCAATTCAAATTGGGTGCCAATTACAAGCCAATTGAAATTGGGTGTCAATTACAAAGGAGAAATTCAAATTGGGTGGAAGTTCAAAGCCAGTTTGAAGTCTGAGAATACCCAGACGTGAGAATGAAGAAGATGAAGATGAACTTACAGTGAAAATATTCTCACAAGGAAAAATACTAGTTTTAACTAGTATGGGATTAAATTAATGAATATTTTTAAATCCCAAAGATACAAGGACTACTTCAGAGCTAATCAGAGAAGCCGTTCTACACCCAGATATTCCCACTCAACGTAAAACCAGAGGAAATATCAGATGAAGTTTGAGAACCCATTTACATGGAGATGAAGCTCTAACAACGGCTAGCTTATCCTTTCTGACATCTTTGCAGAAGATAAGATAAGATCTCTGACAAAAAGATACAAGATTTCAAAAATGAGAGCGTCTCTTTCCAACGGACAGATTCTCATTACCAGCTATAAAATGATGAAGATATGAAGACTTGAAGAACAGAGAAGTAAAGAGCAATAGAGCAGTTGAGAAAACTCACGAACAAGAGAGCAGAAAATTCGAATCCATAAAAGGGATCGAATAGAGCAATTAAGCTTAAAAGAGCATAGAGCAAAAATCTCATTGTTCCCATTTGATTACTTGAGGTTGAGATTGCTTTGCTGTTTCTCGGTCTGGAACTCTGAGGTGTTTTTGAACTTGTAGAACTCCCACCTTCTTGTCCTCTTTTCTGACTTGACCTTTTTCCAAAATTAGGACTGAATTTTCTGAAGAGAGCTCTGTAAATTCCAATATTTTTGTGTTTTCGCATTGGAATTGTCTTCTTCCTTAGCAGTTCTCCAATGATGAGACCATATCCAACATTTTGATAGAATTGGTCTACTACAGCGGGTTTCTTCATTGGTTTTGCAGCATGAACAAAAATAACCATCTTCCTGTAGATAAATTTTGCCCATTTGAATTTTATCCCTTTCATGATTCCGTCCATTAGGCACACTGTTGAGGCAGTCAAATCTTCAGTACTACCCAGTTTGTGTTCAAGAATCTTGTAAATCATGTCCACCAACATCTCATATTCAAACTTCAAAACATTCTTATGAACGGATACATCAGAGAAAATTGGAGCCGTAGGACCACGAATCTCGTTCCAAAAATTTTGAACAACATAGCTGTGAGATTATGGCATTATCTGAGATTCAGGAAAGTTGAAGCACTTGTGTATGTCATCTTCAGTGATCGAAACTTCTGATCCTCCAACTTTAGATTTGATCGAGTCCTTTTCAACGAATGCATGTAGATAAAATTCGGCTACATCTTCTTCAAAGGTTCCAAAGTAGTTGTAGGTGAAGAAATCAAACAGTCCACAGTCTTTTAAAGCTTGAAGAATTTTCTCGGCCGTGTCCTTGTTGGTAGAACCTAGTCTGAAAAACTCATGATTGAGTACCATCCCATTTGTCACTTGTTGCGAGAGGGCAGAAATAGGATCAATTTGCTTTCTTCCAGATTGGGCCATGATGATCAGATCGATTGATCGAGGAGAGATAATTTGAGAGAGAGTTTTCTGATATTCTGAAGGTCTTGAAAAAGTTTTTGAGATATAAGAGAGGGGTTTATATGAGGAGGATGACTCGAAGGGGTTTTTCGAATTTAAGAGAGAGAGATGAGACTTCTCAATTGTACCCTTTGGTTGAGGTGTGTCGATTGGGTGAGTTTAGGGTAGATGAGTCATCTGATAGAGAGTGTTACGAGGAATGAGAAAATGTCATCATGAGCAGACAAGAGCATTTAATGCTCACACCTCTTTAGAAATACCCAATGCACGTAAGGTGTAGAGGGTGGAGATTTGAAGAGACACTTAGGAAGGATTTGGGTTCTGATCTCCTTGAGATTTGTTTGTGGGGATCGATTAAGAGTGTAGATTTCTGACAGGCGAGATGGGGGTGTCGATTGAGAGAGGGGGTAAATCTTGTTTGGAAAGATTTGATTTAGGAGAGGATTATGGGGGGAGGTTTAGGTTGGGTGGAGGTTTAGAAAGGGTAGGAGTTTATGGGTGGAGGTTTGATGCCCAATTAAACTCTAATTTTCCTCCTTTATCTCCTAATTTCCTTCTCAAATTCGTGTACCACAATCATAATATCACTCAAACATCTCGTTAGTAGCAAAAATTACTCCACAAATAATTAATCACACATACCAATTATATTAACCTTATACACGGTAATTTCCAATCAAAAATTAAACACATTTTGGAAACTAACAAAATTAACACATATTCCTAAATTATAATTAGAAACAACTTTATATAAAAAGCACATTAATCAGATTCAAAAAAAAAAATTAGAAACTAACAAAAATACTAACTTCTAGATTTCTAAAACATTTTATTGTAAATTATATCACATATACTGCATATATACGGAACACATATACAATTAACACATTAAATCACATTTTGCACATAACACGTATATATTATCAAACAAACATGGTAAATCACTTTTTAGAGCAAATTGTTCATGCAAACAAGTTAGTTAATTTACAGAAACATGAACACATACTCAAAAACTGATTAACACGTTAAAACATGCAATTTTAAACAAATTATCAAATAAATCACGATTTGCACATTTCATCAAATTAATTTGCATGGCATATGATTTCACGTTAAATAACACATGCAAATACACAATTAAATTCCTAACACATATTGCAATTTTATCACATAAAAATTTCGAATAAAAACATACATGCAAGTACGTAAAACAATTTATTCACATAAACAATTTATTTTGAGCACAAGTATCAATTTAAATAGAGAGATTAAGTTCAGTGATACTTAGCTCATTTCGATCATTCCCAACTCGTGCCTTAAGGTAGAAAATCTCATTTCGCATAAAGGCTTCGTGAGAATATCAGCAACTTGGTTTTTCGTAGGGATATATTCGATCTTCAGATTTTTCTTTTCAACGTGATCCCTTATAAAATGATGTCGAATGTCGATATGTTTGGTTCTTGAGTGAAGCATCGGATTGTGAGTGATTGCGATTGCACTAGTATTATCACAATAAATACTAACGTCATCACAATTAACTCCGTAATCCTTCAATTGTTGCTTCATCCATAAAATTTGCGCACAACAACTTCCTGCAGCAATATATTCGGCCTCGGCGGTACTAGTTGCGATGGAATTTTGCTTTTTGCTGAACCAAGAAACAAGCCTTCTCCCCAAGAATTGGCATGTCCCGGAAGTGCTTTTTCTGTCTATTTTGCAACCTGCAAAATCCGCATCTGAAAAACCTGTTAGAGTAAAATCTGTACCTTTTGGATACCACAATCCAACATTGATTGTGCCTTTCAGATATCGTATGATCTTCTTTGTTGCGGTGAGGTGGCTTTCTTTTGGATTTGCTTGGAATCTTGCACACACTCCCACATCATAAGAAATGTCCGGCCTGCTTGTAGTAAGATATAGAAGTGAACCAATCATTCCTCTATATTTTGTTTGGTCGACATCTTTTCCATCTTCATCTTTGTCTAGCCTTATTGATGTGCTCATTGGAATTTTGATCGATGATTTTCCATCAAGGCCAAACTTCTTTATCAAGTCGCGGGTTTACTTTGCTTGATTGATGAATACTCCTTCTTTCAGTTGTTTGACTTGTAAGCCCAAGAAGTAATTCAATTCACCCATCATGCTCATTTCGAATTTATTCTGCATAAGCTTCGAAAATTTCTCACATAGAGAATTGTTAGTGCTTCCAAAAATAATATCATCAACATATATTTGCACTAATAAAATATGATCACCATCTTGAATTCAAAATAGAGTTTTGTCAACAAGGCCTTTGGTGAATCCACAGCTTATCAAGAACATTGACAAAGTATCATACCAAGCTCGAGGTGCTTGTTTCAACCCATACAATGCCTTTTTAAGTTTGTAGACTTTATCACCTTCGCCTTTTACCTCAAAACCTGGGGGTTGTTTGACATAAACTTCTTCTTCGAGTAGACCATTCAAGAATGCGCTTTTCACGTCCATTTGATAAACGATGAAATCTTTGTGTGCGGCGTAGGCTAGGAAAATTCTGATTGCTTCAAGTCGAGCCACTGGTGCAAAAGTTTAATCAAAATCAATTCCTTCTTCTTGAGAGTATCCTTTTGCAACGAGCCTTGCTTTATTCCTAACAATCACGCCTTCTTCGTTTGCTTTGTTCCGGAAGACCCATTTGGTTCCTACAACATTGTGGTTTGCCGGTCTTGGAACAAGTTCCCAAACATCATTTCTTTTGAATTGATCGAGCTCCTCTTGCATAGCATTTATCTAATCCGGATCATTGAGAGCTTCGTCAATTTCTTTTGGTTCAATCTGAGATAGATAACACGTGAACAATGCTTCCATGGTAGATGATCTTGTTTTCACGCCTTCATGGATATTCCCAATAATTAATTCTGGAGGGTGATTTTTGAGCCATCTTAAATCTGGTTCAAATGGGTGCATGGTACTGGGTGGATCCATTTGTTGTGTACTGGGAGAGTTGGTTCGAATTTCCACATTTAATTCATTTTGTAATTGACCACCAATTTCACCAGTAACTTGATCACTAATTGGAACCCGTACTGCATCCTCATTATCACGTGAGGCATCACTCCCAAAATTATTATTAAAAGAATTTTCAACTTCTTCTAGATGAGGGATGGGATTTTCTAGAGAATTAATTTCCAACTCATCCATTCCCTGCAAAACATCATCTTCACACGTATCATTAGTATCACAAAAATCAATATGACACTTGTTACCATTTTGTGCAATTTCTTCGTCCAGTGCATCATTCTTGATCTGTGATTTTTCATCAAATACCACGTGTATAGATTCTTCAACCACCATTGATCTTTTATTCAAAATTCTGAACGCCTTGCGGGTAGTCGAATATTCTAGAAAAATTCCTTCATCTGCACGCTCATCAAAAGCTTTTAGATGCAATTTATCATTAATATGAATAAAACATTTGCATCCAAAAATATGAAAATAACCAATATTTGGTTTTCTCCATTTATAAAGCTCATATGGCGTGTTCTTGTACTGCTTATGGATCATGCTTCGATTTTGCGTGTAACAAGCAGTGTTGATAGCTTCCGCCCAATATCGTTTCGGGAGACCGGCAGCACTAATCATCACTCGTGCGGCTTCTTTGAGCGTCCGGTTTCTTCTTTCGGCAACACCGTTTTGTTGCGGTGTTCTTGCGGCAAATAATTGATGAGAAATTCCATGTGAATTACAAAAAGCTTGTATAACTCCATTCACGAACTCGGTTCCGCCATCCGTTCGTATTTTTGATATTTGCAATTCTTTCTCATTTTGTAGTTGCTTCAACAGCTTCGGTAGAAGTTGCTCAACTTCATTTTTCTTCTTGAGAAACATGGTCCAAGTGTACCTGGAAAAATAATCAACAACAACGAGAGTATATTTCTTACCACTTACACTTATTGGATCAACCGGTCCAAATAAGTCCATATGTAGTAAGCTTAGCGGTATTGACGTTGACTCGTGTGTCTTTGATTTGAATGATGATTTGATTTGCTTTCCGCGTCGGCATGCATCACACACTTGGTCCTTCTTGAAGATAATATCTGGCAAGCCTACTAGATTCTTCTTTGCAAGCTGATTGATGGTCTTGAAGTTTAAGTGGTTGAGCTTTCTGTGCCATTCCCAATTAGCTTCATTTGAATTTCTGGCCATTAAGCACACTGAATCTTTGCTTGTGCTCCAATCAACAACATACATATTCTTTCGTCTTTTTCCAGAAAGAACAATCTCATTTGTGAGCTCATTTTTGATTAGGCAATTATCTTTAGAAAATTCTACAAGATAGCCTTTATCACAAAATTGACTAGTGCTCAACAAATTAAATTTTAATCCTTCAACGAAACAAACATCTTCAATCTTCAAACCATTTTTCTTGATCGTGCCAACTCCTTTTGTAATTCCATAATTTTGATTTCCTCCGAATATAACTTTTGGTCCATCAATTTCTTTGAAATTCACTAGATATGATTTATTTCTAGTCATGTGGCGTGAGCAACCACTATCGATGTACCAAACATCCTGCAAAAAAGATTAATTAACTTTAGGTACCCATACTTGCTTGGGTCCTTTACAGTTAGTAATTTTTGGTAACCAAACCCACCTTGATCTTATTGAATTAAGATGAGGCGATTTGTAACCATTAGAGACACGATAATCATAATTCACATTAGAAAATATTTTTGGTGCCGAGTTTTGAAAATTATTTTTATATCTTGGCACCTGGGAAGAGAATGGTTGCTTTGGTCTATAAAAAATATTACATCTATTGCACAACCAATCTTTTTGAGTGGGATAAAATCTCCCAACTTTATTTCTAGAAAAGCTTCCCTCTTTTCTATGAAATCTTTTTGCACTTGACTCTTTGGCATATCTTTGCTTGTAGAATTTTTGTTGCTTTGCCGTAGTATAAACTTGTTTCGGCCTTTCAACATTCAACTTTGCGTTTGATTGATAGCCAAGTCCTTGTCTCATTGTGCTATTCTGACTTTTAACAAATTTTACCACTTGAACTTTATTATTTAAAGTAGTAGTAGAATTAGTAAGATTTTGAGGGGTTTGAGAACATGTGGAGTCATAACCAATTCCGGTTCTATCTCCTGATGGCTTTTGCATTCTCACCATTTTATCTATTATTTTAGACGAATTAGTGAACGTAGCAATAGTAGCTCTAAGATTATGTTCTCTAACCTCTCTAGCTTTACACTCTTCTTGAAGATGAATATTTTCATTCTTCAATTTACTCACTTCAAGTAAAGCATCTTGCAATTTTTTATTCATTTCTTCTTTTTCAAGAATTAGAATATTATTGCGCTCCTTGAGTTTAGGATGAGTGAGCATAATCTCTTGACATTCTCGCATTAGATTGTCAATAGATTCACGAAAAAAAGAAGAATTAACAGAATTGAAAGAATTAGATGTTACCTCTTCTTCCTCTGCGTCAAGAGCCATAAGACAATCTTCACTTGTACTCAACTCAATTGACTTGCATATTAGCGCCGTATCATCATCCGAACATGAACTTTCATCGCTTGATGATGATTCCTCCGAATCACCATTTTCGTTCGGTTCGTTGCTAACGAGAGCTTTTCTTTTGTCGCGCTTGAACCTTTTGCTTTCGGATTTGTTCGGCGTAGATTCAACATTTTTGCCTTGATACTTGCTAACGATCGGATACGGATAATTTATTTTAAAATGTCCGGGTTTGCGGCAATTGTAGCACAAATCCTTATTTTCTTCGACTTTTTCTTCTTGTGTTATGCGAGAGATAAAGTTTCCACGAGCAGAATTTTTGGTGTCTCCTTTTCGCATAAACCTTCTAAATTTTTTGACAAAAAGAGCAAATTGTTCGTCAGTCATAAAATCAATATTATTTTCTACTGACCTGGAGGTTGACGGTTGTTCGGCCATTTGAGCAGTATTTCGAGCTTCATGAACATCATCATCTTTGGCCTTCATTTCGAACTTATATGCTTTTAGATCATTAAATAATTTGTCTGTTGACAACATTCTTAGATCTCGGTGATCGCGCATAGCCATAACCTTCATATCCCATGCAGATGGTAAGCCTTGTAGGATTTTGAGATTAATTTCTTTTTGGCTAATATTTTTGCCAAGATCACTAATCTCTCCAAGAACTTTGATCATTCGAGCTTCCATGTCTGCAACACTTTCATTTGAGAGCATTTTGAAATCTTCAAACTTCTTCATGGCGATTGTGAGCTTATTATCTTTTTCTTGTTCATCTCCTTTGCCAATCTTGATGAGAGTTTCCCATATTTCTTTGGCAGTGGCACACTTTCGGATCTTCGGAAATATTGTATCATCAACGACTTTGAATAGAATATCCTTGGCAATATTGTCATGATTATTCCGTGTTCTATCGTCCGATGTCCATTCCGGTTTTGGCTTTTGTACGTACTGTGGAGCATCCGTGGATATAACAAACGCCGTATTGACTTTTAATATTTCGATAGGACCAGTGGAAATAACTTCCCACATTTCATCGTGTAAAGCCGATAAGTGTACCTGCATACGAACTTTCCAATCATCAAAGTTATCAAGTGAGAATAATAGATTTTGAGCTAAATCTTTCTTCATCATCATCATGAGAGATATGAAAGATGAAACCATTTCACACACTTTGTAGAATGGATCTGTCTAGTAGTCAGAAACGGTTGACCCAGTTAGGCACGTGCTTAGATATCAAATTGGCCTAAATAGACAGCCTGCTCTGATACCAATTGCTGGTCCCAAAAGAGGTAAGGTGAAAGTCTAGAGGGGGGGGGGGGGGGTGGTGAATAAGACTTTCAAACTTTTTCGCACAGCACAACAATTGCTAAGCCAGAGATAAACCAAAACTCTTAACTAGATTGTTAGAGTATGGTGCACAACGGAAATAAATAAACATAAAGTGTGTGAGATTGTGTGAGCAGTATATCTCGTGTAGAGCGAATATGTAAAGAGCGGTAAGTAAAGAAAGCAGTAAAGAACACAAGACAATTATAGTGGTTCGCGAGGTGGTGTAATCCTCCTACTCCACTTGCTCTTATCTCCAAGAGCAATTCACTATATCTACCACTCCTTGGTTCCAAGATATAATGAATTTCCGTGATCTAGTGCTTTGATCACAAAGCCCGCACTAATCACGCCCAGTGACACCACACTGCTGCATCGGGTTTCACGTCGCCGCGCTACTATCCCAGGATTTCACGACTCCGCGTTACTTTTCCCCCGTCTTCCACACTCCGGTAGAAATGTATCCCGTGATCTAGTGCTTTGATCACAAAGCCCGCACTAATCACGCCCAGTGCCTCCGACACTGCTGCTTCGGATCTCACAGCTCCGTGTGACAATCCAGGATTTCACAGCTCCGTGCTACTTTCCTCCCTTCTCTTGTTTTGCTCCAAAACAAGTGTTGTCTTGCTTCCAACTTCTGAGACTCTGTAGATGATCTTCAATAATGCGCAGGTCTCTTTGATGAAGATAAACACTCTGGAATGATTTCTCTTGATAGTTCTGAGTGTTTTCTCTCTTTGAATATATCAAGTAAAGCACTTGATATTTTTGCTCTGCTTTGCTCTGTTTAAGAACACTCTGAATATTTCTCTTTTGAAGCTCTCTGAGTTCTTTTTCTTTTCTCACTTCTCACTTGAAGATTTTTTTGGTATGCTCTGTACCAAATGAGATTTTTGCTCTATGCTCTTTTATGGTTAATTGCTCTATTCGATCCCTTTTATGGATTTGAATTTTCTGCTCTCTTGTTCGTGAGTTTTCTCAACTGCTCTATTGCTCTTCACGCTCTTGTGTTCTTCAAGTCTTCATATCTTCATTATTTTATAGCTGGTAATGAGAATCTGTCCGATGGAAAGAGACGCTCTCATTTTTGAAATCTTGTATCTTTTTGTCAGAGATCTTATCTTATCTTCTGCAAAGATGTCAGAAAGGATAAGCTAGCCGTTGTTAGAGCTTCATCTCCATGTAAATGGGTTCTCAAACTTCATATGATATTTCCTCTGGTTTTACGTTGTGTGGGAATATCTGGGTGTAGAACGGCTTCTCTGATTAGCTTTGAAGTGGTCCTTGTATCTTTGGGATTTAAAAATATTCATTATTTTAATCCCATACTAGTTAAAACTAGTATTTTTCCTTGTGAGAATATTTTCACTGTAAGTTCATCTTCATCTTCTTCATTCTCACGTCTGGGTGTTCTCAGACTTCAAACTGGCTTTGAACTTCCACCCAATTTGAATTTCTCCTTTGTAATTGACACCCAATTTCAATTGGCTTGTAATTGGCACCCAATTTGAATTTCTCCATTGTAATTGGCTCCCAATTGACTTTGACTTGCAATTGGCTCCCAAACTTCTCTTGGTGCTTTCAATTGCTTCCCAATTTGATTTCTTGACTTTGACTTCGAAATTGGCTCCCAGACTTCTCCTGGTATTGAATTTCATATCAATTCAATTTGATCGCCATGTCTTCTTTGAATCGGTCCCCAACTTAGAAATTGCATTCCATACTACAACCTCAATTGGCTCCCAATTTCAATTCTACATTGGCTCCCATCTTGAATTGATTCCCATGTGAAACTTGCTCCCAATTTCAAATTTCAAAACTTGCTCCCAATTTCAATTTCTCTGAAACTGGCTCCCAATTTCAATTGATTCGAATTAGCTCCCAATTTCCATTGCTATGAAATTGGCTACCAAGTGCAATTGCATCTCAATTGCCACCCAAGTGAAATTGCTTCCCAATTTCCACAACTCCATCAGATTAATTTAATTTGATTTCTCAAATTTTACCTTGTAAAATTATTGATGGTGAGTTTTGAACTTGAGCCATTTCGGATAATATATCAAGCATCATCCATTTCATCCGTACAGCTTTTGATTAAATCTCCAATCACTTTTGATGTACTCCTTTCTTTCCATAGATGCTTGATCTCCAAGTCAATTTCATGCATTAATTTTCTTCACGAAAATTCTTCTGGGATATCTTCTTTGAGTAGCATTGACGTGAATATTGTATCATTCATCTTCTTCTTCAATTTGTCATTTTCTCCAGACAAATTCTTGATTTTCGGCTTGATATCTTCTTCTACTATTTTCATGCATCTTCCTCTGTTTTTCTCTTTTCAAATTAAATAATTTCCCGATCACGGTCTAAGACTCTACTAGACCTATAAATAAAATTGGGAAATCAACAAATACAAATTTGTCATATCAAAACCATTACACTTTATTCCTAACAATTGACAAAGTATCATACCAAGCTCGAGGTGCTTGTTTCAACCCATACAATGCCTTTTTAAGTTTGTAGACTTTATCACCTTCGCCTTTTACCTCAAAACCTGGGGGTTGTTCGACATAAACTTCTTCTTCGAGTAGACCATTCAAGAATGCGCTTTTCACGTCCATTTGATAAACTGTGAAATCTTTGTGTGCGGCGTAGGCTAGGAAAATTCTGATTGCTTCAAGTCGGGCCACCGGTGCAAATGTTTCATCAAAATCAATTCCTTCTTCTTGAGAGTATCCTTTTGCAACGAGCCTTGCTTTATTCCTAACAATCACGCCTTCTTCGTTTGCTTTGTTCCGGAAGACCCATTTGGTTCCTATAACATTGTGGTTCGCCGGTCTTGGAACAAGTTCCCAAACATCATTTCTTTTGAATTGATCGAGCTCCTCTTGCATAGAATTTATCCAATCCGGATCATTGAGAGCTTCGTCAATTTCTTTTGGTTCAATCTGAGATAGATAACACGTGAACAATGGTTCCATGGTAGATGATCTTGTTTTCACACCTTCATGAATATTCCCAATAAGTAATTTTGGAGGGTGATTTTTGAGCCATCTTAAATCTGGTTCAAATGGGTGCATGGTACTGGGTGGATCCATTTGTTGTGTATTGGGAGAGTTGGTTCGAATTTCCACATTTAATTCTTCTTGAAATTGATTACCAACTTCACATGCAACTTGATCACACATTGGAACCCGTACTGCATCCTCATTCCCACGTGAGGCATCACTCCCAAAATCATTATTTAAGGAATTTCCAACTTCTTCTAGATGAGGGATGGGATTTTCTAGAGAACTAATTTCCAACTCATCCATTCCCTGCAAAACATCATCTTCACACGTATCATTAGTATCACAAAAATCAATATGACACTTGTTACCATTTTGCGCAATTTCTTCGTCCAGAAAGCCATTATTGATCTGTGATTTTTCATCAAATACCACGTGTATGGATTCTTCAACCACCATTGATCTTTTATTCAAAACTCTGAACGCCTTGCTGGTAGTCGAATATCCTAGAAAAATTCTTTCATCTGCACGCTCATCAAAAACTTTTAGATGCAATTTATCATTAATATGAATAAAACATTTGCATCCAAAAATATGAAAATAACCAATATTTGGTTTTCTCCCTTTATATAGCTTGTATAGCGTGTTCTTGTACTGCTTATGGATCATGCTTCGATTTTGCGTGTAACAAGCAGTGTTGATAGCTTCCGCCCAATATCGTTTCGGGAGACCGGCAGCACTAATCATCACTCGTGCGGCTTCTTTGAGCGTCCGATTTCTTCTTTCGGCAACACCGTTTTGTTGCGGTGTTCTTGCGGCAGATAATTGATGAGAAATTCCATGTGAATTACAAAAAGCTTGTATAACTCCATTCACGAACTCGGTTCCGCGATCCGTTCGTATTTTTGATATTTGCCATTCTTTCTCATTTTGTAGTTGCTTCAACAGCTTCGGTAGAACTTGCTCAACTTCATTTTTCTTCTTAAGAAACACGGTCCAAGTGTACCTGGAAAAATCATCAACAACAACGAGAGTATATTTCTTACCACTTACACTTATTGGATCAACCGGTCCAAATAAGTCCATATGTAGTAAGCTTAGCGGTCTTGACGTTGACTAGTGTGTCTTTGATTTGAATGATGATTTGATTTGCTTTCCACGTTGGCATGCATCACACACTTGGTCCTTCTTGAAAATAATATCTGGCATGCCTTCTACTAGATTCTTCTTTGCAAGCTGATTGATGGTCTTGAAGTTTAAGTGGTTGAGCTTTCTGTGCCATTCCCAATTAGTTTCATTTGAATTTCTGGCCATTAAGCACACTGAATCTTTGCTTGTGCTCCAATCAACAACATACATATTCTTTCGTCTTTTTCCAGAAAGAACAATCTCATTTGTGAGCTCATTTTTGATTAGGCAATTATCTTTAGAAAATTCTACAAGATAGCCTTTATCACAAAATTGACTAGTGCTCAACAAATTAAATTTTAATCCTTCAACGAAAGAAACATCTTCAATCTTCAAACCATTTTTCTTGATCGTGCCAACTCCTTTTGTAATTCCATAATTTTGATTTCCTCCGAATATAACTTTTGGTCCATCGATTTCTTTGAAATTCTCTAGATATGATTTATTTCTAGTCATGTGGCGTGAGCAACCACTATCGATGTACCAAACATCCTGCAAAAAAGATTAAATAAATTTAGGTACCCATACTTGCTTGGGTCCTTTACTGTTAGTGATTTTTGGTAACCAAACCCACCTTGATCTTATTGAATTAAGATGAGGCGATTTGTAACCATTTGAGACACGATAATCATAACTCACATTAGAAAATATTTTTGGCGCCGGGTTTTGAAAATTATTTTTATATATTGGCACCTGGGAAGAGAATGGTTGCTTTGGTCTATAAAAAATATTACATCTATTGCACAACCAATCTTTTTGAGTCTGATAAAATCTCCCAACTTTATTTCTAGAAAAGCTTCCATCTTTTCTATGAAATCTTTTTGCACTTGACTCTTTGACATATCTTTGCTTGATGAATTTTTGTTGTTTTGCCGTATCATAGAATTGTTTTGGCCTTTCAACATTCAACTTTGCATTTGTTTGATAGCCAAGTCCTTGTCTCATTGTGCTATTCTGACTTTTAACAAATTTTACCACTTGAACTTTATTATTTAAAGTAGTAGTAGAATTAGTCAGATTTTGAGGGGTTTGAGAACATGTGGAGTCATAACCAATTTCGGTTCTATCTCCTGATGGCTTTTGCATGCTCACCATTTTATCTATAATTTTAGACGAATTAGTGAACGTAGCAATAGTAGCTCTAAGATTATGTTCTCTAACCTCTCTTGCTTTACACTCTTCTTGAAGATGAATATTTTCATTCTTCAATTTACTCACTTCAAGTAAAGCATCTTGCAATTTTTTATTCATTTCTTCTTTTTCAAGAATTAGAATATTATTGCGCTCCTTGAGTTGAGGATGAGTGAGCATAATCTCTTGACATTCTCGTATTAGATTGTCAATAGATTCACGAGAAAAAGAAGAATTAACAGAATTGAAAGAATTAGATGTTACCTCTTCTTCCTCTGCTTCAAGAGCCATAAGACAATCTTCACTTGTACTCAACTCAATTGACTTGCATATTAGCGTCGTATCATCATCCGAGCATGAACTATCATCGCTTGATGATGATTCCTCCGAATCACCATTTTCGTTCGGTTCGTTGCTAACGAGAGCTTTTCTTTTGTCGCGCTTGAACCTTTTGCATTTGGATTTGTTCGGCTTGAACTCAACATTTTTGCCTTGATACTTGCTAACGATCGGATATGGACAATTTATTTTAAAATGTCCGGGTTTGCAACAATTGTAGCACAAATCCTTATTTTCTTCGACTTTTTCTTCTTGTGTTATGCGAGAGATGAATTTTCCACGAGCAGAATTTTTGTTGTCTCCTTTTCGCATAAGCCTTCTTAACTTTTTGACAAAAAGAGCAAATTGTTCGTCAGTCATAAAATCAACATTATTATCTACTGACCTGGAGGTTGACGGTTGTTCGGCCATTAGAGCAGCATTTCGAGCTTCATGAACATCATCATCTCTGGCCTTCATTTCGAACTCATATGCTTTTAGATCACTAAATAATTTGTCTGTAGACAACATTCTTAGATCTCGGTGATCGCGCATAGTCGTAACCTTCATATCCCATGCAGATGGTAAGCCTCGTAGGATTTTGAGATTAATTTCTTTTTGGCTAATATTTTTGCCAAGATCACTAATCTCTCCAAGAACTTTGATCATTCGAGCTTCCATGTCTGCAACACTTTCATTTGAGAGCATTTTGAAATCTTCAAACTTCTTCATGGCGATTGTGAGCTTATTGTCTTTTTCTTGTTCATCTCCTTCGCCAATCTTGATGAGAGTTTCCCATATTTCTTTGGCAGTGGCACACTTTCGGATCTTCGGAAATATTGTATCATCAACGGCTTTGAATAGAATATCCTTGGCAATAGAGTCAAGATTATTCCGTGTTCTATCGTTCGATGTCTATTCTGGTTTTGGCTTTTGTACGTACTGTGGAGCATCCGTGGATATAACAAACGCCGTATTGACTTTTAATATTTCGATAGGACCAGTGGAAATAACTTCCCACATTTCATCGTGTAAAGCCGATAAGTGTACCTGCATACGAACTTTCCAATCATCAAAGTTATCAAGTGAGAATAATAGATTTTGAGCTAAATCTTTCTTCATCATCATCACGAGAGATATGAAAGATGAAACCATTTCACACACTTTGTAGAATGGATCTGTCTAGTAGTCAGAAACGGTTGACCCAGTTAGGCACGTGCTTAGATAGCAAATTGGCCTAAATAGACAGCCTGCTCTGATACCAATTGTTGGTCCCAAAAGAGGTAAGGTGAAAGTCTAGAGGGGGGGGGGGGGGGGGGTGAATAAGACTTTCAAACTTTTTCGCACAGCACAACAACTGCTAAGCCAGAGATAAACCAAAACTCTTAACTAGATTGTTAGAGTATGGTGCACAGCGGAAATAAATAAACATAAAGTGTGTGTGAGATTGTGTGAGCAGTATATCTCGTGTAGAGCGAATATGTAAAGAGCGGTAAGTAAAGAAAGCAGTAAAGAACACAAGACACTATATCCAAGAGCAATTCACTATATCTACCACTCCTTGGTTCCAAGATACAATGAATTTCCGTGATCTAGTGCTTTGATCACAAAGCCCGCACTAATCACGCCCAGTGACACCACACTGCTGCATCGGGTTTCACGTCGCCGCGCTACTATCCCAGGATTTCACGACTCCGCGTTACTTTCCCCCCGTCTTCCACACTCCGGTAGAAATGTATCCCGTGATCTAGTGCTTTGATCACAAAGCCCGCACTAATCACGCCCAGTGCCTCCGACACTGCTGCTTCGGATCTCACAGCTCCGTGTGACAATCCAGGATTTCACAGCTCCGTGCTACTTTCCTCCCTTCTCTTGTTTTGCTCCAAAACAAGTGTTGTCTTGCTTCCAACTTCTGAGACTCTGTAGATGATCTTCAATGATGCGCAGGTTTCTTTGATGAAGATAAACACTCTGGAATGATTTCTCTTGATAGCTCTGAGTGTTTTCTCTCCTTGAATATATCAAGTAAAGCACTTGATATTTTTGCTCTGCTTTGCTCTGTTTAAGAACTCTCAGAATATTTTTTTTGAAGCTCTCTGAGTTCTTTTTCTTTTCTCACTTCTCACTTGAAGATTTTTGGTATGCTCTGTACCAAATGAGATTTTTGCTCTATGCTCTTTCAAGCTTAATTGCTCTATTCGATCTCCTTGATGATTTCAAATTTTCTGCTCTCTTGTTCGTGAGTTCCCCCAACTGCTCTATTGCTCTTTACTTCTCTGTTCTTCAAGTCTTCATATCTTCATCATTTTATAGCTGGTAATGAGAATCTGTCCGTTGGAAAGAGACGCTCTCATTTTTGAATTCTTGTATCTTTTTGTCAGAGATCTTATCTTATCTTCTGCAAAGATGTCAGAAAGGATAAGCTAGCCGTTGTTAGAGCTTCATCTCCATGTAAATGGGTTCTCAAACTTCATCTGATATTTCCTCTGGTTTTACATTGAGTGGGAATATCTGGGTGTAGAACGGCTTCTCTTATTAGCTCTGGAGTGGTCTTTGGATCTTTGGGATTTAAAAAATATTCATTAATTTAATCCCATACTAGTTAAACTAGTAATTTTCCTTGTGAGAATATTTTCACTGTATGTTCATCTTCATCTTCTTCATTCTCACGTCTGGGTGTTCTCAGACTTCAAATTGGTTGTGAACTTCCACCCAATTTGAATTTCTCCTTTGTAATTGACACCCAATTTCAATACTTCAAATTGGTTGTGAACTTCCATCCAATTTGAATTTCTCCTTTGTAATTGACACCCAATTTCAATTGGCTTGTAATCGGCACGCAATTTGAATTTCTCCATTATAATTGGCTCCCAATTGACTTTGACTTGCAATTGGCTCTCAAACTACTCCTGGTGCTTTGAATTGTTGACTTTGACTTCGAAATTGGCTCCCAGACTTCTCCTGGTATTGAATTTCATCTCAATTCAATTTGATCTCTATGTCTTCTTTGAATCGGTCCCCAACTTTGAAATTGCATCCCATCGGTCCCCAACTTTAAAATTGCATCCCATACTACAACCTCAATTGGCTCCCATGTGAAACTTGCTCCCATTGATTTCAATTTTGTCTTCTTTGAATCGGTCCCCAACTTTGAAATTGCATCCCATCGGTCCCCAACTTTAAAATTGCATCCCATACTACAACCTCAATTGGCTCCCATGTGAAACTTGCTCCCATTGATTTCAATTTTCTCTGAAACTGGCTCCCAATTTCAATTGCTATGAAATCGGCTCGGCTCCCAATTCCTTTGAATTAGCTCCCAAGTGCAATTGCATCTCAATTGCCACCCAATTTCCACTTGTAATTGGTGCCCAAAGCTTCAACTAGCGCCCAACTCCATTAGATTAATTTAATTTGACTTCTCAAATTTTACCTTGTAAAATTGTTGATGGTGAGTTTCAAACCTGAGCCATTTCACATAATATATCAAATATCATCCACTTCGTCCGTACAGCTTTTAATTAAATCTCCAATCACATTTAATGTACTCCTTTCTTTCCATAGATGCTTGATCTCCAAGTCAATTTCATGCATTCTTCCAATATTAATTTTCTTCACGAAAATTCTTCTGGGATATCTTCTTTGAGTAGCATTGACGTGATTTCATATCATTCATCTTCTTCTTCAATTTGTCATTTTCTCCAGACAAATTCTTGATTTTAGGCTTTATATCTTCTTCTTCTATTTTCATGCATCTTCCTCTATTTTTCTCTTTTCCAATTTAAATAATTTCCTGATCATGGTCTAAGACTCTACTAGACCTATAAACAAAATTGAGGGATCTAC
Source organism: Ipomoea nil (assembly GCF_001879475.1). Taxonomy (NCBI): domain Eukaryota; kingdom Viridiplantae; phylum Streptophyta; class Magnoliopsida; order Solanales; family Convolvulaceae; genus Ipomoea; species Ipomoea nil. The sequence continues at coordinate 6,322,940 of NW_017618572.1, forward strand.
AAATACAAATTTGGCATATCAAAACCATTACACTTTATTCCTAACAGTGACAAGTTTGATATGAAAGATATGGGCGAAGCTGATGTGATACTTGTAGTGAAAGTCATCAAAGAGAAAGATGGCTACAAGTTATCACAGGGTCACTATATAGAGAAACTGCTAAAGAAGTTTAACAGTTTTGAAGTGAACCCATATGACCCAAGTGCAAAACTCTCGAAAAACACAGAGGTAAGTGTGTCTCAAGAGGAATATGCGAAAATAATCGGGAGTCTCATGTTCTTAATGAACTATACCAGACTTGATATTGCACTTGCGGTAAATCGACTAAGTCGATACACTCATAATCCCAGCGATACCCATTGGAATGCACTAAAGAGGGTGTTACGCTATCTAAAGGGAACGATGAACTGGGGATTGCACTTTTCTGGCTTCCCAGCGTCCCTAGAGGGGTATTGCGATGCGAATTGGGTGAATGATAGTGATGAGGTGAGCTCCACCAGCGGGTATGCTTTTACCATGGGAGGAGCAGCAGTATCGTGGAAATCCACGAAACAGGCGTGCATAGCCAGATCAATGATGGAAGCTGAATTTATAGCTCTTGATCTAGCAGGGCAAGAGGCTGAGTGGCTTAGAAACCTACTGGCAGACGTGCCATTGTGGGGGTCTTCTACGCCGTCAGTGCCCATACATTGTGACTCGCAAGCTGCGATATGTGTAGCAAAAAATAGTGCCTATAATGGTAAGAGGAGACACATAAGAGTCAGACATGAGTAGTGAGACAACTAATTCTAAGTGGCGTACTTTCACTAGAATATGTGAAATCCGAAAAGAACATTGCAGATCCTCTCACGAAGGGGCTAAACAAAAGAGCCATCCTCGAAACATCGAGGGAGATGGGCTTAATAGCGATACAGTGAGCAAAATTCGAGGTTATATAAACCTGGAAGCTAAACACACCTATTCAGATATAGGTCTCAGGTCAAAGAGTTGACCTTACGAGAAAGACCAAGTTATATATTCTTACAAGGTGATTGCTGGTGTGTGAACTGAGTTCAAAACTAACTCTTCTTTCGATAGTTCAAGATCTAATTCACTATCAAAGGAGAAAGTTACTCAAGTCACTACGTGTCAGTTCAAGGTACAACCACTGACATTAAGATCAGTACTCATGCCAGAAATTCCGTCTTCTTCTTGCCACCTTGAATGTGTGGGGGATTGTTGGAAATTACATCCAAGATGGTGGTTTAAAGTGTGTAGAAGGAAGACACTCTTGTCCCACATTGGAAGGATAAGGGACTAATTCCCACCTTTTTAATACCAACCCATTTGGAAGGCTTAAACTATTGTAGAGAGAGAAGGAAACGGAACTCCACACGCGCGCGCCGCCGCCGCCCGCCCGGTGCGGTGCGGTGCGGTCAGCGTTTTACTCGGGCTTTATTTTAATTCCGAGTTTTTTCCCTTTTAGAGGTAGATTTCATGTAGAAATCTACCATCCACACATTAAGTTGTGGTGGAACAAGTCTTCCTATTCTTGTGGGCATTTTCACCACAATTCTTCCTAAAATCGTGGAGCATGAATGGCTGAGAGGGGAGGGGCGGGTATTTTCAATACTATAAATACCCTGCTTCTCCTCAGTTCTATTCACTCATCAAATCCTCTTCTTCTCTTCTGCAATCTTGAGCTTCGGTGTTAACTGGTCAAAAGCAACCGGTAAGACTACAACCGTCTCGGGGAAATTTTTGCTTTTAAGGTAGTGTCTTGCACACGTCACCGATCCCTTCAGGATTCATCCATTCTCAGCCTATAAAAAATAGTAGCCCCAGGTCTACGACATATTCTATCCGAATTTTCCCCAACACTTAAGTGTGCCACTTGCAGGGTTGGCTACATGCAGAAGAAGATAGAGAGAGAGAGAGAGCCTTCCACGGCGTCTAAACGGCGGAGTAGCCCTCCACGGCGTGGCAGCGGTGAAGCCGAAGCAGTGGCGCGTGCCTGGGCGTGAGGTCAACGAAGCTGGCCAGCTCTATGATTGATAATCTGTGTGTGGGAGAAGAAGATAATGTGTGGGTGTTCATGTTGAGCGAAGAGTGGCGTAAGTTCCAAAACAGGTCAACTTAATCAACCAGTCTTCCTAAACCAAAGGAATTTAGTTATTAATACTTCAATTTAGGGAGAATATAATAAAAATAAGCTCCACATCAATAATTACCGGTGCCATGTCAGCCACGAAACCGGGAAACCTGCTAAATGGTCTAGGTGACAAAATTTTAACGGTTTGTGGATTGAAATAGCATATAGGAAAGATTAAGGTGCGGCATGAAGAATCGCTTATGGTTCATGGTGCGGGATGACACTTCAGTCAAAAATAATTAAAGATTAAGGAATAGAGAAATTGATGCGATACTTTTATAGTGGTTCGAGAATTACTTACTCCAATCTTCTCCTCAACACGAGGTGGCTTTACTAGTATGAAGAAAACATCTGCAAGGTAGTCTTTGCTATCACAAGCCCTCATTATGCATAAAAAGAACTCGCGCGTTAGAGAAACTTCAAAAAGCCCTTCTCTGCTCTCACGTGGATCCATTATGTGTTTATGTGTAACCATTGTTTGTGAGGGCAACATCCGAGAGGTAGTTTCTTCTAGCATGAATTATGATCACGACATGACACTATGGCTTGAGAAAATCATCCGCAAGGTGATCAAGGTCATCACAAGGTGCCACCGTGGCTAGCAAGGCCTCATGATGTAGCGTAATTTGGGAAATATAAATAGAAGTTAGATTTTAGAGTTTTTTCTCAAAATAGTCCATCGATTATTACTCATTCTCAATTTTGCATTTCGACTTTTAATTACACTAAATGTGGTCCCTCGACTTTCAAAAACTCACACAATTTAGTCCTCCGTTAAGATTTTTGTCTACTCAGTGTTAAAATGGAGGGCATTTTCGTCCGTTTACCTATTATACGTCTAATATACATTGAGAAATAATCGATGGACCATTTTGGGAATAGTCGAGGGACCATTTTGGGAAAAACTCTTTTATTTATTTCATTTCTGTTTATTTTTATTTTTTTAGACTCTATCAAATTAGAATTTATATATATATTATTTCTTACAAATATAATAGATAAAAACTCACAGTCCAACCTCAAAATTTTAAACATTCCCTACAAAATTTTTCTCTGTCTAAACATATAAAGTTTTCCACTATCCTTATCAAGTTTTACAATAAGTTTCGTAACTTTCATAAATGCTCATATACTTTTTATTTTTATGTTTTTATGTGTGTGTGTAATCATACTAAAAGTTCAATACACAATCAATCATTATGTATCACATTAATATTATTTTTATCGTTGAAAATAACATTTATTTTTTTATATACCTTGGTAAAAAAGTTTCACTTCTAAATTTAAATTTATTAATATTCATATACAAAATACAAACAAACTTCAAAATGACAAGAACTTGTAATTTTGGTAAAGAATGAGGCTTTAGGTTTAGGATTGTCTGTTTTGTGCTAATTATTGTTGCATTTGGTCTTGCAGACAAAGTTAAACCAACTTTTTAAAAATGTTTTCTAACATCATTGATCGAGAAGTGAAGTGTACTCCTCAGTTCAAAGAAGTGCCATAAGCACCTCTCTGACCAAGAAGTGTGCCATCGGTCGTATGACCAAAAAGTAAATTTACCTTCCGGTTACATACGAGAGTTTACTTTCGGCTCAACCAAGAAGTTTAATGGAAAAACTTACCTTTCAGTCCAACATTTTCCCTACATTTTGCACTCTTTGGGTGTTTAAACTCGAAAAGATGATAATGATATTTTCAATGATAAATATATATATATATATATATATATATATATATATATATATATATATATATATATATAATTTAGTTCATGTGCGGTTGAGTGTCTCCCATGCGGTTGTGTGGTTAAAAATGAGTCATTGATCTTGCTTAAATAAACGTCCAGGATTACCAAAATTAAAAAAAAAATGCGGTGGCAATTGGGTAATTTTCGTATCTAGGTCAAATTTATGGTGTGTGGTTTTTGTGCTTAAGGTCCATGAGTTTTGTGATTAAGGTGCGTGGGTTGTGTACTTAATGTGAGTAGTTGAAACTTAAGGTGCGTGAGTTTTGTGCTTAAGGTGCATGGGTTTTGTGCGTGAGGTTTCTACTTAATTAAGGTGCGTAGGTTTTGTGCTTAATGTGAGTAGTTGTTGAAAGTTAAGGTGCTTGGGTTTCCTTCTTAAGGTGCGTTGTTTTCCTTCTTAAGGTGCATGATTTATATGCTTAAGGTGCGTCAGTTGTATGAAACTTAAGGTGAACCATTTTAAAACTTTAGGTGCGTGGTTTGTATTCTTAAGGTGCTTTGTTGTGTGCTTAAGGTGCGTGGTTTGTGTTCTTAAGGTGCGTGATTTGTGTTATGTCTGTGTACTTATGGTGCGCCATTTTAATGCTTAATGTGCGTCCTTCGCACAACCATACGCGAAGCCTTCCCCGCACCTGAACCCTTCCATATATATATATATATATATATATATATATATATATATATATATATATATATATATATATATATATATATATATATATATATATATATAAACATAAAAAGTATATGAGTATTTATGAAAGTTACGAAACTTATTGTAAAACTTGATAAGGATAGAGGAAAACTTTGTATGCTTAGAAAGAGGGGAAAAGTTTGTAGAGAAAGTTTAAAATTTTGAGGTTGGACTGTGAGATTTTATTTATTATATTTGTAGGAAAAGAAATCTATAGAAATTAAAATTTGATAGAGTCTAAAAAATGAAAATAAACAAAAATGAAATAAATAAAAACGTTTTCCCCAAAATGGTCCCTCGACTATTTAGTGTATATTAGACGTATAATAGGTAAACGGACGAAAACTCCCTCCATTTTAACCATGAGTAGACAAAAAAAAACTAACGGAGGACTAAATTGGGTGAGTTTTTGAAGGTCGAGGGACCACATTTGATGCAGTTGAAAGTCGAAATGTAAAATTGAGAATGAGCAATAGTTGAAGGACCATTTTGAAAAAAAAACTCTTAGATTTATTTGGAAACTTTTAACTTTTGAACTTTTAGATTGTATACTCTTTTTTTTTCTTGAAAGATAACCAACTTTTAGATTGTACACTTTTGGTACTTGTTTTTTTTTTTACCTTTAGACATTAGTTAGTTATTCTCTAGAATTCAACTTCCAATTCCGTACAACCCTAGATTTAATTTTCCAATTACAATTCAAGTTTTAATTATATTAAATTTGCTTTTCATTATTGAAACAAGAATTGAACATTGGATTCACATTTTCATCATCAAATAGATAAGTCAATTCTACTTTTATTTCTTTGCAATTTTCTTATTTGTTTTTAGCACTTTGATATTATATTTTGTGCTTGTTATGGATTGCTTCTTTGATCTTGAATTCCTTGCTATTTTCCTTATGATCATGAGTGAGTAATCTCCTTTAAGAGGGAGATAGGGATAATGTTGATTAACATGATCGACTTCCGATTAGGAAGTGAATACCTAATATAGACTCACGGGGTTAATTGACCTTACTTCACCTTTAAAGAAAATGAGAGTTTGTGATGTCAAGACCAAGGTGTTTGATGAAATGCCTCTTAGTCAATTATGAGTCATGAGAATGTCTTTAAATGCTCTAAAAGTATGGAATGACCTTGAGAAAGGCTTCCTCCTAATTAAAAGGCATCCATTATGAAGCTAATTGACTTTTTAAATTCCCTCATTTCCGGTTTGACTGCATTACCTAGACCTAATCCTAATCCCCTATTTGCCTGCTCCTTTCTTATCATTCTTATTCATTACTTGTTTTTAATTTGTTTGTTACTTGCATCAACCAACTTTTACTCGGGGCTAGATTTTCACAAGAGGATTTAGTGCCTTGTGTATGAAAAGGTTAAGCTCTACATCTATCACCAATTATTTAAGAATGAAAAATCTCACCCCTTCAATATACTATCACCACCCAACATTTGGTAACATATCTTGAGGAGAATTAAACTGGATATAGAGAAGGAAGTCCCTTCCCCTTTTAAAGAAAGACATGAGTCTTGTAAGGATGTGAAAGAGAAAAATTTTGAAAAGTTAAATGAGTATAATTAAGCTAAAATATCTTATTCATTGATGCAAAATAAGAGGGGAGGTCCACCTTCTAGGGACCGAGTATACTACCATGTCTAAATTATACTGTCAAGAGGGAGATAGGGATAATGTTGATTAACATGATCGACTTCCGATTAGGAAGTGAATACCTAATATAGACTCACGGGGTTAATTGACCTTACTTCACCTTTAATGAAAATGAGATTTTGTGATGTCAAGACCAAGGTGTTTGATGAAATGCCTCTTAGTCAATTATGAGTCATGAGAATGTCTTTAAATGCTTTAAGAGTATAGAATGACCTTGAGAAAGGCTTCCTCCCAATTAAAAGGCATCCATTATGAAGCTTGTAATTTTGCATTTTCCTAGATTAAGATAATAACTAGCAATAAGCACTGTTGTAAATGACTGACTGATGAGATCGCGTGAGATGTCAGTCAGACAGATAAATCGAAGATTGGTTTGTTGAGCAAAAACTAAAAGCAGAAGTAAAAACACACAAACGATGTTTATGCAGTTCGATACAGTGTGTATCTACGTCTGGGGGACGATCACCGAGGCGTCCAATCCACTAACTCATAATCCAATGTACAAAGGTAGAGAAACAAGAATCTCACCCAAGTGCCCCACACAAGGTATGTACCCAGTCTACAAAGGTTTAGTGGATTGTTGAAGGCGGAGAGCCATGCATGCAGAAGTCCAACAAAATCCCTTCGGTTGGAGAGCTAACTCTGAAGCAGTCCGCTTCAATGACGCAGTCCCACATTGTTCCCACAAATGAGTGATCTTCGCATCCTTTCGTTTAAGCAACGATAGTTCTTCTCAAGTTCTTCATCATAATCACCAAGAACATATATTCTTGAGAAGAGGCATACTCAAAGATGTACTCTTCTGTATAGCAAAGAGTGCTTTTTGTCTGCTTAAAACATAACCCTAATTCATGGCCAAATGGGGGTACTTATACTTCCTTAAGAAAGCCACTCTCCAAAAATATCTTTGATTGTAGATGGTAGGACGATTTGAGAAGAATGCAATCTTAGAGATTCGGTCCATACCTTCCAAAACAGATCCGCTGATTTTCTTTCCAAAAAAGTCTTCAAGCCGCGTTCACTGTTTTGGAAACTTCTTCGTTTGTCAGATCTTTAGTGTCAGTGCGTCTGTCGATGTCTCTGATCAATCAGTCTTCTACAACAGCAAACAGACACCATGCTAAACCCTATCTTAGTTTGCCATAATAATATTGCCAATCATATGTTGGGGTTTTTATGGAGAAAAAATAAACTGTCTTAACATCCATCTGAAACAGTGTAAAACCAAGAATACATGCAACTGCCAATAGAATTCTGATTGACTCCAATCTTGCAACTGGGGCAAACGTTTCATCATAGTCAATACCCTCAATTTGGGTGTATCCTTGAGCAACCAACTGAGCTTTGTTTCTTGCAATATTTCCGGCTTCATCCGTTTTATTCTTGAAAATCCATTTTGTCCCAGTGATGTTAACTCTCTCAGGTCTAGGTACTAGATCCCACACATGATTTCGGTCAAACTGATGAAGCTCCTCTTGCATAGCCTTAATCCATAGATCATCCTGCAAGGCTTCCTTCACATTTTTTGGTTCTATCTTTGAGGTGTAGCAGGCGGATCCGGATATCTCTATCAGATTACTTCTCATTCGACTTCTGGTTTTCATTCCATCAGTTGGATTACGATTTATGTTGTCTGATGGATGGTTTTTTTGAGTTCTGGTGGGTTTGTTTTTACCATCATTATCCGAGAGAGGATTCTCCTCTTCAGAACTTACTTCATTTTCGTCTGATGCATCATGAATGTCTGACAGTTTTGTTCCCTTAGCAGTTTTTGACGACTCATTGATAGGGAGTTCTGTCTCTGGTTCAGGTATTGATATTTCATCTGATTCTTCTGGATTGTCATCTATAACAACGTTCATTGATTCCATGACTGATTGAGTTCTTTTGTTGTAAACTCTATAGGGTCTACTATTTGGAGAGTACCCAAGAAAGATGCCCTCATCACTCTTTGGGTCAAACTTTCCTCTTTGTTCCCTATCAATTAGAACATAACATCTCGTTCCAAAAACATGAAAATACATTAAATTCGGCTTCTTTCCTTTCCATATCTCATATGGCGTCTTAGACGTACCTGGTCTGAGATATACTCTATTCACAGTATGGCATGCTGTGTGTACTGCTTCAGCCCAGAAACGTTGTGGCAGATGCGATGCATGTAACATAACTCTAGCCATTTCCTGTAGGGTCCGGTTCTTTCTTTCCACCACACCATTCTGTTAAGCTGTTCTAGGAGCTGAGAACTCATGAGCTATACCATTTTCAGAACAGAAATCCGAGTATAGAGAATTTTCTAACTCTTTCCCATGATCACTTCTTAGCCTTTGGATTTTTATGATTGGTTCATCTTTTTCTTTCTGCAGTCTTATGCATAGAGTCTTGAAAGCATTGAATGCCTCAGACTTTTCCCTCAGAATGTATACCCAGCTGAACCGAGAGAAGTCATCTACACATACAAAGATGTATTTCTTTCCACCCATGCTTTCAGTCTGAGTTGGTCCCATGAGGTCTATATGAACCAGTTCTAAACAGCTCTCAGTAGTTATCATCTTTACTGTTTTGTGAGGAGCCCTTATTTGCTTTCCAATGGCACAAGCTCCACAGACTCCTTCCTGTTCTATTTTAAGTTTAGGTATCCCACGAACAACATCTAACTTGATCATTTTATCCATATCTCTGAAATTTATGTGACCCAATCGTCGATGCCACAGTTTTGATTCATCTGTTTTTGATGTCAGACATGCTGTTTTATTGGTCAGAACATAACAATTGTCAGAAGATCGTGTTCCTTCCAATACCACTTGGTCTGCTTTATCACTGACTCTGCAGCAGTCTCGATTAAAGCACACGTTCCAGTTTTGATCACACGCTGACTGATGCTAATGAGATATGCTTTCAGAGCACTGACTAAGAGAACCTCATCCAGATGTGGTAAACCTGAAACATTTAGGGTACCTTTTCCAACTATCTTTCCTTTTTGTCCGTCTCCATACGTAACTGATCTACTACTAGGTTGAATAGACATAAGACACTTGACATTCCCAGTCATATGTCTGGAACAACCATTGTCGAAATACCATCTTGTTGCTGTCATAGAGGCGGTCAAAACGATTGTGGGGTAGCAGATTACCTCTGATTTCCTGACCCAAACTTGTCTCACGAAGTGAGTAATGGACTTGTTCTGATATTTCTCCTTCCTCTGATCTCTGTAGAAGAAATAACATTCAGGTCGGGTATGCCCTTTTGTTTGACAGCAGTGACAGACGGGTATGTATTGTCTGACTTTTACAATCTTGGTCTTGAACCTTGAGTACTAGGATTGTACTTTGAATCTGTCAGACTGACAGTCAGTAATTCGATTGTGTATGATCCCTTTCTGTTTTATCTGTGATGATTGACTTTGATCATGAAAGGACCAATCAACTAAAGTTCCTTCTTTTATAAACATAGGTGCTTTCTTTGGGGACTCTCCTCATTCAAAACCAAGTCCCTTCTTATCATTGGGATTTTGACCATAATCTAGAATTTTGTCTAAGGTAGAGGTGGTATCCATCATCTTGATCTTCTTCTTTAGATCCTCCAGTTCCTTTATCAATTTTACCTCTCGTGACCTTATCTGAGTGACGAGATCTTCTTTTAGGACAAGTTCAATAGATAGTTTCTTCAGTTGATCATCTCGTTCCTTCAGATCGTCATTCAGACTCTTGTTAACCATCACTAGTTGTTCCCAACTTCAAACTAGTTTGGCAAATTCTAGTTCCAGTTGTGTATGTCTCTTTTCAAAGTCATCTGACGATATGTAAGATTCGTCATCTGTGTCATTCTCTTCTGATTAATTTTCTTTTGCCGTAAAGAAGGCCACGAAGTTTCTCACATTTTCATCAGACTGATCATTTACTGTTTCTTCTTCATCATCACTGAGGGTAGCCACAGACATAACTTTCTTCCTTTTGAGATAAGTTGCACATTCAGATTGATTATGTCCAAATCCTTCACACTCTCGACATTGCACTGATCTGTTTAGAGGTCTAGCAGTGTCAGTTGGATTACTCCTGATTTGTCTTGTTTGGCCACTTTGAGACTGACTATTCTGTGAGAAGGAGGGCGTTTCTGTTTTCTGATATGAGGAGGTTCAAGTTTTGTACTGTGTCCTGTTGGGTTGTCCTTGACTCTTGGGGTTGAAACCTTTCAGAATTTTCTTAAAGTTTTTTGTTAAAAGAGCCAAGGCTTCGTCATCAATATCGTCTGTGTCAGATTCTCGATCAGCTTCGGCAACAAAAACTACTAACTTGCCTTTCCAACTGGTCACAAGTTCATCATCCGCTAGCACTTCAAGTTCATAAGTGTGTAAGCTTCCCATAAGTTCACCCACACTCTTTTTCTCCCAGCCAGAGTGTTCTTGAATTGCGGTCAACTTCATTCGAAAACGTTTTGGTAAAGATTGAAGGATCTTTTTGACCACTCTTTCATCAGTAAAAGGTTCACCAAGTACAGAGGCTCTGTTCATCAAATTCTGAACCCGACTGTGAAAGATTGATATTGTTTCCTCTTCACCCATCCTGAGAGATTCAAATTCTGATAATACCAACTGAAGTTTTGACTGCTTGACATCACTGGTACGTTCGTATCTGGTTTCAAGAGTGTCCCATACACGTTTTGCTTCTTTTATTCCGGTAACAAAGGTAAAGACTGATTCATGCATAGATCCAACAATAAAATTTAGAGCCTTATTATTTAAATCAGAGGATGTCATCTCTTCTTCAGTCCATGTCTCAATAGGTTTGGCTCCAGCAGTTCCATCAGCATTCTGAACTGTCGGAGGACTCCACCCAGTGAGAACAGTACGATAGACTTTGGTACCTTGAGCCTGAAGATAAATCTCCATTCGAGCCTTCCAGAAGGAATAATTGTGACCATCCAATTCAGGTGGTTTCATACTTGTATCCATCCTGAATCAAAAGACACCCAGCCAAAAACACAGGCAGGAAGCAGACAAATACCCAATAGACAGCAAGAGAAGCAGCTTCTTAATGAGTGTAAAAATGCAAAAAAAAAAAAAAAAAAAAAAACTTCCCAAGGATCAAGTCATTGTGTAGACTTAAAAGCTCTGATACCACATGTAATTTTGCATTTTCCCAGATTAAGATAATAACTAGTAGTCTAGCAATAAGCACTGTTGTAAATGACTGACTGATGAGATCACGTGAGATGTTAGTCAGACAGATAAATCGAAGATTGGTTTGTTGAGGAAAAACTAAAAGCAGAAGTAAAAACACACAAACGATGTTTACCCAGTTCGATACAGTGTGTATCTACGTCTGGGGGACGATCACCGAGGCGTCCAATCCACTAACTCATAATCCAATGTACAAAGGTAGAGAAACACGAATCTCACCCAAGTGCCCCCACAAGGTATGTACCCAGTCTACAAAGGTTTTGTGGATTGTTGAAGGCGGAGAGCCATGCATGCAGAAGTCCAACAAAATCCCTTCAGTTGGAGAGCTAACTCTGAAGCAGTCCGCTTCAATGACGCAGTCCCAGATTGTTCCAACAACTGAGTGATCTTCGCGTCCTTTCGTTTAAGCAACGATAGTTCTTCTCAAGTTCTTCATCATAATCACCAAGAACATATATTCTTGAGAAGAGGCATACTCAATGATGTACTTCTGTATAGCAAAGAGTGCATTTTGTCTGCTTAAAACGTAACCCTAATTCATGGCCGAATGGCGGTACTTATACTTCCTTAGAAAAGCCACTCTCCAAAAATATCATGGATTATAGATGGTAGGACGATTTGAGAAGAATGCAATCTTAGAGATTCGGTCCATACCTTCCAAAACATATCCGCTCATTTTCTTTCCAAAAAAGTCTTCAAGCCGTGTTCAGTGTTTTGGAAACTTCTGCATATGTCACATCTTCAGTGTCAATGCGTCTGTCGATGTCTCTGATCAATCAGTCTTCTACAACAGCAAACAGACACCAAGCTAAACCCTATCTTAGTTTGCCATAATAATATTGCCAATCATATGTTGGGGTTTTTATGGAGAAAAAATAAAACACTAACAATAATAATTATAGAGGTGTAATTAAATATGATTGGCTTTGGCTTGTGGCAACAATTGAATCATGCACAAGAGATGTTTGGTGTAGTGTAATGAAATCGATTTGATTCTCATGAACGTAATCATCAGTGCTATGTTTTAACTTTTAATCAGAGTTTGAAGACGCAATAATGACTATGCGAAGCAATATGTGGAACATAATAACTTTTGGTTACAAAAAGCTAAAAGTTCGTTTATTAAGAATGTAAAGTTTCTATGAGATGCGGGGATAGCTCAGTTAAGAGAGTGTTAGACTGAAGATCTGAAGGTCACGTGTTCAATCCACGTTAACCGCAACTTAGTTTTGATGGTTTTAAAATGTAAACCATACAATTATAAGTTCATAATTTTCAATAGATGATTTTCAACAGATGACCTATGGAAGCGTTTCGTTGTTATCTAGCGGTTAGGATATCTGGCTTTCACCCAGGAGACCCGGGTTCAATTCCTGGCAACAGAAGATATCATATCTATCGGGTTTATCTGTGATATAGTAATAATATAGATGACCTATAATGAGTTACTGTACCTACAATAGTGGCTTAATGAGTATGCAATATTAATTTAATGAACTTGTAATAATGTTTCGGACGGACGAGCATATATGACTTAATGAACTTGTGGTAGTGACTTTTTTTTTTTTCAAAGGACTTGAAGTAGTGACTTAATCAACTTGCAATAGTAATTTAAAGAACATGGAATAATATCTTTATAAACTTGTAAATTTACTTAATGGCATTGTAACAATAGTAATTAAAAGAACCTACAATTAGGGGTGGGAATTTCAATTTATAGTTCGGGTTCCTTTTTTTTTTTTCTCTGTTTGATTTATATTTTTTTAGTTTTGAAAAGACGAAACCATTCTATTTAACATTGTAGTTTAGTTTGGTTCGGTCAATTTGTGAACATAAACATTCTCTAGTTCTTTAGCGCAATTAATTAATTAATTATTTTTTATTAATTTAAAATTTAAAATCCAATCAACATGTCAACGATGCATATTTAAAATTCCCAATCAATAATGAGTCCGAACAACAAGACAACACTACATAATTAAAAATCCAATGTCCAAACATCACATAAAACTTAATTCAAATTACAATATACCAATCTAAGTGTATAATAGAAATAAAATATCGGGATCTAAAGAATTGAGAATTTAGTAATTTGTAATTAGTATATATACACGGGTAATTTTCCAAATATAAAAACATTTAGTTATAGTTAGATACATAGATATGAACAAAGGAAATGTCATAGTTTTTTATGCTTACATTAGACTTTATAACAATTATAGAGGTGTTATTAAAGATGAATGGCTTTGTGTTGGTCCCAAAAGAGGTAAGGTGAAAGTCTAGGGGGGGGGGGGGGGTGAATAGACTTTCAAACTTTTTCGCACAGCACAACAATTGCTAAGCCAGAGATAAACCAAAACTCTTAACTAGATTGTTAGAGTATGGTGCACAGCGGAAATAATTAAACATAAAGTGTGTGTGAGATTGTGTGAGCAGTATATCTTCGTGAGAGCGAATATGTAAAGAGCGGTATGTAAAGAAAGCAGTAAAGAACACAAGACAATTATAGTGGTTCGCGAGGTGGTGTAATCCTCCTACTCCACTTGCTCTTTTCTCCAAGAGCCAATTCACTATATCTACCACTCCTTGGTTCCAAGATACAATGAATTTCCGTGATCTAGTGCTTTGATCACAAAGCCCGCACTAATCACGCCCAGTGACACCACACTGCTGCTTCGGGTTTCACGTCGCCGCGCTACTATCCCAGGATTTCACGACTCCGCGTTACTTTCCCCCTGTCTTCCACACTCCGGTAGAAACGTATCCCATGATCTGGTGCTTTGATCACCAAGCCCACACCAATCACGCCCAGTGTCTCCGACACTGCTGCTTCGGATCTCACAGCTCCGTGTGACAATCCAGGATTTCACAGCTCCGTGCTACTTTCCTCCCTTCTCTTGTTTTGCTCCAAAACAAGTGTTGTCTTGCTTCCAACTTCTGAGACTCTGTAGTTGATCTTCAATGATGCGCAGGTCTCTTTGATGAAGATAAACACTATGGAAAGATTTCTCCTGATAGCTCTGAGTGTTTTCTCTCTTTGAATATATCAAGTAAAGCACTTGATATTTTTGCTCTGCTTTGCTCTGTTTAAGAACTCTCAGAATATTTTTCTCTTGAAGCTCTTTGAGTTCTTTTTCTCACACTTGAAGATTTTAGCTCTTTTAAGCTTAATTGCTCTATTCGATCCTTTGATGGATTCAAATTTTCTGCTCTCTTATTTTTGAGTTCGTTGTATGCTCTTTTTTTCTTATTAACTGCTCTATGCTTCTTCAAGTCTTCACATCTTCATCATTTTAAAGCTGGTGATGAGAATTCGCCCGTTGGAAAGAGACGCTCCCATGTCAGAGATCTTATCTTATCTTCTGCAAAAATGTCAGAAAGAGATAAGCTAGCCGTTTGAAAGATCTTCATCTCCATGTAAATGAGCTCCCAAACTTCATCTGATATTCCTCTGTTTTAACGTTGAGTGGAAATATCTGGGTCTCAGTTTTGGTGTAGAATGGCTTCTCTGATCAGCTCTGAAGTGGTCCTTGTATCTTTGAGATTTAAAAATAATCTTTATTTTAATCCCACACTAGTTAGACTAGTATTTTCCTTGTGAAAATATTTTTCACTGTAAGTTCTGCTTCATCTTCTTCATTCTCACGTCTGGGTGTTCTCAGACTTCAAACTGGCTTTGAACTTCCACCCAATTTGAATTTCTCCTTTGTAATTGACACCCAATTTCAATTGGCTTGTAATTGGCACCCAAATTGAATTTCTCCTTTGTAATTGGCTCCCAATTGACTTTGACTTGCAATTGGCTCCCAACATCTCCTGGTGCTCCAATTACTTCTCAATGTTGACTTCGAAATTGGACTTCTCTTTGAATTTCATCTCAATTCTATTGCTCCTCAATGTCTTCTTTTAATTGGTCCCCAATCTGAATTGCATCCCATACTACAACTTGAATTGGCCCATACTACAACTTGAATTGGCTCCCAATTTCAATTCTACATTGGCTCCCAATTTGAATTGATTCCACTTGAAACTTGCTCCCAATCCCAATTTGAATTGATTCCATTTGAAACTTGCTCCCAATTTCAATTTCTCTGAACTAGCTCCCAATTTCAATTAATCTCAATTTCTCTGAAACTGGCTCCCAATTTCAATTGCTTCGAACTAGCTCCCAATTTCAATTTCTATGAAATCGGCTCCCAATTCCTTTAAATTGGCTCCCAAGTGCAATTGCATCTCAATTGCCACCCAATTTCCACTTGTAATCGGCGCCCAAAGCCAATTCCTTTAAATTGGCTCCCAAGTGCAATTGCATCTCAATTGCCACCCAAGTGAAATTGCTTCCCAATTTCCACTTGTAATCGGCGCCCAAAGCTTAAACTAGCGCCCAACTCCATCAGATTAATTTAATTTGACTTCTCAAATTTTACCTTGTAAAATTATTGATGGTGAGTTTCGAACTTGAGCCATTTCGGATAATATATCAAGCATCATCCACTTCGTCCATACAGCTTTTAATTAAATCTCCAATCACATTTGATGTACTTCTTACTTTCCATAGATGCTTGATCTCTAAGTCAATTTCATGCATTCTTCTAATATTAATTTTCTTCACGAAAATTCTTTTGGGATATCTTCTTTGAGTAGTAGCGACGTGAATTCATATCATTCAACTTCTTCTTCAATTTGTCATTTTCTCCAGACAAATTCTTGATTTTCGGCTTTATATTCTCTTCTTCCAATTTCATGCATCTTCCTCTATTTTTTCTCTTTTGATAAATAAATAATTTCCCGATCATGGTCTAAGACTCTACTAGACCTATGAAATAAAATTGGGGGATCTACAAATACAAATTTGGCATATCAAAACCATTACACTTTATTCCTAACAATTTCCCCCCTTTGATAATGCCAAAACCTATACTCAGTCATTGGCTTTAAGTCTTTGAAAAATAATCTTTTTGCTCAATTTTATTTGACAAAGCCAAGATGAGTTTAACAAATGGTTTTCTAGACACAATCAAAAGAAACTTGTGAATTAAATTTTTAGACAAGCTCCTAAACGCATCTTGAATTATTTTTTTATTTTGATCATCATCAATTTTTAATTTTGTCGTGCGTTTGACATATTTCTTGTCTTTTAATTCACGAAAGTCTAATTACATTAAACAAAAATTAAAGACTCAAAATAGACCATGGGAAATTATTATTGATATATTTCGAATTTATAGAGAAAAACGCAACAGAGGTTCGAAAATAGAGAATATATCAGCTTAAGAGAATTTTCAGATTACCTTCTGGGTTTCTTCACACCAAAGTCTTTCTTCAAAATTTCCTTGACATGTTCTCTGAGCTTGAAGAAATCATCTTTGAACTTTGCATTATGAAATTTCTTTGTAAGCTGTCCGGCCATATAGTATCCATAAGCTTCTTTGATATTGTTGCCCGGAAGAACTCCGTTTTCCCACCATAAGACACATTCTTCGAAGCTTCTTTCTTCTCCAAGATTCATGCCCATATTTCCAGTGAAATCTCTTAGTTCATACCACATCTCGGTTCTTTTCTTTTTGCCTTCTTCTTCTTTATTCTTCTCTGAGATCCATTGGGCTTGATCGGCGGCAGGACATTTCTTGATCATGCTTGGTAGATTTTCCTTAGTCCATATTGTTGTCTGAGTGGCGGTACCCTTAGAAAATTCAAGCCAGCCACGCTGTTCAGCAACCTTCGATGTACTCGTACCAAGACTAGGATTCGCGAACTGAGCAAAACCAATCTGAGATGGTCCTTGTGAGGATTGTCCGCGGCTTCGGCCTTTACCTTGAGTAGACACTACTGGCTGTTGTTGACTTCCAAGAATGAATTCTTGTTGTTGCAAAGCCAAGTGACTGAGAATTTCTTCCCCCCTTTTGGTGTTATCAACCAAAAATGCAAGGGTCTTAAAATCTCGGTCTTGGTTTGCCTTCACAGTTTCAACACCGTTGTGCGTTTCAATGGAAACGATTTGCACGTTGTCCAGCTTGTTTGTTGTAACTGCGAGTTCAGCTTCAAGTTTGTTGATTCGGCTTTCTTGATCTTGAATTGCTTTGATCTGTCTCAAGTGACGTTCGTTGTGAATCTTTTCAGCTGCTTCACGCTCCTTCTTCATGAGCTGAAGTACTTCAAGTAAGCCTTTTGTCAATTCTCCTTTCAAAATTCTTTCTGCTTTGTCAATCTGAGTCTTCAAAATATTTTGATGCTCCATTAACTCCTTCAGATTGACTCGGGTATCCGTGTGTTGTTGTTCTAGCATTTGGTTTTGTTCAACCAATTTTTCTCCAATTGTTTGACAAACAACATCACTGGATTCGGCAACTTTGGCAAATAAGGATGAGAATATGTCATCTTCTTGTTCATCCATCTGCACAAAATTTTGAGGGGATCCGAATGGACTTTTATTCGGATCTGTGAGAATAACTGTGTCAATAAGTTGCATCCCTTCTTCTTCAGGTGATTCGGCTTCTTGATTGAGATCACCAATTTCTTCTTCTAAGACTTCTGTTCTCGTGTAGTTCTCTGTAAATAAATCTTCATTTTCTAGAACAGGGTCCATGGTAGGCATGGTAGACTCGGTATTGTGTACTGGCAGTACACTGGATAAATCCTCTGTAATTTGCAGTCTACTCTTAGTAGCAACTTCTACTGCAACTTCCACTGGTATATCTTTTCTTCTTTCTTCTGACACTTGTTCTCTTATTTCTTCTCGTACTGACACTTCTCCTCTTAATCTTTTCTTCTTTTATCCCTTTTGTAGCCATAATTTTTTAAATTCCTTTTTATTTTATTTTTATTCATATATTTTTTTTGTGTGTCTTTTTGGCTACGAAACTTTTGATCTTTTTATATACGTAGGGATTTTTCATTTTGTAGGAGAGAGAGAGACAGAGAGAAAATAGAGATAGACAAAACCAGTAGCAAAAACATCCAAAAAATTTTATTTATCTCCTTCTTAGGGAGAAAGAGAGATAACATTTTTGGATCAGGTCACATCACATATTCAGGCTTCATCAGTAGAGAAACCAGCGCCGTGATTAGTCTCAAGATCAGCATGCGGTGGAGACGGAGAGCTTGATTTCAGAGTATAGACTAATCCGGGTTCCATTGAGAGTTGAGCAGATCGCTTCAAGCTGCGGGTTAGAGGACGAGAGGACAGTGGTGATGGCGTTGAACGTCGTAGCTGCACTGCTGAGACCTTTGGACTTCTTTGAACTTGATCCTTGGTCGGTGGTTGTCCTTCCTCTTCTTCAGAGAATAGGATGAGAGGATCGCTAGGTGTGTCTCCAACTTCATGTCCTCCATTTGAAGCACGTCGAGCCCTCAGCATTGCTTGTCTTGCTTGCTCGGCCACTCTCATGGAAGATCTTCTCTTTTCTTGATTCTTTGGAGTCATCGAAGCACTTATTGGATCAACTGGTCCAAATAAGTCCATATGTAGTAAGCTTAGCGGTCTTGACGTTGACTCGTGTGTCTTTGATTTGAATGATGATTTGATTTGCTTTTCGCGTTGGCATGCATCACACACTTGGTCCTTCATGAAGATAATATCTGGCAAGCCTTCTACTAGATTCTTCTTTGCAAGTTGATTGATGGTCTTGAAGTTTAAGTGGTTGAGCTTTCTGTGCCATTCCCAATTAGCTTCATTCGAATTTCTGGCCATTAAGCACACTGAATCTTTGCTAGTGCTCCAATCCACAATATACATGTTCTTTCGCCGTTTTCCAGATAAAACAATCTCATTTGTGAGCTCATTTTTTATTAGGCAATTATCTTTAGAAAATTCTACAAGATAGCCTTTATCACAAAATTGACTAGTGCTCAACAAATTAAATTTTAATCCTTCAACGAAAGAAACATCTTCAATCTTCAAACCACTTTTCTTGATCGTGCCAACTCCTTTTGTAATTCCATAATTTTGATTTCCTCCGAATATAACTTTTGGTCCATCGATTTCTTTGAAATTCACTAGATATGATTTATTTCTAGTCATGTGGCATGAGCAACCACTATCGATGTACCAAACATCCTGCAAAAAAGATTAATTAACTTTAGGTACCCATACTTGCTTGGGTCCTTTACTGTTAGTGATTTTTGGTAACCAAACCCACCTTGATCTTATTGAATTAAGATGAGGCGATTTGTAACCATTAGAGACACGATAATCATAACTCACATTAGAAAATATTTTTGGCGCCGGGTTTTGAAAATTATTTTTATATTTTGGCACCTGGGAAGAGAATGGTTGCTTTGGTCTATAAAAAATATTACATCTATTGCACAACCAATCTTTTTGAGTTGGATGAAATTTCCCAACTTTATTTCTAGAAAAGCTTCCCTCTTTTCTATGAAATCTTTTTGCACTTGACTCTTTGGCATATCTTTGCTTGATGAAATTTTGTTGTTTTGCCGTATAATAAACTTGTTTCGGCCTTTCAACATTCAACTTTGCATTTGTTTGATAGCCAAGTCCTTGTCTCATCGTGCTATTCTGACTTTTAACAAATTTTACCACTTGAACTTTATTATTTAAAGTAGTAGTAGAATTAGTCAGATTTTGAGGGGTTTGAGAACATGTGGAGTCATAACCAATTCCGGTTCTATCTCCTGATGGCTTTTGCATGCTCACCATTTTATCTATAATTTTAGACGAATTAGTGAACGTAGCAATAGTAGCTCTAAGATTATGTTCTCTAACCTCTCTTGCTTTACACTCTTCTTGAAGATGAATATTTTCATTCTTCAATTTACTCACTTCAAGTAAAGCATCTTGCAATTTTTTATTCATTTCCTCTTTTTTCAAGAATTAGAATATTATTGCGCTCCTTGAGTTGAGGATGAGTGAGCATAATCTCTTGACAATCTCGCATTAGATTATCAATAGATTCACGAGAAAAAGAGGAATTAACAGAATTGAAAGAATTAGAACTTACCTCTTCTTCCTCTGCGTCAAGAGCCATAAGACAATCTTCACTTGTACTCAACTCAATTGACTTGCATATTAGCGCCGTATCATCATCCGAATATGAACTTTCATCGCTTGATGATGAATCCTCCGAATCATCATTTTCGTTTGGTTCGTTGCCAACGAGAGCTTTTCTTTTGTTGCGCTTGAACCTTTTGCTTTCGGATTTGTTCGGCGTAGATTCAACATTTTTGCCTTGATACTTGCTAACGATCGGATACGGACAATTTATTTTAAAATGTCCGGGTTTGCGGCAATTGTAGCACAAATCCTTATTTTCTTCGACTTTTTCTTCTTGTGTTATGCGAGGGATGAATTTTCCACGAGCAGAATTTTTGTTGTCTCCTTTTCGCATAAACCTTCTAAACTTTTTGACAAAAAGAGCAAACTGTTCGTCAGTCATAAAATCAACATTATTTTCTACTGACCTGGAGGTTGACGGTTGTTCGGCCATTAGAGCAGAATTTCGAACTTCATGAACATCATCATCTTTGGCCTTCATTTCGAACTCATATGCTTTTAGATCACTAAATAATTTGTCTGTTGACAACATTCTTAGATCTCGGTGATCGCGCATAGCCGTAACCTTCATATCCCATGCAGATGGTAAGCCTCGTAGGATTTTGAGATTAATTTCTTTTTGGCTAATATTTTTGCCAAGATCACTAATCTCTCCAAGAACTTTGATCATTCGAGCTTCCATGTCTGCAACACTTTCATTTGAGAGCATTTTGAAATCTTCGAACTTCTTCATGGCGATTGTGAGTTTATTGTCTTTTTCTTGTTCATCTCCTTCGCCAATCTTGATTAGAGTTTCCCATATTTCTTTGGCAGTGGCACACTTTCGGATCTTCGGAAATATTGTATCATCAACGGCTTTGAATAGAATATCATTGGCAATATTGTCAAGATTATTCCGCGTTCTATCGTCCGATGTCCATTCCGGTTTTGGCTTTTGTACGTACTGTGGAGCATCCGGAGATATAACAAATGCCGTATTGACTTTTAATATTTCTATAGGGCCAGTGGAAATAACTTCCCACATTTCATCGTGTAAGGCCGATAAGTGTACCTGCATATGAACTTTCCAATCATCAAATTTATCAAGAGAGAATAATAGATTTTGAGCTAAATCTTTCTTCATCATCATCACGTGAGATATGAAAGATTAATCCAATTCACACACTTTGTAGAATGGATCAGCCTAGCAGTCAAAAACAGTTAACCCAGTTGGGCAACGTGTTTAAATACCAAAGATTGGTATAAACTGACTCAAATAGGCTACAGGCTCTGATACCAATTGTTGGTCCCAAAAGAGGTAAGGTGAAAGTCTAGAGGGGGGGGGGGGGGGGGTGAATAGACTTTCAAACTTTTTCGCACAGCACAACAATTGTTAAGCCAGAGATAAACCAAAACTCTTAACTAGATTGTTAGAGTATGGTGCACAGCGGAAATAATTAAACATAAAGTGTGTGTGAGATTGTGTGAGCAGTATATCTTCGTGAGAGCGAATATGTAAAGAGCGGTATGTAAAGAAAGCAGTAAAGAACACAAGACAATTATAGTGGTCCGCGAGGTGGTGTAATCCTCCTACTCCACTTGCTCTTTTCTCCAAGAGCCAATTCACTATATCTACCACTCCTTGGTTCCAAGATACAATGAATTTCCGTGATCTAGTGCTTTGATCACAAAGCCCGCACTAATCACGCCCAGTGACACCACACTGCTGCTTCGGGTTTCACGTCGCCGCGCTACTATCCCAGGATTTCACGACTCCGCGTTACTTTCCCGCCGTCTTCCACACTCCGGTAGAAACGTATCCCGTGATCTGGTGCTTTGATCACCAAGCCCACACCAATCACGCCCAGTGCCTCCGACACGACTGCTTCGGATCTCACAGCTCCGTGAGACAATCCAGGATTTCACAGCTCCGTGCTATTTTCCTCCCTTCTCTTGTTTTGCTCCAAAACAAGTGTTGTCTTGCTTCCAACTTCTGAGACTCTGTAGTTGATCTTCAATAATGCGCAGGTCTCTTTGATGAAGATAAACACTCTGGAAAGATTTCTCCTGATAGCTCTGAGTGTTTTCTCTCTTTGAATATATCAAGTAAAGCACTTGATATTTTTGCTCTGCTTTGCTCTGTTTAAGAACTCTCAGAATATTTTTCTCTTGAAGCTCTCTGAGTTCTTTTTCTCACACTTGAAGATTTTAGCTCTTTTAAGCTTAATTGCTCTATTCGATCCTTTGATGGATTCGAATTTTCTGCTCTCTTATTTTTGAGTTCGTTGTATGCTCTTTTTTTCTTATTCACTGCTCTATGCTTCTTCAAGTCTTCACATCTTCATCATTTTATAGCTGGTGATGAGAATTCGCCCGTTGGAAAGAGACGCTCCCATGTCAGAGATCTTATCTTATCTTCTGCAAAAATGTCAGAAAGAGATAAGCTAGCCGTTTGAAAGATCTTCATCTCCATGTAAATGAGCTCCCAAACTTCATCTGATATTCCTCTGTTTTAACGTTGAGTGGAAATATCTGGGTCTCAGTTTTGGTGTAGAATGGCTTCTCTGATCAGCTCTGAAGTGGTCCTTGTATCTTTGGGATTTAAAAATAATCTTTATTTTAATCCCATACTAGTTAGACTAGTATTTTCCTTGTGAGAATATTTTTCTCTGTAAGTTCTGCTTCATCTTCTTCATTCTCACGTCTGGGTGTTCTCAGACTTCAAACTGGCTTTGAACTTCCACCCAATTTGAATTTCTCCTTTGTAATTGACACCCAATTTCAATTGGCTTGTAATTGGCACCCAAATTGAATTTCTCCTTTCTAATTGGCTCCCAATTGACTTTGACTTGCAATTGGCTCCCAACATCTCCTGGTGCTCCAATTACTTCTCAATGTTGACTTCGAAATTGGACTTCTCTTTGAATTTCATCTCAATTCAATTGCATCCCAATGTCTTATTTTAATTGGTCCCCAATCTGAATTGCATCCCATATTAAACTTGCTCCCAATTTCAATTGCTTCGAACTAGCTCCCAATTTCAATTGCTTCGAACTAGCTCCCAATTTCAATTTCTATGAAATCGGCTCCCAAGTGCAATTGCATCTCAATTGCCACCCAATTTCCACTTGTAATCGGCGCCCAAAGCTTAAACTAGCGCCCAACTCCATCAGATTAATTTAATTTGACTTCTCAAATTTTACCTTGTAAAATTGATGATAGTGAGTTTCGAACTTGAGCCTTTTCGAATAATATATCAAGCATCATCCACTTCGTCCGTACAGCTTTTGATTAAATCTCCAATCACATTTGATGTACTTCTTTCTTTCCATAGATGCTTGATCTCTAAGTCAATTTCATGCATTCTTCCAATATTAATTTTCTTCACGAAAATTCTTCTGGGATATCTTCTTTGAGTAGTAGCGACGTGAATTCATATCATTCAACTTCTTCTTCAATTTGTCATTTTCTCCAGACAAATTCTTGATTTTCGGCTTTATATTCTCTTCTTCCAATTTCATGCATCTTCCTCTGTTTTTTCTCTTTTGATAAATAAATAATTTCCCGATCATGGTCTAGGACTCTACTAGACCTATGAAATAAAATTGGGGGATCTACAAATACAAATTTGGCATATCAAAACCATTACACTTTATTCCTAACAATTTCCCCCCTTTTGATAATGCCAAAACCTATACTCAGTCATTGGCTTTAAGTCTTTGAAAAATAATCTTTTTGCTCAATTTTATTTGACAAAGCCAAGATGAGTTTAACAAATGGTTTTCTAGACACAATCAAAAGAAACTTGTGAATTAAATTTTTAGACAAGCTCCTAAACGCATCTTGAATTATTTTTTTATTTTGATCATCATCAATTTTTAATTTTGTCGTGCGTTTGACATATTTCTTGTCTTTTAATTCACGAAAGTCTAATTACATTAAACAAAAATTAAAGACTCAAAATAGACCATGGGAAATTATTATTGATATATTTCGAATTTATAGAGAAAAATGCAACAGAGGTTCGAAAATAGAGAATATATCAGCTTAAGAGAATTTTCAGATTACCTTCTGGGTTTCTTCACACCAAAGTCTTTCTTCAAAATTTCCTTGACATGTTCTCTGAGCTTGAAGAAATCATCTTTGAACTTTGCATTCTGAAATTTCTTTGTAAGCTGTCCGGCCATATAGTATCCATAAGCTTCTTTGATATTGTTGCCCGGAAGAACTCCGTTTTCCCACCATAAGACACATTCTTCGAAGCTTCTTTCTTCTCCAAGATTCATGCCCATATTTCCGGTGAAATCTCTTAGTTCATACCACATCTCGGTTCTTTTCCTTTTGCCTTCTTCTTCTTTATTCTTCTCCGAGATCCATTGGGCTTGATCGGCGGCAGGCCATTTCTTGATCATGCTTGGTAGATTTTCCTTAGTCCATATTGTTGTCTGAGTGGCGGTACCCTTAGAACATTCAAGCCAGCCACGCTGTTCAGCAACCTTCGATGTACTCGTACCAAGACTAGGATTCGCGAACTGAGCAAAACCAATCTGAGATGGTCCTTGTGAGGATTGTCCGCGGCTTCGGCCTTTACCTTGAGTAGACACTACTGGCTGTTGTTGACTTCCAAGAATGAATTCTTGTTGTTGCAAAGCCAAGTGACTGAGAATTTCTTCCCCCCTTTTGGTGTTATCAACCAAAAATGCAAGGGTCTTAAAATCTCGGTCTTGGTTTGCCTTCACAGTTTCAACACCATTGTGCGTTTCAATGGAAATGATTTGCACGTTGTCCAGCTTGTTTGTTGTAACTGCGAGTTCAGCTTCAAGTTTGTTGATTCGGCTTTCTTGATCTTGAATTGCTTTGATCTGTCTCAAGTGACGTTCGTTGTGAATCTTTTCAGCTGCTTCACGCTCCTTCTTCATGAGCTGAAGTACTTCAAGTAAGCCTTTTGTCAATTCTCCTTTCAAAATTCTTTCTGCTTTGTCAATCTGAGTCTTCAAAATATTTTGATGCTCCATTAACTCCTTCAGATTGACTCGGGTATCCGTGTGTTGTTGTTCTAGCATTTGGTTTTGTTCAACCAATTTTTCTCCAATTGTTTGACAAACAACATCACTGGATTCGGCAACTTTGGCAAATAAGGATGAGAATATTCATCTTCTTGTTCATCCATCTGCACAAAATTTTGAGGGGATCCGAATGGACTTTTATTCGGATCTGTGAGAATAACTGTGTCAATAAGTTGCATCCCTTCTTCTTCAGGTGATTCGGCTTCTTGATTGAGATCACCAATTTCTTCTTCTAAGACTTCTGTTCTCGTGTAGTTCTCTGTAAATAAATCTTCATTTTCTAGAACAGGGTCCATGGTAGGCATGGTAGACTCGGTATTGTGTACTGGCAGTACACTGGATAAATCCTCTGTAATTTGCAGTCTACTCTTAGTAGCAACTTCTACTGCAACTTCCACTGGTATATCTTTTCTTCTTTCTTCTGACACTTGTTCTCTTATTTCTTCTCGTACTGACACTTCTCCTCTTAATCTTTTCTTCTTTTATCCCTTTTGTAGCCATAATTTTTTAAATTCCTTTTTATTTTATTTTTATTCATATATTTTTTTGTGTGTCTTTTTGGCTACGAAACTTTTGATCTTTTTATATACGTAGGGATTTTTCATTTTGTAGGAGAGAGAGAGACAGAGAGAAAATAGAGATAGACAAAACCAGTAGCAAAAACATCCAAAAATTTTTATTTATCTCCTTCTTAGGGAGAAAGAGAGATAACATTTTTGGATCAGGTCACATCACATATTCAGGCTTCATCAGTAGAGAGACCAGCGCCGTGATTAGTCTCAAGATCAGCATGCGGTGGAGACGGAGAGCTTGATTTCAGAGTATAGACTAATCATGGTTCCATTGAGAGTTGAGCAGATCGCTTCAAGCTGCAGGTTAGAGGACGAGAGGACAGTGGTGATGGCGTTGAACGTCGTAGCTGCACTGCTGAGACCTTTGGACTTCTTTGAACTTGATCCTTGGTCGGTGGTTGTCCTTCCTCTTCTTCAGAGAATAGGATGAGAGGATCGCTAGGTGTGTCTCCAACTTCATGTCCTCCATTTGAAGCACGTCGAGCCCTCAGCATTGCTTGTCTTGCTTGCTCGGCCACTCTCATGGAAGATCTTCTCTTTTCTTGATTCTTTGGAGTCATCGAAGCACTTATTGGATCAACTGGTCCAAATAAGTCCATATGTAGTAAGCTTAGCGGTCTTGACGTTGACTTGTGTGTCTTTGATTTGAATGATGATTTGATTTGCTTTTCGCGTTGGCATGCATCACACACTTGGTCCTTCATGAAGATAATATCTGGCAAGCCTTCTACTAGATTCTTCTTTGCAAGTTGATTGATGGTCTTGAAGTTTAAGTGGTTGAGCTTTCTGTGCCATTCCCAATTAGCTTCATTCGAATTTCTAGCCATTAAGCACACTGAATCTTTGCTAGTGCTCCAATCCACAATATACATGTTCTTTCGCCGTTTTCCAGATAAAACAATCTCATTTGTGAGCTCATTTTTTATTAGGCAATTATCTTTAGAAAATTCTACAAGATAGCCTTTATCACAAAATTGACTAGTGCTCAACAAATTAAATTTTAATCCTTCAACGAAAGAAACATCTTCAATCTTCAAACCATTTTTCTTGATCGTGCCAACTCCTTTTGTAATTCCATAATTTTGATTTCCTCCGAATATAACTTTTGGTCCATCGATTTCTTTGAAATTCACTAGATATGATTTATTTCTAGTCATGTGGCATGAGCAACCACTATCGATGTACCAAACATCCTGCAAAAAAGATTAATTAACTTTAGGTACCCATACTTGCTTGGGTCCTTTACTGTTAGTGATTTTTGGTAACCAAACCCACCTTGATCTTATTGAATTAAGATGAGGCGATTTGTAACCATTAGAGACACGATAATCATAACTCACATTAGAAAATATTTTTGGCGCCGGGTTTTGAAAATTATTTTTATATTTTGGCACCTGGGAAGAGAATGGTTGCTTTGGTCTATAAAAAATATTACATCTATTGCACAACCAATCTTTTTGAGTTGGATGAAATTTCCCAACTTTATTTCTAGAAAAGCTTCCCTCTTTTCTATGAAATCTTTTTGCACTTGACTCTTTGGCATATCTTTGCTTGATGAAATTTTGTTGTTTTGCCGTATAATAAACTTGTTTCGGCCTTTCAACATTCAACTTTGCATTTGTTTGATAGCCAAGTCCTTGTCTCATCGTGCTATTCTGACTTTTAACAAATTTTACCACTTGAACTTTATTATTTAAAGTAGTAGTAGAATTAGTCAGATTTTGAGGGGTTTGAGAACATGTGGAGTCATAACCAATTCCGGTTCTATCTCCTGATGGCTTTTGCATGCTCACCATTTTATCTATAATTTTAGACGAATTAGTGAACGTAGCAATAGTAGCTCTAAGATTATGTTCTCTAACCTCTCTTGCTTTACACTCTTCTTGAAGATGAATATTTTCATTCTTCAATTTACTCACTTCAAGTAAAGCATCTTGCAATTTTTTATTCATTTCCTCTTTTTTCAAGAATTAGAATATTATTGCGCTCCTTGAGTTGAGGATGAGTGAGCATAATCTCTTGACAATCTCGCATTAGATTATCAATAGATTCACGAGAAAAAGAGGAATTAACAGAATTGAAAGAATTAGAACTTACCTCTTCTTCCTCTGCGTCAAGAGCCATAAGACAATCTTCACTTGTACTCAACTCAATTGACTTGCATATTAGCGCCGTATCATCATCCGAATATGAACTTTCATCGCTTGATGATGAATCCTCCGAATCATCATTTTCGTTTGGTTCGTTGCCAACGAGAGCTTTTCTTTTGTTGCACTTGAACCTTTTGCTTTCGGATTTGTTCGGCGTAGATTCAACATTTTTGCCTTGATACTTGCTAACGATCGGATACGGACAATTTATTTTAAAATGTCCGGGTTTGCGGCAATTGTAGCACAAATCCTTATTTTCTTCGACTTTTTCTTCTTGTGTTATGCGAGGGATGAATTTTCCACGAGCAGAATTTTTGTTGTCTCCTTTTCGCATAAACCTTCTAAACTTTTTGACAAAAAGAGCAAACTGTTCGTCAGTCATAAAATCAACATTATTTTCTACTGACCTGGAGGTTGACGGTTGTTCGGCCATTAGAGCAGAATTTCGAACTTCATGAACATCATCATCTTTGGCCTTCATTTCGAACTCATATGCTTTTAGATCACTAAATAATTTGTCTGTTGACAACATTCTTAGATCTCGGTGATCGCGCATAGCCGTAACCTTCATATCCCATGCAGATGGTAAGCCTCGTAGGATTTTGAGATTAATTTCTTTTTGGCTAATATTTTTGCCAAGATCACTAATCTCTCCAAGAACTTTGATCATTCGAGCTTCCATGTCTGCAACACTTTCATTTGAGAGCATTTTGAAATCTTCGAACTTCTTCATGGCGATTGTGAGTTTATTGTCTTTTTCTTGTTCATCTCCTTCGCCAATCTTGATTAGAGTTTCCCATATTTCTTTGGCAGTGGCACACTTTCGGATCTTCGGAAATATTGTATCATCAACGGCTTTGAATAGAATATCATTGGCAATATTGTCAAGATTATTCCGCGTTCTATCGTCCGATGTCCATTCCGGTTTTGGCTTTTGTACGTACTGTGGAGCATCCGGAGATATAACAAATGCCGTATTGACTTTTAATATTTCTATAGGGCCAGTGGAAATAACTTCCCACATTTCATCGTGTAAGGCCGATAAGTGTACCTGCATATGAACTTTCCAATCATCAAATTTATCAAGAGAGAATAATAGATTTTGAGCTAAATCTTTCTTCATCATCATCACGTGAGATATGAAAGATTAATCCAATTCACACACTTTGTAGAATGGATCAGCCTAGCAGTCAAAAACAGTTAACCCAGTTGGGCAACGTGTTTAAATACCAAAGATTGGTATAAACTGACTCAAATAGGCTACAGGCTCTGATACCAATTGTTGGTCCCAAAAGAGGTAAGGTGAAAGTCTAGAGGGGGGGGGGGGGGGGGGGTGAATAGACTTTCAAACTTTTTCGCACAGCACAACAATTGTTAAGCCAGAGATAAACCAAAACTCTTAACTAGATTGTTAGAGTATGGTGCACAGCGGAAATAATTAAACATAAAGTGTGTGTGAGATTGTGTGAGCAGTATATCTTCGTGAGAGCGAATATGTAAAGAGCGGTATGTAAAGAAAGCAGTAAAGAACACAAGACAATTATAGTGGTCCGCGAGGTGGTGTAATCCTCCTACTCCACTTGCTCTTTTCTCCAAGAGCCAATTCACTATATCTACCACTCCTTGGTTCCAAGATACAATGAATTTCCGTGATCTAGTGCTTTGATCACAAAGCCCGCACTAATCACGCCCAGTGACACCACACTGCTGCTTCGGGTTTCACGTCGCCGCGCTACTATCCCAGGATTTCACGACTCCGCGTTACTTTCCCGCCGTCTTCCACACTCCGGTAGAAACGTATCCCGTGATCTGGTGCTTTGATCACCAAGCCCACACCAATCACGCCCAGTGCCTCCGACACGACTGCTTCGGATCTCACAGCTCCGTGAGACAATCCAGGATTTCACAGCTCCGTGCTATTTTCCTCCCTTCTCTTGTTTTGCTCCAAAACAAGTGTTGTCTTGCTTCCAACTTCTGAGACTCTGTAGTTGATCTTCAATAATGCGCAGGTCTCTTTGATGAAGATAAACACTCTGGAAAGATTTCTCCTGATAGCTCTGAGTGTTTTCTCTCTTTGAATATATCAAGTAAAGCACTTGATATTTTTGCTCTGCTTTGCTCTGTTTAAGAACTCTCAGAATATTTTTCTCTTGAAGCTCTCTGAGTTCTTTTTCTCACACTTGAAGATTTTAGCTCTTTTAAGCTTAATTGCTCTATTCGATCCTTTGATGGATTCGAATTTTCTGCTCTCTTATTTTTGAGTTCGTTGTATGCTCTTTTTTTCTTATTCACTGCTCTATGCTTCTTCAAGTCTTCACATCTTCATCATTTTATAGCTGGTGATGAGAATTCGCCCGTTGGAAAGAGACGCTCCCATGTCAGAGATCTTATCTTATCTTCTGCAAAAATGTCAGAAAGAGATAAGCTAGCCGTTTGAAAGATCTTCATCTCCATGTAAATGAGCTCCCAAACTTCATCTGATATTCCTCTGTTTTAACGTTGAGTGGAAATATCTGGGTCTCAGTTTTGGTGTAGAATGGCTTCTCTGATCAGCTCTGAAGTGGTCCTTGTATCTTTGGGATTTAAAAATAATCTTTATTTTAATCCCATACTAGTTAGACTAGTATTTTCCTTGTGAGAATATTTTTCTCTGTAAGTTCTGCTTCATCTTCTTCATTCTCACGTCTGGGTGTTCTCAGACTTCAAACTGGCTTTGAACTTCCACCCAATTTGAATTTCTCCTTTGTAATTGACACCCAATTTCAATTGGCTTGTAATTGGACTTCTCTTTGAATTTCATCTCAATTCAATTGCTCCTTCTCTTTGAATTTCATCTCAATTCAATTGCTCCTCAATGTCTTCTTTTAATTGGTCCCCAATCTGAATTGCATCCCATACTACAACTTGAATTGACTCCCAATTTCTCCCAATTTCAATTCTACATTGGCATCCCATACTACAACTTGAATTGACTCCCAAGCTCCTTCTCTTTGAATTTCATCTCAATTCAATTGCTCCTCAATGTCTTCTTTTAATTGGTCCCCAATCTGAATTGCATCCCATACTA